>NC_053027.1:526789863-527138957 GCF_003073215.2 Triticum urartu | reverse complement strand
GATCAAATGGACATACCAGTCAGGAAGCTTCAGCACTATATCGAAGCAGCGCAGCAAGGGATGTTCTTTCCAGACAGAGAGAACGACGAGCTCACAATGTCCCTCGGGAATCCTGAGCACCCTGGACGGACACGAGGCACGCCAGGCTCCATTCCGTGGAAGGTTGGGTTTCCGGACGCAGGCGGTTACAAATCCCATGAGAGGAGGAAAAAAGTGCAACAGACCCAAATGCAGGCGCTGCAAGCAAGGGTACAGGCGATAGAGGAACGAGAAGCAAATCGCAGCAAACGTACTGCCGAAGCTTCCCCTGAAGCTACCCCGCCATCTCAGCGGAGAAGCAGCGTGGCTTCCACCGAGCTGCTTCAGCCGGAGCATGCCTTGACGGCTCCTGCCAGCTATCCCGTGGATGCTATCACAGAGTCTCAAAATTGCCACCTTATGACGCAATGGATGAATTTGAAGGTCAAGGCGGCTGTTGGCTCTGTTTATCCTACTGAACTCGGCGCAACTTTTCACTGCCGGCCGACTCCAGAAGGATATGCTAGGGTGATAGTGGATGAAATAACGGAGGGATTTGAGGACCTCCAGCTTGACCACCCTACCGGTGAAGGGGAGACTAGGCTGGGGTCTGCTCTGAAGACTCCATGCCTATGGCGTAAGGAGCTCATCAACCTTCCGAACTGGACGCCTCCGGCTCCTCCTCCTCCTCCGGCAACTCAGGGCACTCCGCCTCCTCCACCGCCTCCTCCTCCGGCGAGTCAGGGCACTCCGCCTCCTCCACCGCCTCCTCCTCCGGCGAGTGACGATCAGGGCACTCGACCGACTCCTTCTCCAGCGTGTGGCGGCACTCCGCCTCCTTCTCCACCTGCGCCGACGTGCCCGAGCAGCCAGCCTCCTCCTTCTCCGCCTCGTCAGCAAGGGCGGAAGAGACCTGCTGCCGCTCCGGCTGCTCCGGCGCGTCGTAGTCCTTCTCCTCCGCCTCATAAGCAAGTAAAGAAGACAACCGCTCCGTCTGCTTGGCCAGCGTCTAGCAGTACAGCCAGAGGCGGGAGGATATACAGATTCGGTCCTTCTCTGAAGACTCCAGAGAAGTTACCATACGAGAGGACCCCGGAGGAGAACGCCGAGATCGCACGAACCAAAGTGGATGACTGGTTTCAAGGGTTGAAAGCAAAGAGACATCCACTTCCGGAGGAGAAGGTAGATCCGGTGAAAGCAAAGCGCACTCTGGCTGCCCTGACAAAACCACCCAAGTCTCCGCCGAAAGGAAACTATGAGCGCATTATTGGAAAGGAATTTGCCGAAGCGGAGCGGTCGGGAAATACTGTCAGTGATCAAAGGCTAAAAGAACGACGAGCTGGGAAACAAATTGCCCAGCTCGGCGAACAAGCGAAGCAATCGTGCCCCCCGCTCAAGGTGCCTAGCAACAACGTCGCTAATGACCTGAGGATGGTGCCCGGTTATAGCAATCTTGCCGATTACCTGCCCGACGATGTACATTATGAACCCATGGAGGTGCAGATACAAAGATACGATTACGGAAAGCCTCTCGTCAAAGATGAAAGATCTCTATCAACGATGATGCGAAGATTGCATGATTGGTACTTGAAAATCTGCAGAGACTCTGGGGGGAGGAGTACTTTGTATGTGAAAGTTAAAAGGGAGCATGACCTCGTTGGAATTGAACTGTTGCATGTTCCATTTGAGGAGTTCTTTCAGTTTTTCAATCAATTGGCCCTCGATAAAACAACGGTCGCCTGCTACTATTTGTAAGTAGTACTACTTCTGTCATTAAGTCTCTCTATATAGCTCACCTCTTTCATTGCATGTATTTATAATCATCCTCACTATATTATGCAGATTGAAGATCGCCGAATTGAAGAAAAGACAAGTCGGTGATATTGGGTTCATTAACACATATCTCATAGATGCAACTCAGGTTAAATTTCATGCCGCAGCTACCGAGGCCAACTTGCTACGATCGTTGGTAATAAATGAAAACAAAGATATAATACTCTTTCCTTACAACTTCAAGTGAGTGTTACTGTCTTGTGCGTATTCGGTTTCCCTTATATATTAGTCAAGGTTATAGTAATGTAATTGATGAGTTATGCATGCGTGTGCAGTTTCCACTATATTCTCCTAGAGATTAAGCTTGAGCAGGGACTACTAACCGTCTTAGAATCAAGACGAAAAGATCCCCAGGACTATGCAGACATGACTCAAATACTCGAGAAGTAAGTTAAATCGATCATTATCCACCATATCAGCAACTTTGTTCATTTCCTGATATATCAAGTAATTGTTTTATTTGTCCGGCAGGGTTTGGAGAAAATTCACCAGAAAAGCTCCGGGACTGCCGAAGGAGCTGCAATTTAGACACCCGAAAGTAAGTACTATAGTAGCATGTTCCGCGCATCTACTAGTGATTCAAGCGCTAGTTTCATCAATACCATTTGGCATTCTTGCTTATCAGTTTGATTGACCTCTATTTCTTGTAAAGTGGTTGTGGCAGGAACAAGGGAATGATTTCTGTGGATACTACGTTTGCGAGTCCATCCGCCACACGACCTGTGAGCGGGGCTACACTGACGAACAATATGAAGTACGTAAATAACAACATTCACAATTTTATTTTATTACCATCATTTGTGTTGAGTTTCATTCATTCATATATATATGTATTGACCCCCTTCTTTAAATTAGATGTTTCGGAAGCGGGATGAACTCCTAGCACCAGCTCGCATGCGAGAAATTCAAGAGGAATTGGCGGCATTCTTTCTTAACCACATGATCGCTGAAGACGGAGAATACTATGTGGACCCTGAGTCCGTATGATTATATTTGTAAGAGATAATTATTGTATATATGTAGCCGGTAGTGTCGAATAGATATACGAGAACTTGTTGTTCGATCAATCTCTCGGAGAAGGAGAGGTGGTCGATATCACTTCTCTCTGTATGCATATATGTTCATGACGATCTTCTGTTTCCTTCGTTTGCTTACTAGCTAGCTAGCGTGTCTAGTCCTCTCTATACGTATGTATAGTACGTAGCGTCGACCAAGCACGGACATAAGAGAGGACACTTCTCTCTATTAATTATAGCTAGCTAACACAATATATGAAACACCTAAATTAACCCCCCCCCCAAAACCACCAAACCCCCCCCCTTCAAAAAAAACAAAAACCCTAGCCACAGAAATGCTGACGCGTGGATGCCTATTGGTCCCGGTTGGTGCCACCAACCGGGACCAAAGGGTCTCCTGCCTGGGCTCCACGCACAGGCCACGTGGAGGCCCATCTGTCCCGGTTCTGGATTGAACCGGGACAAAAGGGACAGGGCATTAGTACCGATCCTTTAGTCCCGGTTCCAGAACCGGGAAAAAAGGCCCTTACGAACCAGGACAACAGGCCCTTTTCCTACCAGTGTATATAGTTGAACTCATTCATGATGCTACTGAAAATTATTATGAGGGAGGAATACATGCATGTAGGAGTTGCAATAATATCAAGTCTCATCTCTATGTGCTTAAAGTTTTGTAGTTATAGTTGTTTTGCCTTGCTATGCTAGTTGATTCTTGTTCCCATAAATTGTGTGCTCACAAAATCCCTAGGCATAGGAAGTGTGTTAGGTTTAAATGTGCTAGTCATATTCTTCATGATGCTCTCTTTATGTTTCAATTCTTATCTTTTATGTGAGCATCATTGAAATCATCATGCCTAGCTAAAAGGCATTAAAGAAAAGCGCGTGTTGGGAGACAACCCAATATTTACCCTTAATGTTTTTGTGTGTTCTAATGATTAAGCTATTGTATTAATCATGTATTATAGCTTTTGTTTCAATAAAGTGCCAAGTAAGTCCTTTGGGAAGACTTGGGTGAAAGTCAATGTGATCTTGCTGTAAAAAATAGAAACTTTGCGCTCACGAGTTTAGCGGCCATTTTTAACATAAGAGTGATTTCGTGTTGATTCTTTTTGCATAAGATTAATAGACAAATTCCTCACGTCCAAAATTTTATTTCATAATTTTTTTGAGTAGGAGAAGTATGGTTGGTGTTCAGATCATTACAGACTGTTCTGTTTCTGACAGATTCTGTTTTCATTGCATAGTATGCATGTTTTCTAGTTTCTATGGCTTAGATTTCTCAATATAAATTGTAGAAATGATATAGCAAAGCTCGCGGTACATCAAGATCGTGCCATACCAAGAACACGAGAGAGAGGGATCAAACACATAGCTACTAGTACATACCCTCTCAGCCCCGAGGGGGAACTACTCCCTCCTCATCATGGAGACCGTGGGGATGATGAAGATGGCCATCGGTGATGATTTCCCCCTCCGGAAGGGTGCCGGAACAGGGTTCCGATTGGTTTTTGGTGGTTACAGAGGCTTGCGGCAGCGGAACTCCCAATCTAGGTTCTCTTCGGGGTTGTTTGGGATTTATAAGAGGTGTTGGCGTCAGGAACAAGTCAGGGGAGTCCACGAGGGGCCCACAAGGTTGGGGCGCGCCCTAGGGGGGTGCCCCCAACCCTTGTGGTGGCCTCGAGACTCCTCTGGTGCATCTCCAATACTCAGTGGGCTTCTTTTGGTCCATAAAAATCGTCGTGAAGTTTCAGGTCAATTGGACTCCGTTTGATATCCCTTTCCCGTGAAACTCAAAAACAAGGAAAAAATAGAAACTGACACTAGGCTCTAGGTTAATAGGTTAGTCCCAAAAATCATATAAAATAGCATATAAATGCATATAAAACATCCAAGGTTGATAATATAATAGCATGGAATAATAAAAAATTATAGATACGTTGGAGACATATCAAGAGACATGAGGCATGGACATAGAAAGGAGGAGATGGAACGTGCATGTGTATGTGGTAGGCAGACATCGCTGGAGAGGTTTATTGATCGGTGTGTGTTAGGAAGGAATTGT
Source organism: Triticum urartu (assembly GCF_003073215.2). Lineage (NCBI taxonomy): Eukaryota > Viridiplantae > Streptophyta > Magnoliopsida > Poales > Poaceae > Triticum > Triticum urartu. The sequence goes on along the minus strand of NC_053027.1, from coordinate 527,134,028 downwards.
GGAGACCATGGGAGAACGACCTAAAGAAAAAAATGAATGTGCGCGATGGATAGAATGCTGAGGGAGGGGGAGGGCGAGGAGGGCGTGTGCATGCACGAGAGAAAGTTAGTGATAGCTACAAATGTTATAGGATTGTGTGGGTGTAAGAGACTAACATAGATCATAATTCGATATGAAAATGGATTCATATATTTTAATAGGATATCATAGTGTTATAAACATATGCATGCATGAATATAGCGCTGATACGCGTGGTGTGGTTTTGGACATGTTATACCATAATGTGATAATGTGTGGTGTTTGCAACTCACAGCTAAATATCGAACAAGGTAAACCATATTATACATCGAACAATCTCAAATTTTCTTTGAATTTGTGATAATGTGTGGCGTTTGCAGCTCACAACTAAATACCGAACAATCTAAACCATACTATATATCGAACAATCTCACATTTTATTTGAATTTGTGATAATGTGTGGCGTTTAAAACTCACATCTAAATACATGTAGGCATAGGGGGCGAGGCACCATACATTATGTGATAAACACATTATACATATGAGACATGGTTTAGATTATGAAGATCTAGCTAGAGCTTGAAATGTACCGTGATTTGAAATCAACATAAAGTGGATTCAAAAAATCAAGTTCGAGTTCATATAGTACACATATTTCATATCTAACTTGACAGTAATCATGTGGTGTGCTGTGAAGATAATACACAAACGATGGTTTAACTTGACAATAATAATGATTGTAGATCTTATTAAAATAGAGAAACAAATTCAAATGGTTTAACTTCACAACAATCATGATTGTAGATCTTATTCAAATAGAGAAATGAATTCAAATTTAGTTCATATTGAAGCGGTAGTATATACGTTTGGAATGCACTAAAACGTTCATTTGAGTAGCAGGTTGCATGCATTATACATGTAGCGAAATATTTTAATTGAACATAACATGAATTCAAAGTTTTGAATGGCATTTGTAGTGAGAATTAATTTGGTACAGTACACGGGACTAGACTCTCTTGTGTGGTGCAAATTGATTTCTTTTTGTTTTTTCGTCGAGGGAAGTGCAAATTGATTTGGTACAGTAGACGTTAGGCTTGTCCCGAAATTTCAACTCGCGCCTTGTTACCCCGAAATATTTAAGATATATCTTTTTCTCGTTGTGCTCCGAAAACTCCCTCCATCTCAACGCACGCCTTGCTACCCTAAGATTACAAAACGCAAGAAAACTCCCACCTCCTGCGAAATCCCGACACGCGAAATGCCCATGATACCCATGAACAAAAAGAACCGCCTAGCTCAAATCGGTGGGGGTACTTTCGTATCTTAACTCACATTTTGGATAAGCGCATGCTACCTCTTGAGCATGCGTTGGTTTTCCCTTGAAGAGGAAAGGGTGATACAGCAAAGTAGCGTAAGTATTTCCCTCAGTTTTTGAGAACCAAGGTATCAATCCAGTAGGAGACTACACGCAAATCCCTCGTACCTGCACAAACAATCAAGAACCTTGCAACCAACGCGATAAAGGGGTTGTCAGTCCCTTCACGGCCACTTGCAAAAGTGAGATCTGATAAAGATAATAAGATAAATATTTTTGGTATTTTTGTTGTATAGATTGAAAAGTAAAGATTGGAAAATAAATGGCGACAGAAATTGGCAAGTTGATGGGAAAATAATATAATGTATAATAGACCCGGGTGTCGGTGTCAAAACTGGCGGACCTTGGTAGGGGGTCCCGAACTGTGCGTCTAGGGTGGATGGTAACAGGAGGCAGGGGACACGATGTTTACCCAGGTTCAGGCCCTCTTGATGGAGGTAATACCCTACGTCCTGCTTGATTGATATTGATGATATGAGTATTACAAGAGTTGATCTACCACGAGATCGTAGAGGCTAAACCCTAGAAGCTAGCCTATGGTATGATTGTATGTTGTCATACAGACTAAACCCTCCAGTTTATATAGACACCGGAGGGGGCTAGGGTTACACAGAGTCGGTTACAAGGGAGGAGATCCACATATCCGTATTGCCAAGCCTGCCTTCCACGCCAAGGAAAGTCCCATCCGGACACGGGATGAAGTCTTCAATCTTGTATCTTCCTAGTCCAACAGTTCGGCCAAAGGATATAGTCCGGCTATCCGGAGACCCCCTAATCCAGGACTCCCTCAGTAGCCCCTGAACCAGGCTTCAATGACGATGAGTCCGGTGTCACAGCCCTAGCATTGGTTGCAGATAGTTGCATCAGTGAGCATCATGCATCCTGTTATTTTCAAAAAACTTGAAATGAGGAAATTGAAAGCCTTAGAAATCATTTTAAAAGAAGGGCAAGAACCCTTTAAATTGCATTCATTGCTTCCAAAATGACTTCATAAATGTTTGATAAATTTGGCAAGGCTTTGAGACCAAACCAAAAATAGTGAACATTTTTGAAGGAATTATTTTGAGACTTTGAAATTAAATCAATAAGTATTTGAGTTTTGGATTATATTCATTTTTATAGAATATAATTCAAAAGGCCCTGGAATTATTTATGTGCCTCTCGAAAAGTCCATAATGGCAACATAAAAATATTCAGAAGGTTTTGCCCTGTTTTGAATTTGTTTTGAATTTTGAATCAATGGCAAAATGTATAAATAAAAACAAAACAAAACAGAAATAAAACAGAGAAGAGAAAACGTTACCTGGCGCTAACCTCCTGGCAGCCCACCTGGCCCAACTCCAGCTGGCCCAGCCCACTGCAGTCGCCACCGTCTTCAACCTCCTGCCAGTAGGCAGGAGGGCGTGTGCCCGACGCGCGCCAGCACGCGCGCGCCACCTCCTGCTTGCTGTCGCCTCCCGACGTCGCCCTGGAGGTGCCACGCACCTCTCTGCCTCTCTCTCACTCTCTGGTTCTCTCCCCCCCTCGCTCCTCTGCTTTCCCTCCCCATGGCCGAGCATGGCCACCGCCACCGACGCCGTTCGCCGCGGCTAGAGCCACTGCCCCGCCTCTTTGTCGTGTCTAGAAGAACCGCCTCGTCACCCTACTCCTCCTCGCCGAGCCGCGCGGGTCGGGAAGCCCTGCTTCTTCTTGAATGCCGCCGTCTTCTTCCGTGGGATCCAGCGGTCGCCGTCGTCGCTCCGTCGTCTGCAGGCCTTCCCCAAGCCCGCCGAATACTTCAATCGATGCGTTGTGAGGCCATGATCCTTTTCCCCCTAACCCCGTGCTCGATTGCCTCCCCTAACCGCCCTAACCACCTTGCCGAGCACTCCTCGCCGCCGGCCATGGCGTCGCCGTGGCCATAGCTGCTGTAGCTCGCGTCCGAGCCCATCAGCGCGCTCAGCACACTCCCAGGAGCACGTATCACTCTCCGTCTTCTCCTCTTGTGCACCGTAGCATTGACACCGTCCGCGCCCGAACTCCGGCCACCGCGGAAGCGGACACCGCCATCGATCTAGGTCGTCTCCGGTGACCCCACTAGCACCAGCTGACGCGGACGAGGCTCAGGGTTCCAACGGTGCCATCTGCGCCTCAAACCGTGGCCTGTGCTGCGATTCCGCGCATCGCCGCCGTCTCGGACCTCACCGGCGGTTAGTCACCGGCAGGTTTGACCGAGTGGACCAGGGTTTGACCCCCTGGGTCATTAACATGAGGGCCCAAGGCCCTGCTAATTAGTTTAGATGCTAATTAAAATTTAGCTAACCCACTGACTCGCTGACCGTGGGCCCCAGCCCTTCTAATTACTTTAGTTAGAATTTAACTAAACCCTGGTTAACACTGAGTCAATGACAGGTGGGCCACACCTGTCAGGTTTGACCTGGACAGCCCTGTTGACCTGCTGACGCCAGCATGACGTAATGCTAACGCAGTTAATCATTTTCTGGATTTAAAATAATACAGAAATTCCAAAAAATGCCCAGAATTTCTAAAATTCATAGAAATTATACCGTAACTCCAAATGAAATAATTTATATATGAAAAATTATCAGAAAAATCCAAAGAATCTGATTATGGCATTATCATGCATGTTTGAACAACTTATGCCTGCTGATCAGGTCAAATCAAATAAGTGGCATTTAAATAATCACATATGGAGTTGAATTTGAGTCTTTGGTTCAAACCAACTTCATTTAATCTGGTTTAGTTGCATTAGCTCAAATCACAACATATTGACATGTCATGATCATGCATCATAATGTGCATTGCATTGATTGTATTCTTTCTGTGTTTGCCGGTGATTGTTCCCCCTCGGTAGACGTATGTTTAGACGATGTGATCAATGACACCGATGAAGAGTTATACTATCTTCAGAAGTGCCAGGCAAGCAAAACTCCCTTGTTCATTCTGATACAATCCCACTCTCTCGCTCTTGCTCTCTTTTACTGCATTAGGACAACAACGATTCAACTGTTACATGCTGCGGTAGTTGAACCCTTTTCCTCTGCATGACCTGTCATTGCCACAGTAAATAGATGAAACCCACTAGCATGAGTAGGAGTTGTTTGAGCCCTGATGTGCCTACTCATTCATGTTTGTTTATCATGCCTGCTACTGCTTAGAGTTGAGTCGGGTCTGATTCATCGGGGATGAATTGGAGGTGTGCAAACATGTCCTACTGTTGAGAGCTAAGTGTGTGAACACGATTTGGTAAAGGTAGCGGTGAGAGGCCATGTAGGAGTACATGGTGGGTTGTCTCATTGAAGCCGTCCTCAGGAACTGAGTTCTGTGTTTGTGATCCATGAAACAGTTACTACCACGCATTGGGCCCGAAACCAATGGACCCTCTCGGCTTCTTAATCACCCTAGTACTCTGTCCAGGAGTTGCAACTAGTTTCTGGTGTTTGTAGGTTATGTGTTGGCGGCCGTGCGTAGCGCTGACCCTAGGGGTGGGCTATGATGCGGTAGATACACCGTGGCACGGTGTACCGGGCGCCCGTTTGGTCTCTCGGGAACCCTGGTCACATCGTTCGGGGCCGTATGTGGAAACCTCGGCCAGACTCCCTATGGATGGAACCTGGATATGCGATAAACCTGGACTAGAGACTTGAGTGTTTAGGTAGGCCGTGGCCGACACCCTCGTTGGGCTTCCGCTTGAAGGTTGCCGAGTATATGTCGTGTAAACGGCGGTAAGTGATGAGAGCGTATGTGAAGAAGTACACCCCTGCAGGGTTAACATCATCTATTCGAATAGCCGTGTCCGCGATAATGGACTTATGGGTTGCCTATAACAGTTCATAGACAAGTGAAAGTGGATACTCTAAAATGCGCAAGATAAGTGTGAGTGCTATGGATGGCCTTCTCGTAGGGAGACGGGAGCGGATCCATAGTGGTGTATTGAATGGTGAATATGTGGACTCGTGTGCGCCACCTCAAAAGAGTTGCTTGCAGTCGTAGTTCAGGTTAGCCACTGAGTCAAAGCTGGCTTGCTGCTGTTAAACTCCACCACCCCCTTTATTGATACCGATGCATATGTAGATAGTTTTGATGTAAGTCTTGCTGGGTAAATTTGTACTCATGTTTGCTTATTTATGTTTTGCAGAGAGACTTCAGTCTCGCTAGTAATTCCACGTGGACTCCTACGTTTAGCTTGATACCTCAGCTACGATCTTGTGCCCTCGGCAGGATCTGGTAGATAGTCAGGCTTCTTAGCCTTTTTCATTCATAGATGTATGTACTCAGACATGTTAAGCTTCCGCTTGTGCTTTGATTTGTATGCTATGATTGTTGGGTCATGAGATCCATGTTTGTAATATCTTGCTCCTCGGAGCCTAATGAATAAATACTTGAGTCGTAGAGTTATGTTGTGATGCCATATTGTATTTGCACATATCGAGCATATTGTGTGTATGACTGAAATTCTTGGTATGTGTGGGATCCGACAATCTAGTTGTTTATCCTTGGCAGCCTCTCTTATGGGGAAATGTAGTCTAGTGCTTCCATGAGCCATAGTAGTCCGCTACAGCCTGGTTCACCGGAGTCCTGTTAGCCCAGCACTACTGCTCAGGACACTTGACTGGCCGGCATGTGTTTCACTCCGTTCCTATGTCTATCCCTTCGGGAAAATGTCACGCGGTGACATCCGGAGTCCTGCCTAGCCTGCTACAGCCCGGGTTCCCCGGAGTCCTGTCAGCCCAGTGCTACAGCCCGGATTCACTCGCTGATGACCGACATGCTCGATGTGATTCATGTATGCCTGTCCCCATAGGTTAACGCCGCTTTGGGTTCACGACTAGCCATGTCGGCACGGGTTCTCTGTCATATGGATGCTAGCGACACTATCATATACGTGAGCCAAAAGGCGCAAACGGCCCCGGGCCAGGTAAGGTGGCACCCGTGGGAATACCGTGCATGAGGCCGCAAAGTGATATGAAGTGTTACATGCTAGATCAGTGTGACTTAGGATCGGGGTCCTGACAGATTTGGTATCAGAGCCTGACTGCCTGTAGGAGTACCAAGCCAAACTGGTCGAAGTTGTGTCTAGAAATGCTTTAGTTATGTAGGGGAATTGATTTTGGAAGGGAACGTAAGGCTCTTTTTACTCCTTTACCTTATGTACTTCTGATCTGAGTGAACCTCTTCTTTTCTACGGGGATTAAGAACTAGGCATTCTCATCTATCTATCAGGATGACGTGTTTCTAATCCATAGACTTGTAGAATTGATAGTTTCAAGCCTCAGTTCTGTTCCTACTACTTCCGTATGTTGATAGTTGATCTCGGAACCTTGATATTGTGTTGTTGAGTGGTTATGCCACTATTTTGCAGGATGTCTCAAATAATTTTGAGCATTTACAGCCGTTATGCTGTCCGAGTCATCCCAGGTTTCTAAGTAGTCTGATGCATTTGCAAACCCCTTCCTCCTGTTCCTGATGTCCATTTGGGCTAGATTAATCACACTACCGGTCAGTTGAGGTACTCTATTGCCTCGACATATATGTTGGAGCTATTATTATGACCCTAGGTGTTTTAGGGAGTCACCTAGTAATCTAGCCATGTTTTGTGTTTCCGGTGTGATGATTCTGGCCACCATTCTCGAAAGCATCCCGTGATGCCATTTAGTAGTAGGTATTCCATTCCTGGGTTCTTGAACCCGAGATTCACCCTACTTACCTCCTGTTGATAGTGTTTGCTTGTTCCTTTAGGATATTAGTAACCTTGCGACAGTCCTCGAGGTCCGTGGTATTTCTTTCTTCCAAATACCATCAACCATTAAGGCAGAAGTTCTTTGAACCAAAATATCACAATCAGAGTACTCTTGAGGAGTCCTCCATTCATAATTGTGATTCTGCCAGTTCTACCTTTCTGCATGGGTTATCTGGAAGAAACCTGTTGAAGTTGGTTCGACATGTTAATCTATGCATCCACAACTCAGAAAGATATATGTCCTCTTGAGTTGTCCCTCTTCATTTGTATTCCGACCATCGTCTATCAATTGATAGTCAGGAGTAATTGTGCATCCATGTTATCGATGCTTATTATTCTTGTGGTCCGTTAAGCCATCCTATTTCAGAATGACTAGGAAAAACAAACTCCAGTACCTCATCCATATCCAGGATTGAGTCAAAGTAGTTGTGTTCTGCAGATCAAATGCCCATCCAGCTTTTGCTCTGTTCTACCCTAGAGTATTACCCCCTTTATGTCAGGATTGTCATGAGAATTGCACCATCTCTCATGAATTCTTGACGCAGTGATACTTCTTGCCATCATTTTTCATTCCTCGGTTCCGTGTTGTCGCAACCGGAATGCCGGCAAGTGAACCAGGATGTGTGAAATCAATACTCCTAGCAACCGTGTTGCTCGGTAGTTAATGGACACTAATATCATTCTTAGTGTGTTTGTTATCGAAACACTATTCTAGGATTGATCGTGCTACCTTGTCCTTATTTCCGGTGCACTCTTTGATCAATGAGTTAGGGTTATTCAATCCCTTGCTTATTTATTCATATCATCTCTCTCTAAAAAGCAAGATTGTTCTCGAGCTTAGTAACATATCGCTGGTTCATGATGTTCTGAATATCTTCTCGGAAGTATTACGAGGTTGTCACCTGACCGTGATGTTGAGTTCGTGATCATGCTGGTTTTTCCTCCAAAGCACCCATTCTCCAAGAATCTATGTTGGATACCCATGAGCTAGTTGGTTAAGCTAAACAATAACTTGGAGAGTTGGAAGATAAAAGCTTGTCTGACTTAGATCATGTTAAGGGATATCTTTGGTGTGTGTGTGTGTTGAAGAAAGAGGACATCTTCATCGATTGATCCTCGTGATCAACTGTCAGTGCTATTGTCTTAACCAATCCTTGATTTGAGTATGGGCTAGCGTCAAATCAAATCAGAATCAACGATAATCGTAATGTTTTCTTACTCGTGGTTGTTCCTTGAGCATACACCATTATATATTTTGGGTCTGACTAATGCTGACACCTTGTTCACATGATTGTGGAGTTCCATTTATACGGAAACATGGATGAGTTGTTGTTGAGCCCATCGACAACATCTTGGTCTCCTCCATGATTTGGTTGAACATTACACTAGTGTTGGAAACTTGTGTAAGCATTTTCTTCATGACCCGCTCGTGAAGCATATGTTTGGACGAAAGAAGTGAGTCCCTCTAATTCATGTGCACTTGATGCAAGTTGCTGCCATGAATTTGAGAAGGCTTGTTTTACCTCCTCTGGAATCATCCCAAGTCAGTCATGCACGTGCGAAGTATTCTATGGTCTGATAGACTGATCATCTTCATTCCATACGTATCCCTAGCACACCAAGCCACTGATTGATTTGTTCAAGAAGAATGAGTTCCTTCATAAGAGCTAGTCATGACCTATGTTAGGACTTCGTTATCCTCGATGATGGTTCCCAATCTGAACTCGGTAGTGTTTTACTATAAGACTACTATGTGGTCATGCTTGTCTAGGACAGCATGTTCCAATGTGTTTAGCAGGACCAGCTCATGTTCTGGAGCTTGCTATCATAGTTCATTTCCCGAGAATCTCGCAATGTCATCTCGTCGATTTGTGTTGCAAACTTTCACTTTTCTTTCTAGATTCGATGAGTCTGGACTATCCTGACACCAACCAGATCTGAATCTCAGGCAGATATGATGGTTGGAACGTGTCCCAAGAATTATAATATTGGTCTCTCGGTAACCCGGTAACGTGGATGTCGTGGCCAACCCACCTAGTCGGAAGGTCTATTATTGTAATATCTTGGTTGAAGAAGTTGGTCACCTCCCCATAAGGATCTCGCAGGATCTGCCTCGTAGTTATTCCTTATGGATTCTTAAGCTTCCGAAGTCCGACCTTTTACTTGATGTTCTAGTTATCAAACCATATCTACAAATGGGTTGCGCTAGCACATCAAGGAGAACATTAGAAGCGGGGTGCTAAATGTCTCTCGGTCGATCATCCAAATTTCGTTCCCGTGGCCTCGCTAAGGTGAAATCTGAGAAAGGGGTGTCTTTCTATGCATCTGCATTGTCCATCACTATTTGTCAAGGTAGTAAGATGTGTTGCCAGGATCCTCGACACGGATGTTGGTAGAACCTTGATGAATATGGAAATGCTCAAGTTCCTGAGAGCACGCGCAAGCAAAATCATCCCTTGCGTTGTCTTCAACAAGGTAGTCCACATCATCCATCCTAGTCCGAGTATGCCATTTCCTCGAGCTATTTCAAACGATCAGTTGTAAATTGCCTTAAGCTGGAATGAAGAGTTTCAATGATCTATGGATCAAAAGTAATTCTTTTTGCCACTTAAGAGAATATCTCTGCAAGTCACATTCTTTAAGGTGTCTCATTGTGGTATCATGGCAACCAACTCTTTGCTACGTTGACACCGTTCACCACCCTCCTAGGTGTGGGAATTCCGCTACTTATTTAAACCTTGTCATATGCTCATTTCCATCATTCTTGATGTGTGTATCATGTCTCATCTCGACAGATGTCGCTATGTCTCATTCTGAGAGTTGATCGTCGGTTGCTCGATCTTCGAGAAGATTGATTCTTCGAGAGTTTCTTTTCTTTCCGTTATCGTGTTGGATGGAGTTCTCAGAGAAAGACATCGAGACAAAGATGGTGATCGTGTCAACGTTCCTATGGAGTGCAACCTGGATCGTGAAGACCATGTTAGCTTGTGCTCCCTCTGTCTTCTTACCTCACGTCTTGAATCTCGGGACGAGATTCTTGTTTTGTGGGGGTGAGTTGTCACAGCCCTAGCATTGGTTGCAGATAGTTGCATCAGTGAGCATCATGCATCCTGTTATTTTCAAGAAACTTGAAATGAGGAAATTGAAAGCCTCAGAAATCATTTTAAAAGAATGGTAAGAACCCTTTAAATTGCATTCATTGCTTCCAAAATGACTTCATAAATGTTTGATAAATTTGGCAAGGCTTTGAGACCAAACCAAAAATAGTGAACATTTTTGAAGGAATTATTTTGGGACTTTGAAATTAAATCAATAAGTATTTGAGTTTTGGATTATATTCATTTTTATATAATATAATTCAAAAGGCCCTGGAATTATTTTTGTGCCTCTGGAAAAGTCCATAATGGCAACATAAAAATATTCAGAAGGTTTTGCCCTATTTTGAATTTGTTTTGAATTTTGAATCAGTGGCAAAATGTATAAAAAAAACAAAACAAAACAGAAATAAAACAGAGAAGAGAAAACCTTACCTCGCGCTTACCTCCTGGCAGCCCACCTGGCCCAACTCCAGCTGGCCCAGCCCACTGCAGTCGCCACCGTCTTCAACCTCCTGCGAGTAGGCAGGACGGCGTGTGCCCGACGCGCGCCAGCACGCGCGCGCCACCTCCTGCTTGCTGTTGCCTCCCGACGTCGCCCTGGAGATGTCAGGCACCTCTCTGCCTCTCTGTCGCTCTCTGGTTCTCTCCCCCCCCTCGCTCCTCTACTTTCCCTCCCCATGGCCGAGCATGGCCACCGCCACCGACGCCGTTCGCCGCGGCCAGAGCCACTGCCCTGCCTCTCCGTCGTGTCTAGAAGAACTGCCCCGTCGCCCTACTCCTCCTCGCTGAGCCGTGCGGGTCGGGAAGCCCTGCTTCTTCTTGAACGCCGCCATCTTCTTCCGCGGGATCCGGCGATTGCCGTCGTCGCTCCATCGTCTGCAGGCCTTCCCCAAGCCCGCCGAATACTTCAATCGATGCGTTGTGAGGCCATGATCCTTTTCCCCCTAACCCCGTGCTCGATTGCCTCCCCTAACCGCCCTAACCACCTTGCCAAGCACTCCTCGCCGCCGGCCATGGCGCCGCCACGGCCACAGCTGCTGTAGCTCGCGTCCAAGCCCATTAGCACGCTCAGCACACTCCCAGGAGCACGTAGCACTCTTCGTCTTCTCCTCTTGTGCACCGTAGCATCGACACCGTCCGCGCCCGAACTCCAGCCACCGCGGAAGCGGACACCGCCGTCGATCTAGGTCGTCTCCGGTGACCCCACTAGCACCAGCCGCCGCGGACGAGGATCGGGGTTCCAACGTTGCCATTCGCGCATCGAACCGTGGCCTGTGCTGCGATTCCGCGCATCGCCGCCGTCTCGGACCTCGCCGGCGGTTACTCGCCGGCAGGTTTGACCGAGTGGACCAGGGTTTTACCCCCTGGTTCATTAACATGAGGGCCCGAGGCCCTGCTAATTAGTTTAGATGCTAACTAAAATTTAGCTAACCCACTAACTCGCTGACCGTGGGCCCCAGCCCTTCTAATTACTTTAGTTAGGATTTAACTAAACCCTGGTTAGCACTGAGTCAATGACAGGTGGGCGACACCTGTCAAGTTTGACCTGGACAGCCCTGTTGACCTACTGACGCCAGCATGACGTAATGCTGACGCAGTTAATCATTTTCTGGATTTAAAATAATACAGAAATTCCAGAAAATGCCCAAAACTTCTAAAATTCATAGAAATTAAACCGTAACTCCAAATGAAATAATTTATATATGAAAAATTATCAGAAAAATCCAAAGAATCTGATTATGGCATTATCATGCATGTTTGAACAACTTATGCCTGCTGATCAGGTCAAATCAAATAAGTGGCATTTAAATAATCACATATGGAGTTGAATTTGAGTCTTTGGTTCAAACCAACTTCATTTAATCTGGTTTTAGTTGCATTAGCTCAAATCACAACATATTCATAATGTGCGATGCATTGATTGTATTCTTTTAGTGTTTGCCGGTGATTGTTCCCCCCTCGGTAGACGTATGTTTCGACGATGTGATCAATGACACCGATGAAGAGTTATACTATCTTCAGAAGTGCCAGGCAAGCAAAAACCCCTTGTTCATTCTGATACAATCCCACTCTCTCGCTCTTTCTCTCTTTTACTGCATTAGGACAACAACGATTCAACTGTTACATGCTGCGGTAGTTGAAACATTTTCCACTACATGACCTGTCATTGCCACAGTAAATAGATGAAACCCACTAGCATGAGTAGGAGTTGTTTGAGCCCTGATGTGCCTACTCATTCATGTTTGTTTGTCATGCCTGCTACTGCTTAGAGTTGAGTCAGGTCTGATTCATCGGGGATGAATCGGAGGTGTGTAAACATGTCCTACTGTTGAGAGCTAAGTGTGTGAACACGATTTGGTAAAGGTAGCGGTGAGAGGCCACGTAGGAGTACATGGTGGGTTGTCTCATTGAAGCCGTCCTCAGGAACTAAGTTCTGTGTTTGTGATCCATGAAACAGTTACTACCATGCATTGGGCCCGAAACCAATGGACCCTCTCGGCTTCTTAATCACCCTAGTACTCTGTCCAGGAGTTGCAACTAGTTTCTGGTGTTTGTAGGCTATGTGTTGGCGGCCGTGCGTAGCGCTGACCCTAGGGGTGGGCTATGATGCGGTAGATACACCGTGGCATGGTGTACCGGGCGCCTGTTTGGTGTCTCGGGAACCCTATTCACATCGTTCGGGGCCGTATGTGGAAACCTCGGCCGGACTCCCTGCGGATGGAACCTGGATAGGCGATAAACCTGGACTAGAGACTTGAGTGTTTAGGTAGGCCGTGGCCGACACCCTCGTTGGGCTTCCGCTTGAAGGTTGCCGAGTACATGTCGTGTAAACGGCGGTAAGTGATGAGAGCGTGTGTGAAGAAGTACACCCCTGCAGGGTTAACACCATCTATTCGAATAGCCGTGTCCGCGGTAATGGACTTCTGGGTTGCCTATAACAGTTCATAGACAAGTGAAAGTGGATACTCTAAAATGCGCAAGATAAGTGTGAGTGCTATGGATGGCCTTCTCGTAGGGAGACGGGAGCGGATCCATAGTGGTGTATTGAATGGTGAATATGTGGACTCGTGTGCGCCACCTCAAAAGAGTTGCTTGCAGTCGTAGTTCAGGTTAGCCACTGAGTCAAAGCTGGCTTGCTGAAGTTAAACTCCACCACCCCCTTTATTGATACCGATGCATATGTAGATAGTTCTGATGTAAGTCTTGCTGGGTACATTTGTACTCACGTTTGCTTAATTTATGTTTTGCAGAGAGACTTCAGTCTTGCTAGTAGTTCCACCTGGAGTCCGACGTTTAGCTTGATACCTCAGCTACGATCTTGTGCCCTCGGCAGGATCTGGTAGATAGTCAGGCTTCTTAGCCTTTTTCATTCGTAGATGTCTGTACTCAGACATGTTAAGCTTCCGCTTGTGCTTTGATTTGTATGCTATGATTGTTGGGTCATGAGATCTATGTTTGTAATATCTCGCTCCTCGGAGCCTAATGAATAAATACTTGAGTCGTAGAGTTATTTTGTGATGCCATATTGTATTTGCACATATCGAGCATATTGTGTGTATGACTGAAATGCTTGGTATGTGTGGGATCCGACAATCTAGTTGTTTATCCTTGGCAGCCTCTCTTATGGGAAATGTAGTCTAGTGCTTCCATGAGCCATAGTAGTCCGCTACAGCCTGGTTCACCGGAGTCCTGTTAGCCCAGCACTACTGCTCAGGACACTTGACTGGCCGGCATGTGTTTCACTTCGTTCCTATGTCTGTCCCTTCGGGGAAATGTCACGCGGTGACATCCGGAGTCCTGCCTAGCCTGCTACAGCCCGGGTTCCCCGGAGTCCTGTCAGCCCAGTGCTACAGCCCGGATTCACTCGCTGATGACCGACATGCTCGATGTGATTCATGTATGCCTGTCCCCATAGGTTAACGCCGCTTTGGGTTCACGACTAGCCATGTCGGCCCGGGTTCTCTGTCATACGGATGCTAGCGACACTATCATATACGTGAGCCAAAAGGCGCAAACGGCCCCGAGCCAGGTAAGGTGGCACCCGTGGGAATACCGTGCGTGAGGCCGCAAAGTGATATGAAGTGTTACATGCTAGATCGGTGTGACTTAGGATCGGGGTCCTGACATCCGGCGTGCAGATTTGTCATCGGCATTGCAAGGCGGGTTCTTCCTCCGAATACTCCATGGAAGATTTTGGACACAAGGACCATGTCCGGCTCTGCAAAACAAGTTCCATATACCACCGTAGAGAGAATAATATTTCGACAAATCTAATCTGCTGACACGTTTTAGCAACATGATATCATGTCATGGCCCGGTCATTATTCGAATCGTTTTTCTCAACCAGCACTGCACATATCGTGAGGCGATTTTCTTGACACGTCTTGTCAAAGCAGAGATCGTGTCCCCCTATCACGGGATTCTCATCAATACGGATGTGGGTAACCCAACCGCGCCATCAATTATGGAGCTTGGGGGATAAGAGGTTTTACCAGGTGAGTGGGGAGGCGCACCGCCTCTTCTGCCCTTATAAAGGGAGAAGGATTCACTCTTTTCACCTACGCCTTCTTCCCGATTCATTCCCTTCTGCTCAGGCTCCAGCGCCCAAGCGTTCACCTTCTCTGCCCACAAAAGGCCTTCTAAAGATGTCCGGATCCAGAGCAGGAGGCAAATGGATGGCCTCTACCGTCCGAGAGAAGGATATCAAGAAGCTTCAGGAGGCCGGGTATCGGGCCAAGAAAATCAGCCACCGTCTCCCGACGGCGGGACAGATCGTCCCCACTCCGGAACCCCACGAGAGGGTTGTATTCCTCCCTCACTTTCTCCGCCGGCTAGGGTTTCCCCTCCACCCATTCGTTCGCAGCATCATGTACTATTGTGGGATCGATCTTCACGACCTGTACCCTAATTCCTTCCTCAACATATCGACATTTATCGTCGTGTGCGAGGCTTTCCTCCACATTTCGCCGCACTTCGGTTTATGGCTGAAGGTTTTTAATGTGAAGCCCAAGGTGGTGGGCGGCGAGCACGCCGAGTGTGGGGGTGCTATGGTGAGCAAGATACCCAACGTCATATGGCCAACGGGAACCTTTAATTATTCTTTCAAGGAGTGGCAATAGCAGTGGTTTTACATCACTGAGCCATGCGGCAAGGAATGGGCTGCATCGCCCGAGTTTCAATCCGACGCCCCTTTGCGGCTTACATCCTGGGTCAAGAAAGGCCTGGACTGGTCCTTGTCTGACGAACTATCGGTGCTCCAGACGCACATTAAAGACATGGGAGATAAGAACATTGAACTTGTCAACGTTGTCCAGGTGATGTTAGTCTGCCGGATACTGCCTTGTCAACACCGGACTTGCAATCTATGGGAATTCGATCCAGCCAGGCACCAAACCTTGTGAGGGTTCTTCGGCTCCTCACACAAGGACATTTGCAAGGTGCTTTTCAAGTCCAGCAAACCATGGCCAGACTTCGCCGAAGACCGCAGGTACAAACTGTCCCGCCCTGCAAGTTCGGTGAGTTTATCAAACTTTTCTATCTGCATGATCCAAAGGAAGCGCTTAACGTGTGTTTATTCAACTCTCCCAAAGCTGGACGAAGAAGGTGGAGTGGCACTTCGGACACAATACCCGAAGGCTCTGATGCCCATTCCACCTCCGAAGAGGATGAAAAGGAGGAGGAAGATGAATCCCCTACGGGGGGGAGAAGGAAGAGGACGGCCTCCGCACCCTTGGAGGCTGAACTGCCCAAAAGGGGAAGGGCGTCTCTTCCAGAGGAGTCCACTGCTGCCGCCGACAGCGACCTGGCATGGGATCCCAGGGCCAAGCCCCTGGTGAACTCGTAAGTATATAAAATCTGAGTACGTTTAAGCGTCCGGACTCATCGTGGCTTAGTATTTTAACCTTAAGTCATATTTTTTGGTAGTCCGGTGAGGTCCCGTACCAAACAATCCTCATCAGAGGACCTGCTGAGCTCAGATGCTATGGAGAGCGGGATGCCCCCAAAGGCCCCTTCCTCCAAACAGGTGCATAACACCGAGGCTTCGTCCTAGAAGGACCCCGGCCAAGGAGGAAAGGAAGAAACCGTGAAGGCGGTGCCTGGAGGTCAAACCGCAGGGGCCAGACATGTGGGGGAAAAGATTCCCATGGGGTCTGACGGCGGGGGCGACCCTGAGTTCGGCTCCCCACCGGATGCGATTCCAGAGGCTTATAGGGCTCCAGAATCAAGAAGGCAGCCTCCTTCGGCCGGAGGGGGCGTGCCTGTTCCGCCGGCGACCTCAGTCCATCCAGAGGTGTTGGATGCTTTGTTGCTGGCGTTACGAGACACCTCCATTGTTGACGAACACCGCGCCCTTATGGGTGCGGTGATTGAGAAGATTCAGTCAACCGAGAGTGGACTGAACGAAGCCTGTATCAGCCTTATAAGAGGCTTTGAGGTCTGTTTTATAGGTTGCCAAAGAGTGTCATAGTATAGATAGTAGCCCCTGATACACTGTCCGGTGAAAGAAAGAACCGGACAGGGGATCGCATTGATGATCACAGGAAGACTTATTGAATGATATTGATTTCTCTTCTGTTTCAAGCAGATACCTGTAGCAGTTGCTGCCTCTCGTACTGCGGAGATCTCCGGACTGAATCAAAGTCTGGAGTGGGCCATGGAAGAAATTGGCCAATTGAAAATGCAGTTGAGGGATAAACAAGGTATGCACAAGCGTTGCGTGCATTTATTGTGAAATAAATGTTCAGTATGAAATAAGCCGCATAATTTGTGCTAGGGGTTATGACCGAAGTCGAGGCCCTCAAAAGGGCCGTTGCCGAGGCCGAGGAAAAGGCAGCCACGGAGCGGACTCTTCGTGAGAAACACGAGGCCAGAGTTATTAAAGCTGAGCAGGAGCTGCAAGAGGTCCTAAGTAAATGTGAAACCTTGGAGGAGAGTTTAACGGAGAAAGAGTCCGAACTCATCAAGGCGCGTCAGGCCACGAGCGATGCCTGGGGGAACCCAAAGCGCCCTGCAGGGGATCCAAGGCTTTTCCCATGTAAATCAAGTATTTGAAGGGAAAACTATGTTTTTGATTGTGAATCCGAACTTCTCAGGTGTATTTGCCGAGCTACCTCACAGCATATTAGATGCCGCTCAATTCTACCGAGCCGAAGGAAGGAACACCGCCGATAAGCTCTTTTGGTTGCAGTATTTGGCGCCGAATTATCTGGTGCCTTTTGCCGATCAACTGAAACAGCTGATCGAACTGCATAAGGCGGCAGAACTAGCCACGAAAGATATGGTTATCCGGCTATGGCCTGCCGAGCCGATTCCAAGCAGCTACTTCGGGCTCGTGAGGCGGCTTGTAAGCGCTTTCCCTCGAATTGACGTCATCAAGCGGTCGGTCTGTATAGAAGGAGCCCGAATGACCTTCGCCCTCGCAATGGTGCACTAGGGGAAGATGGATGCCAAAAAGCTAGTAACCGAGGGACCGCCAGAGCGGAAGGAGCACCGCAAGCCCGAATTATATTATAAGAGTGTCCTGAAAGGATCCTACCTTGCAGCGGAGCTATGCACCAAGGACATTATATTTCCATGAATGCCGATCATGTTGTCCTTTGTAATGTTTGAACAAGGTCGTTTATATGTCGCCTGTTATATAAAAGTTTACCCTCTTGTGCGGCCGTTTTTATGTTGAAACTGAGAGTTGGCCAGTCGTCGGCTTCTACCCCCACGTAAGAAGTACGGGGGCGTTCGAGATAAACATGAGCACTCTTTATCCCAGTTTTGGGTCCTCCGAAGGAGGTGCTCAGCATAACGAACCAGGCAATCGTACTATAGGGCTTTATCACTCTCACTTAGCCATAGCAGCTTTAGTATGGTCGGCGCAGCCCCTTGTGTTCGGAAGACCGTTCTAGGGGCTCTATAAGCGCCTGATCGGAGAAAAAGCCCATCCATCGCACGCTCCATTGATTATGGCATTGTGTAGGAGAAATCCTTAAAGATTTTGTGACTGCTCGACCAGCTGACCAGCTCTCGCCATATAATGACAGTCAGTTTTTGGCTTTCTCTACTGAGGTGCTCATCCGGAAGAACCGGGACACAATCGCAGTAGTTCTCCCAGTGCTACCTTAGCCGATATAGCAGAACGTAAGGTACCACAACATGGGAGCCAGGCAAACCCAACTATTGACACAAGACATGATTTGGAGGTGATGCATATAATGCTATAGGTTCGGGGTGCCGAACTTCCATGAAGGTGTTCGGACTTTTATTGTCGTGTTACGGGAAAAACGAAGCCCCTGGCATATTTAAGGCATATCGCTGTGTGTGGATGCCACTTGACGAAATGATTTCGATAAGAAATAATCAGCAGGTAAGCATCATATAAATCCACATGTTGTATTTGAATAATACGTCAATGCGTATGGGTACAAGTAATGTGATAAATAATAATAAAAAGGAGTTGTGAAGCAGAACCTGCTGTGACCAGGGTGAAGAGGTTGAGTGCGGATCCGTATTATAGCTGGACGTTCACTTTGGGGAATGTCTAAGGATCCCCTGACGCGTTCAAGCTGCCTCCGTGGAGTCCGTCCTGGTCGGTGCAAAGGTGAACCTGCGAAGGAAATATAAGAAATGTTTTCGTGCCGGAGGGCGGTTGAACCACTGAGTTCGGCTTGTCATGGCCTTCGCCGGAGTGTTTAGTTGAGCTCTGGACGAGCCGGGGTATCCTTCCGCGAAGTAGTTCGAAGCCCCTTGCCGGTGTCCGAGAGCCTGGGCGTCGACTCGAGGTTCGGCTGCAAGGTGCTGCTCGTTGTTTCTGCTGCGAAGGCAGTGATGTATTAGTTGGTGCCGAATTAAGGTTCAGCCTTGCCATGAACCGTGATGACGCTGCGTGGACCAGGCATTTTGAGCTTACGGTAGGCATAATGTGGCACTGCGTTGAATCGAGCGAACGCGGTTCGCCCGAGCAGTGCTTGATAGTCACTGCGGAAAGGGGCGATTTCGAAGATTAACTCTTCGATACGGTAATTTTCTGGTGATCCGAAGATTACCTCGAGGGCAATGGAGCCTGTACAGCTAACCTCCATACCTGGTATGATGCTTCTAAAAGTGGCTTTGGTGGGCTTGATCGCTGAATGATCGATGCCCATCTTGCGCACTGTGTCCTGGTAAAGAAGATTTAAACTAGTACCTCCATCCATGAGAACGCGAGTGAGGTGGAACCCGTCTACTATTGGGTCGAGGATTAGTGCGGCTGGATTGCCCTGATTGGCGATAACCGGACGATCCGTGCGGTTGAAGGTGACTGGCCCTAGCTTATATTGTGGGACGGCTAATTCCGTTGAGCCGCCATCCCTAAGGGTGCATATCTGGTCCAAGTTGGCAATTTGGGTGGTATTTACCACATTCACCGATTGAATATGGGGGGAAATTTCTTTTGCCCTCCTGTGTTCCGTGATCCGGGCTCTTCGCCGCTGTCGTCGCTTTGAGACCCCTCTTCGTCTTTGGCGCCTGCCTTGACGGCTTTTTTGAAGACCCAACATTCTCTGTTGGTATGGGTGGCTGGCGTTTCTGGGGTGCCATGAATTTGGCATTGGCGAGCGAGTATGTGGTCCAGACTGGATGGACCCGGATTTGTATTTTTGGGTGGCCCTTTCCGCTGACCAGACTTTGAGCTGCTGAACCCGACATTAACTGTCGTATTTTTGGCGTTTTCACCATATTTGCGGCGCTTGTGTTTGTTGCGTCATGGTTTGCCCTTGATATCCCTGGCTTCTGATATGCCAGGTTTACTTGCTGTATTCGTACTACGAACCAACCAGCTATCTTCGCCCGCACAAAAACGGGTCATAAGTGTGGTGAGGGCTGCCATGGATTTTGGCTTCTCTTGGCCGAGGTGCCGGGCGAGCCATTCGTCACGCATATTATGCTTAAATGCCGCTAAGGCCTCTACATCCAGACAGTCGACAAATTGGTTTTTCTTGGTTAGGAACCGGGTCCAGAATTTCCTGCCCGATTCCCCTGGCTGCTGAGTTATATGACTTAAATCGTCAGCGTCCGGTGGTCGCACATAAGTGCCCTGGAAGTTGTCAAGGAATGCGTCTTCCAGATCCTCCCAACTACCGACGGAGTCTGCTGGCAAGCTATTCAGCCAATGCCGAGCTGGTCCTTTGAGTTTTAGTGGGAGGTACTTGATGGCATGCAGATCATCACCGCAGGATGTGGAGGAGAAAATCCTCAATCCATACAGCAGGATCTGTTGTACCATCATACGATTCGATATTTACGGGTTTAAAACCCTCCGGAATTCGTGATCCATCACTTCATCAGTGAAGCATAGGGGGTGTGCGTCACCTCTGTGCCGGGCTATATCACGATGCAGTTCATATGAGTCTTGTCTGTTGTGTTCGGCCCGGCCGGATTTACTTTTAGTGTATCCAGCGTGACGGTCATCGTCCCGCATTGGCGCGCGCGCCCGTGACCCGTATATCGACCTTGCATGTTTTGCCCTGCTGTCCAATACGTCTCTCAGGTCCCGTGTGTTGCCCCGGGCCTTAGTATTTTTGTTTGAGTGGCGGCGGGGTGCAGGGTGAAATTCAGGCTGAAACGCCTCTCTGGCTCCACGAGGTGGCCGGTCAGCCGCATCATACACTGGTGATGTAGGTTTCAATGCTTCCTCCTCGAGGTGAGGTAGCAACCTGCGCTTTGGGTAACTCTTGGAGGGGCGCTCGAGTTCGTATTCCTCGACCGCAAGGACTTCGGTCCAACTGTCTGCTAGCAAGTCTTGATCAGCTTGAAGCTGTTGTTGTTTTTTCTTCAAGCTATGTGATGTGGCCATAAGCCGGCGCTTGAAGCGCTCCTGCTCGACGGGATCCTCAGGCACGATAAATTCTTTGTCGCCAAGGCTCACCTCGTCTTTGGAGAGAGGCATGTAATTGTCCTCCTCTGATTCTCCTTCTGCTGCCTGCTCTGGAGGGCTAGCTTGTTCACCCTCCCGCTCTACATCATGCTGGAGGGGATTGTGGTTTTCTTCGGCACTATCCGGAGTGTTATTGTCTCTTGTGCCGGTATCACTACTTTTGCTATGGCGGGACTTAGAGCGGCGCCGCTGACGTCGGCGCTTGGGTTGCTTCTTGGAGGGGTCATCCTCCGTTGTCGCGTCGCCGTTGCCTTCTTTGGGGGTGTCCACCATGTATATATCGTATGATGAGGTGGCGGTCCAGCGCCCTGTGGGCGGTGGTTCCTGTTCGTCACCTGCATCGTCGTCCATACCGTCGATGTCTTTGGAGTCGAACTCGAGCATGTCGGTTAAATCGTCGATAGTGGCTACCTAGTGGGTGGTGGGTGGGCAGCGAATTTCTTCGTCATCCGCATCCCATTCTAGCCGGACATAGTTCGGCCAAGGTTCTCCTAACAAGGAGAGAGACCTTAATGAATTTAGCACATCGCCGAAAGGCGAGTGCTGAAAGATATCCGCGGAGGTGAACTCCATGATCGTCGCCCAATCGGATTCGATAGGCACGGATGCAGGCGGCTCGGAGTCCGTGGCCAGAGACGAATCCAGTGGTTCGGCGACACGGCTCTCGTAAGGGGTGAAGTCAGTATTCAGCTCCATCGCCACTGAGAGTGCGGCCTCCATGGCGGGGTCTATCCCTCCGTCCTCGGATGGCGCAATTTGCTTCAGATTGAAGGCCAGAGTAGTTGCAGATGCAATCTCCCGAACACTGTCCGACGGTAGAGTTACGTCATGCTCGTCGTGATTGTGCGGCGCACCTGACATGGGCTCGAATCCGTCGAAGATTAAGTCTCCGCGGATGTCGGCAGTGTAGTTTAAGTGTCTGAACCTGACCTGATGGCCAGGGGCGTAGCTCTCGATCTGCTCCAGATGGCTAAGCGAATTGGCCCGCAATGCGAAGCCGCCGAATACGAAGATCTGTCCGGGGAGGAAAACCTCACCCTGGACCGCATCGTTACCGATGATCGAAGGAGCCATCAAGCCTTACGGTGACGGCGCAGTGGAACTCTCAATGAAAGCACCAATGTCGGTGTCAAAACTGGCGGATCTCGGGTAGGTGGTCCCGAACTGTGCGTCTAGGGTGGATGGTAACAGGAGGCAGGGGACATGATGTTTACCCAGGTTCAGGCCCTCTTGATGGAGGTAATACCCTACGTCCTGCTTGATTGATATTGATGATATGAGTATTACAAGAGTTGATCTACCACGAGATCGTAGAGGCTAAACCCTAGAAGCTAGCCTATGGTATGATTGTATGTTTTCCTATGGACTAAACCCTCCGGTTTATATAGACACTGGAGGGGGCTAGGGTTACACAGAGTCGGTTACAAGGGAGGAGATCCACATATCTGTATTGCCAAGCTTGCCTTCCACGCCAAGGAAAGTCCCATCCGGACACGGGACGAAGTCTTCAATCTTGTATCTTCATAGTCCAATAGTCCGGCCAAAGGATATAGTCCGGCTGTCCGGAGACCCCCTAATCCAGGACTCCCTCACCAGGGGCCATATGTTTCACTAGTGGCTTCTCTCAAGATAACATATTCTACGATGGGTGAACAAATTACTGTCGAGCAATTGATAGAAAAGCACATAGTTATGAGAATATCTAGGCATGATCATGTATATAGGCATCACGTCCGTGACAAGTAGACCAAAACGATTCTGCATCTACTACTATTAATCCACACATCGACCGCTATCCAGCATGCATCTAGAGTATTAAGTTCATAAGAACAGAGTAACGCATTAGGCAAGATGACATGACGTAGAGGGATAAACTCAAGCAATATGATATAAACCCCATCTTTTTATCCTCGATGGCAACAATACAATACGTGCCTTGTTGCCGCTGCTGTCACTGGGAAAGGACACCGCAAGATTGAACCCAAAGCTAAGCACTTCTCCCATTGCAAGAAAGATCAATCTAGTAGGCCAAACCAAATTGAAAATTCGAAGAGACTTGCAAAGATATTTAAATCATGCATATAAGAATTCAGAGAAGAATCAAATAGTGTTCATAGATAATCTTGATCATAAACCCACAATTCATCGGATCTCAACAAACACACCGCAAAAAGAATTACATCGAATAGATCTCCAAGAGAATCAAGGAGAACTTTGTATTGAGATCCAAAGAGAGAGAAGAAGCCATCTAGCTAATAACTATGGACCCGAAGGTCTGTGGTAAACTACTCACACATCATCGGAGAGGCTATGGTGTTGATGTAGAAGCCCTCCGTGATCGATTCCCCCTTTGGCGGAGCGCCAGAAAAGGCCCCAAAATGGGATCTCATGGTACAGAAGGTTGCGGCGGTGGAAATAGGGTTTCGTGGTGCTCCTGGATGTTTTCAGGGTATATGAGTATATATAGGCGAAAGAAGTAGGTCGGTGGAGCCGCGAGGGGCCCACGAGGGTGGGGGCGCGTCCACCCCCCTGGGGCGTGCCCTCTTGCCTCGTGGCTTCCTCGTTTTTTCCTTGATGTCCAATCCAAGTCTCCTGGATTGCGTTTGTTCCAAAAATGATCCTCGCGAAGGTTTTATTCCGTTTGGATTCCGTTTGATATTCTTTTTTTGCGAAACACTGAAATAGGCAAAAAAACAGCAATTTGCACTGGGCCATCACTTAATGGGTTAGTCCCAAAAATAATATAAAAGTGCATAATAAAACCCATTAAACATCCAAAACAGATAATATAATAGCATGGAACAATAAAAAATTATAGATGCGTTGGAGACGTAGCAGAGCGTCCCTAAGCCATGGTTCCCCCTCCATCCCATCCGCCCACCCATTCGTACATCGAGGCCGCGAAAACCCGCGAAGCCCCACACCCTCCTCTGTTTGCCATCCAGCCGGAGCCTCTTCCCCGATGACGTCGTCCACAGCAACACCTCGACGTCCCTCATTGATACATCTCCGTCGTATCTATAATTTTTTATTGTTCCATGCTAATATTCTACTACTTTCATATACTTTTGGCAACCTTTTATACTATATTTGGGACTAACATATTGATCCAGTGCCCAGTGCCAGTTCCTGTTTGTTGCATGTTTTTTGTTTCGCGGAAAATCCATAACAAACGGAGTCCAAATGGAATAAAACGGACGGAGAATATTTTTGGAATATTTGTGAGATATGGGAAGAAAATCAAAGAGAGACGGTGGCCGAGGGGGCCACGAGGCAGGGGGCTGCGCCCCCCCCCTGGGCGCGCCCCTGACCCTCGTGGGCTCCCCATAAGGCGGTTACTTCTCTTCTTTGGCCGCAAGAAAGCTAATTTTTTAGGGGGAAATCGGGGCTAAGGTTTTAATCCAATCGGAGTTACGGATCTCCAGATATATAAGAAATGGTGAAAGGGCAGACAGGGAGAACACAGAAACAGAGAGATAGATGCAATCTCGGAGGGGCTCTCGCCCCTCCCATGCCATGGAGGCCATGGACCAGAGGGGAAATCCTTCTCCCATCTAGGGAGAAGGTCAAGGAAGAAGAAGGGGGCTCTCTCCCCCTCTCTTCCAGTGGCGCCGGAACGCCGTTGGGGCCATCATCATCACCGTGATCTTCACCAACACCTACGCCATCTTCACCAACATCTCAATCACCTTCCCCCCTCTATCTACAGCAGTCCACTCTCCCACAACCCGCTGTACCCTCTACTTGAACATGGTGCTTTATGCTTCATATTATTATCCAATGATGTGTTGCCATCCTATGATGTCTGAGTAGATTTTCGTTGTCCTATCGGTGGTTGATGAATTGCTATGATTGATTTAATTTGCTTGTGGTTATGTTGCTGTCCTTTGGTGCCCATCATATGAGTGCGCGCGTGGATCACACCATAGCGTTAGTTGTATGTTGATAAGACTATGTATTGGAGGGCAAGAGTGACAAAAACTACAACCTAGCATAGAAATTGATGCATACGGGACTGAAGGGGGACCAATATATCTTAATGCTATGGTTGGGTTTTACCTTAATGAACGTTAGTAGTTGCGGATGCTTGCTAATAGTTCCAATCATAAGTGCATAGAATTCCAAGTCGGGATGACATGCTATCAGTGGCCTCTCCGACATAAAACTTGCTATCAGTCTACTAAAGTAGTCAATTGCTTAGGGACAATTTCGCAACTCCTACCACCACTTTTCCACACTCCCTATATTAACTTTATTGCTTCTTTACCTAAACAGCCTCTACTTTTTATTTACGTGCTCTTTATTATCTTGCAAACCTATCCAAAAACACCTACAAACAACTTCTAGTTTCATACTTGTTCTAGGTAAAGCGAACGCTAAGCGTGCGTAGAGTTGTATCGGTGGTCGATAGAACTTGAGGGAATATTTGTTCTACCTTTAGCTCCTCGTTGGGTTCGACGCTCTTACTTATCGAAAGAGGCTACAATTGATACCCTATACTTGTGGGTTATTAAGACCTTTTTCTGGTGCCGTTGCCGGGGATCCATAGCGTGGGGTGAATATTCTCGTGTGTGCTTGTTTGCTTTATCACTAAGAAATTTTTTCTATTCTAAGTTGTTCTCTATCTTTAGTTATGGATATGGAACACGAAATACCAAAAAAATTAGGTGTACTTGCTACTCATGGAGATGGGGAACCTCCTAAAACCCTCGATGCTCATTATGTGAAGGATATTATGTACTACTTTGATAATCCTAAGAAAACCCCATTCAACTTAGTAATGGGAGACACATTGGATCAACATGAATACTTTAGGGATTATCGCTTGACTCAAAAAGGGAAACTATTATGGGATCAAATTCATATGTTACATTGGTATGCTCGGGAACTATGCTTGAGATATGATTATACTTGTTTCTCTAGGATGAAGGCTCCACACCTTCCCTTTTCATGCAAATTTAATGATGATAAAACCTTGGCTTCTTATGATAATGGTATATATGATTACTATGATGTGGAACAAATAGAAGAATTTGTTGCTTTTATGGGTGCTTATGAAATTGAATCTTTGTTTAAAGAGTGTGAAAATTTTGATTATTCAGTTTATAGACCTGAAAATTTAGCTATCCTTAAATATTGCTATGAGAATTATGAATTCAATTCCGATATTGATGATTTTATTGAGAGAGTCTCTGCAGTCCAAGAAGAGACTAATATTTTGCAGGAGTCTATGGAAGAAGAAATTAATGACATTGTGAGCTCATTGGATGAAAAAGATGAGGAGGAGAGTAAAGAACAAAAGGAGGAAGAGCGGATTGATCACCCGTGCCCACCTTCTAATGAGAGTAACTCTTCAACTCATACATTGTTTAATTTCCCTTCGTGCTTATCGAAGGATGATTGCTCTGATGATTGTTATGATCCCGTTGATTCTCTTGAAATATCCCTTTTTGTGGATGCTTGCTATGCTTGTGGCCAAGATGCCAATATGAATTATGCTTATGGAGATGAACTTGCTATAGTTCCTTATGTTAAACATGAAATTGTTGCTATTGCACCCACGCATGATAGTCCTATTATCTTTTTGAATTCTCCCAACTACACTATATCGGAGAAGTTTACCCTTATTAAGGATTATATTGATGGGTTGCGTTTTACTATTACACATGATGATTTTTATAGATATAATATGCATGTGCTTGCTGCTCCTACTTGCAATTATTATGAGAGAGGAACTACATCTCCGCCTCTTTATGTTTCCAACACGAAAAAATTGCAAGAAACTGTTTATACTATGCATTGGCCTTTACTTGATGTGCATGAATTGTTCTTGTATGACATGCCGATGCATAGGAAGAGAGTTAGACTTCGTCATTACTTGATATATGTTACTTTGTGCTCACTACTAAATTACAAATCATTGCTAATTCAAATTGTCTTTGATATACCTTGGGATCCGGGTGGATCCATTACTTGAGCACTATATGCCTAGCTTAATGGCTTTAAAGAAAGCGCTGCCAGGGAGACAACCCGGAAGTTTTACAGAGTCATTTATTTCTGTTTTGTGCTTTTATAAAGTTTAAAAATAAAAATAATGTTCCAAGGTTTGCCTTTAGGTTGTTTTAGATTACTTGTTGGTTTGTACGGTGCAGGATAGAAACTTTGGCTGTATTGCGCGATTTTACATTTTTTACTGGAACGTCAAACGGTTCTGAAATGTTTTGCACTGTATTTCTATACAAATTGTTTATTTTTCCTAATTTTGGTAGAATTTTTGGAGTACCAGAGGTATGGTGAA
Organism: Triticum urartu; assembly: GCF_003073215.2. NCBI lineage: Eukaryota > Viridiplantae > Streptophyta > Magnoliopsida > Poales > Poaceae > Triticum > Triticum urartu. Next base: position 527,106,596 of record NC_053027.1, on the reverse strand, counting down.
TATTCATATTATTACAGACTGTTCTGTTTTAGACACATTCTGTTTTTGATGCATAGTTTGCTTGTTTTGATTGAAACTATCGATTTATATCAGTGGATTAAGCCATGGAAAAGTTATATTACAGTAGTAATGTGAAAATTTATATCAGCCACCCCATCCTCCACCTCCAAGGAGCCGCCCCGACGTTCCCCTCATCTTTCCCGCCACCTCCATTCCCACACCGCCTTCTTCATCTGCACCACCAGAAGAGCCGCATCATCACCGATTCCTAGGATGAAGTTGAGGCCTAATCGGCGCCACCAAAGAGGTTCTACACTAATTGCCGCATTTTCTTCTTGATTCGATCTCATGGTGCTTTATGTCTACTACACAACCTTCTTCTTGTAGACATTGTTGGGCCTCCAAGTGCAGAGGTTTGTAGGACAGTAGCAAATTTTCCTCAAATGGATGACCTAATGTTTATCAATCCGTAGGAGGCGTAGGATGAAGATGGTCTCTCTCAAGCAACCCTGCAACCAAATAACAAAGAGTCTCTTGTGTCCCCAACACACCCAATACAATGGTAAATTTTATAGGTGCACTAGTTCGGCGAAGAGATGGTGATACAAGTGGTATATGGATGGTAGATAAAGGTATTTGTAATCTGAAAATATAAAAACAGCAAGGTAACTAATGGTAAAAGTGAGCGTAAATGGTATTGCAATGATAGGAAACAAGGCCTATGGTTCATACTTTCGCTAGTGTAAGTTCCCTCAACAATACTAACATAAATGGATCACATAACTACATGCAACAAAGAGTCACTCCAAAGTCACTAATAGCGGAGAACGAACGAAGAGATTATGGTAGGGTACGAAACCACCTCAAAGTTATTCTTTCCAATCAATCCGTTGGGCTATTCCTATAAGTGTCACAAACAGACCTAGAGTTCGTACTAGAGTAACACCTTAAGACACAAATCAACCAAAACCCTAATGTCACCTAGATACTCCAATGTCACCTCAAGTATCCGTGGGTATGATTATACGATATGCATCACACAATCTCAGATTCATCTATTCAACCAACACAAAGGACCTCAAAGAGTGCCCCAAAGTTTCTACCGGAGAATCACGACGAAAACGTGTGCCAACCCCTATGCATAGGTTCATGGGCGGAACCCGCAAGTTGATCACCAAAACATACATCAAGTGGATCAATAGAATACCCCATTGTCACCATGGGTATCCCACGCAAGACATACATCAAGTGTTCTCAAATCTTTAAAGATATAAGATTACTTCAAAGGGGAAACTCAATTCATTACAAGAGAGAAGAGGGGGAGGAGAAACATAGGATCCAACTATAATAGCAAAGCTCGCGATACATCAAGATCGTATCACCTCAAGAACACGAGAGAGAGAGAGAGAGAGAGAGAGAGAGATCAAACACATAGCTACTGGTACATACCCTCAGCCCCGAGGGAGAACTACTCCCTCCTCGTCATGGAGAGCACTGGGATGATGAAGATGGCCAACGGAGAAGGATTGCCCCCTCGGCAGGGTGCCGGAACGGGTCTAGATTGGTTTTCGGTGTCTACTAAGGCTTCTGGCGGCGGAACTCCCAATCTATTGTGCATTCTGGAAGTTTTAGGATACGTAGGTATATATGGGTGAAAGAAGTACGTCGGTGGACCGAAGGGGGGCCACGAGGCAGGGGGGCGCGCCCCAGGGGGTGGGAGCGCCCCTACCCTCATGAGCACCTCCTTCATCTTCTGACGTAGGGTCCAAGTCTATCCGGTAGGTTTCCTTCCAAAAATAACTTCTCCAGTTGATTTCGTTCCGTTTTGACTCCGTTTGATATTCCTTTTCCTCGAAACACTGAAATAGGCATAAAACAGCAAATCTGGGTTGGGCCTCCGGTTAATAGGTTAGTCCCAAAAATAATATAAAAGTGGAAAATAAAGCCCAATATTGCCCAAAACAGTAGATAATATAGCATGGAGCAATCAAAAATTATAGATGCGTTGGAGACGTATCAAGCATCCCCGAGCTTAATTCCTGCTCGTCCTCGGGTAGGTAAATGATAAAAAAGATAATTTTTGATGTGGAATGCTAGTTGGCATAATTTCAATGTAATTCTTCTTACTTGTGATATGAACATTCAGATCCGAAAGATTGAAGATAAAAGTTCATATTGACATAAAAGTAATAATACTTCAAGCATACTAGCTAAGAAATTATGTCTTCTCAAAATAACATGGCCAAAGAAAGTTCATCCCTACAAAATCATATAGTTTAGTCATGCTCCATTTTCGTCACACAAGAATGCTATCATCATGCACAACCCCGATGACAAGCCAAGCAATTCTTTCATACTCTAGTAATCTCAAACTTATAAACCTTCACGCAATACATGAGCGTGAGCCATGGATATAGCACTATGGGTGGAATAGAATAATGATAATGGAGGTTATGTGGAGAAGACAAAAAGGAGAAAGTCTCACATCAACGAGGCTAATCGGGCTATGGAGATGCCCATCGATTGATGTTAATGCGAGGAGTAGGGATTGCCATGCAACGGATGCACTAGAGCTATAAATGTATGAAAGCTCAACAAAAGAAACTAAGTGGGTGTGCATCCAACTTGCTTTCTCACGAAGACCTAGGGCACTTGAGGAGGCCCATTGTTGGAATATACAAGCCAAGTTCTAGAATGAAAATTCCCACTAGTATATGAAAGTGACAACATATGAGACTCTCTATATGAAGAACATGGTGCTACTTTGAAGCACAATATATGAGACTCGCTATATCATGGTGCTACTTTCAAGCACAAGTGTGGAAAAAAGGATAGTAGCATTGCCCCTTTTTATTTTCTTTTATTTTTTATATATTTATATATATATATATATATATTCGGGCCTTCTTTTTTTCTTCTTTGGCCTTTCTCTTTTGTCTTTTTTTGGGACAATGCTCTATTGAATGATGATCATCACACTTCTATTTATTTACAACTCAATGATTACAACTCGATACTAGAACAAAGTATGACTCTATATGATGCCTCCGGCGGTGTACCGGGATATGCAATGAATCAATAGTGACAAGTATGAAAAAATTATGAACGGTGGCTTTGCCACAAATACTATGTCAACTACATGATCATGCTAAGCAATATGACAATGATGAATGTGTCATGATAAACTGGATGGTGGAAAGTTGCATGGCAATATATCTCGGGATGGCTATGGAAATGCCATAATAGGTAGGTATGGTGGCTGTTTTGAGGAAGATATAAGGAGGATTATGTTTGAAAGAGCGTATCATATCACGGGGTTTGGAAGCACCGGTGAAGTTTGCGCCAACTCTCAATGTGAGAAAGGGCAATGCACGGTACCGAAGAGGCTAGCAAGGATGGAAGGGTGAGAGTGCGTATAATCCATGGACTCAACATTAGTCATAAAGAACTCACATACTTATTGCAAAAATCTACAAGTCATCAAAAACCTCAGCACTACGCGCATGCTCCTAGGGGGATAGATTTGTAGGAAAAGACCATCGCTCGTCCCCGACCGCCACTCATAAGGAGGACAATTAAATAACACCTCATGTTTCAAATTTGTTACATAACGTTTACCATACGTGCATGCTACGGGACTTGCAAACTTCAACACAAGCATTTCTCAAATTCACAACTACTCAACTAGCACGACTTTGATATTATCACCTCCATATCTCAAAACAATCATCAAGCATCAAACTTCTCTTAGTATTCAAAACACTCATAAGAAATTTTTACTAATCTTGGATACCTAGCATATTAGGATTTTAAGCAAATTACCATGCTATTTAAGACTCTCAAAATAATCTAAGTGAAGCATGAGAGTTCATCTATTTCTTCAAAATAAAACTACCACCATGCTCTAAAATATATAAGTGAAGTACTAGAGCAAACAACAAACTACTCCGAAAGATATAAGTGAAGATCAATGAGTAGTTGAATAATTATGCAACTATGTGAAGACTCTCTAACATCTAAGAATTTCAGATCTTGGTATTTTATTCAAACAGCAAGCAAAGCAAAATAAAATGACATTCTAAGAATGGCAAACATCATGTGAAGAAGCAAAAACTTAGGATCAATCGAAACTAACCGATAGTTGTTGAAGAAGAAAGGTGGGATGCCAACCGGGGCATCCCCAAGCTTAGATGCTTGAGACTTCTTGAAATATTATCTTGGGATGCCTTGGGCATCCCCAAGCTTGATCTTTTGTGTCTCCTTAATTCCTCTCATATCAGGGTCTCCCTAAATCTCAAAAGCTTCATCCACACAAAACTCAACAAGGACTCGTGAGATAAGTTAGTATAAACCATTGCCAAAACCTTATCATACTCTACTGTATAAAATCACTAAAATTATTATTCAACATTGCATACTAAATGCCTCTCCATATTTAATAGTCCTATCCTCAAATAGAATCATTAAAGAAGCAAACATATGCAAACAATGCAAACATAACAGCAATCTGCCTAAACAGGACAGTTTGTAAAGAATGCAGCAACATCCATACTTCCCTAGCTCCAAAAATTATGAAAGAAAATTCCACTGTAGTAAATTTATCAGAGCTTAATATTCAAAAGGTTTCAACATTTTATCACATTCTGAATTTTCTAGGGAATTATTGCAACAGCGGTAAACTTTCTGTTTTCAAACAGCAACATGTGGACTTGTAACATAGGCATAGTAAAGGCTATCAATGCCACTTTTATTGAAATAAAATATGCAAAACATTGCTCTAAATAACATCAAGCAAATCCTAACAAAATAAATTGACGCTCCAAGCAAAACACATATCATGTGGCGAATAAAAATATAGCTCCAAGTAAAGTTACCGATGAACGAAGACGAAAGAGGGGATGCCTTCCGGGGCATCCCCAAGCTTAGGCTCTTGGTTGTCATTTAATATTACCTTGGGGTTCCTTGGGAATCCCCAAGCTTAGGCTCTTGCCACTCCTTATTCCATAGTCCATCAAATCCTTACCCAATACTTGAAAACTTCACAACACAAAACTTAACAGAAAACTCGTAAGCTCCGTTAGTATAAGAAAACAAAAGACCACTTCAAGGTACTGTAATGAACTCATTATTTATTTATATTGGTGTTAAAAATACTGTATTCCAACTTCTCTATGGTTTATAAACTATTTTACTAGCCATAGATTCATCAAAATAAGCAAACAACACATCGAAAACCGAATCTGTGAAAAACAGAACAGTCTGTAGTAATCTGGATCAAACCTATAATTATGGAACTCATAAAATTCTCAAATAAATTGCTGGACCTGCGGAATTTATATATTAATCATCTGCAACAATAATTAACTAAATAGCACTCTCCAAGTAAAAATGGCAGAAATTCTCGTGAGCGTTAAAGCTTCTGTTTTTGACAGCATGATCAACAACACTTTCCCCAAGTCTTCCCAAAGGTTCTACTTGGCACAAACACTAATTAAACACATAAAACCACATATAAACAGAGGCTAGATGAATTATTTATTACTAAACAGGAAAAAAAGCAAGAAACAGAAATAAAATTGGGTTGCCTCCCAACAAGCGCTATCGTTTAACGCCCCTAGCTAGGCATGATAATGACAATGATGCTCACATAAAAGATAAGAATTGAAATATAGAGAGAGCATCATGAAGGATATGACTATCACATTTAAGCCTAACCCACTTCCTATGCATAGGGATTTTGTGAGCAAACAACTTATGGGAACAATAATCAACTAGCATAGGAAGGCAAAACAAGCATAACTTCAAGATTTTAAGCACATTGAGAGGAAATTTGATATTATTGCAATTCCTACAAGCATATATTCCTCCCTCATAATAATTTTCAGTAGCATCATGAATGAATTCAACAATATAACCAGAACCTAAAGCATTCTTTTCATGATCTACAAGCATAGAAAATTTACTACTCTCCACATAAGCAAGGTTCTTCTCATTAATACTAGTGGGAGCAAACTCAACAAAATAACTATCATGTGATTGAAAATTAAGATCAAGATGACAAGTTTCATGGTTATCATTATTCTTTAAAGCATACATGTCATCACAATAATCATCATAGATAGGAGGCATGCTTTCATCATAATAAATTTGCTCATCAAAACTTGGTTCACAAAAAATATCATCTTTATCAAACATAGCTTCCCCAAGCTTGTGGCTTTGCATATCATTAGCATCATAGATATTCAAGGAATTCATACTAACAACATTGCAATCATGCTCATCATTCAAATATTTAGTGCCAACCATTTTATAGATTTCTTCTTCTAGCACTTGAGCACAATTATCCTTTCCATCATACACATGAAAGATATTAAAAAGGTGAAGCGTATGAGACAAACTTAATTCCATTTTTTTGTAATTTTATTTTATAGACTAAACTAGTGATAAAAAAAGAAACTAAAAGACTCGGTTGCAAGATCTAAAGATATACCTTCAAGCGCTAACCTCCCCGGCAACGGCGCCAGAAAAGAGCTTGATGTCTACTACACAACCTTCTCCTTGTAGACGTTGTTGGGCCTCCAAGTGCAGAGGTTTGTAGGACAGTAGAAAATTTCCCTCAAGTGGATGACCTAAGGTTTATCAATCCGTAGGAAGTGTAGGATGAAGATGGTCTCTCTCAAGCAACCCTACAACCAAATAACAAAGAGTCTCTTGTGTCCCCAACACACCCAATACAATGGTAAATTGTATAGGTGCACTAGTTCGGCGAAGAGATGGTGATACAAGTGGTATATGGATGGTAGATAAAGGTATTTATAATCTGAAAATATAAAAACAGCAAGGTAACTAATGGTAAAAGTGAGCGTAAAGGGTATTGCAATGATAGGAAACAAGGTCTAGGGTTCATACTTTCTCTAGTGTAAGTTCCCTCAACAATACTAACATAGATGGATCACATAACTATCCCTCAACATGCAACAAAGAGCCACTCCAAAGTCACTAATAGCGGAGAACGAACGAAGAGATTATGGTAGGGTACGAAACCACCTCAAAGTTATTCTTTCCAATCAATCCGTTGGGCTATTCCTATAAGTGTCACAAACAGCCCTAGAGTTCATAGTAGAATAACACGTTAAGACACAAATCAACCAAAACCCTAATGTCACCTAGATACTCCAATGTCACCTCAAGTATCCGTGGGTATGATTATACGATATGCATCACACAATCTCAGATTCATCTATTCAACCAACACAAAGGACCTCAAAGAGTGCCCCAAAGTTTCTACCAGAGAATCACGACGAAAATGTGTGCCAACCCCTATGCATAGGTTCATGTGCGGAACCCGCAAGTTGATCACCAAAACATACATCAAGTGGATCAATAGAATACCCCATTGTCACCACGGGTATCCCACGCAAGACATACATCAAGTGTTCTCAAATCGTTAAAGACTCAATCCGATAAGATTACTTCAAAGGGGAAACTCAATTCATTACAAGAGAGAAGAGGGGGATGAGAAACATAGGATCCAACTAAAATAGCAAAGCTCGCGATACATCAAGATCGTATCATCTCAAGAACACGAGAGAGAGAGAGAGAGAGAGATCAAACACATAGCTACTGGTACATACCCTCAGCCCCGAGGGAGAACTACTCCCTCCTCATCATGGAGAGCACTGGGATGATGAAGATGGCTACCGGAGAAGGATTGCCCCCTCCGGCAGGGTGCCGAAACGGGTCTAGATTGGTTTTCGGTGGCTTTGGAGGCTTCTGGCAGCGGACCTCCCAATCTATTATGCGTTCTGGAAGTTTTAGGATATGTAGGTATATATGGGTGAAAGAAGTACGTCGGTGGACCAAAGGGGGGGCTACGAGGCAGGGTGTGCGCCCCAGGGGGATGGGCGCGCCCCCTACCCTCGTGAGCACCTCCTTCATCTTCTCACGTAAGGTCTATGTCTATCCGGTAGGTTTCCTTCCAAAAATAACTTCTCCAGTTGATTTCGTTCCGTTTTGACTCCGTTTGATATTCCTTTTCCTCGAAACACTGAAATAGGCATAAAACAGCAAATCTGGGTTGGGCCTCCGGTTAATAGGTTAGTCCCAAAAATAATATAAAAGTGGAAAATAAAGCCCAGTATTGCCCAAAACAGTAGATAATATAGCATGGAGCAATCAAAAATTATAGATACGTTGGAGATGTATCAGTGCTGCCGGCGCTCAGCCCCGAGCCGACATGGCGCGGCTCCATCCACGGCGGCGTCGCCGGTCACTTCCTCCATGGTGTCGCTCCCTCGGCGGCGACGTCCACTTCAGTAGGAGATGTTGATACTTTGGCTCTCGCTCACGCTGCTGCTCTGCTCTTGCTCTTGGTCCCCTGCCTAGTCTGCTCTTGCTCTCACTCGCGTTGCTGCTCTCGCTCTCGCTCTTGCTCTTGTTTGCGCTGCTACTCCGATTCAGGTACACTTCAGTCGACTGAATCGACTTTTGGGTTGTTCAATTTTCAAGGGGTGGGGGGCCCGCGGAGTTAAGGAAGAACCAGCCGCAGCGGGGAGGGGGGCTCACCGGAGAGGTGCCCCACTATCTATCTTAGGGTTCAGGGTGGGGGCGATGGTCGCCGGCGGTGGGGGCACGGTGGTGGGGCAGTGGTGTGGGGATTGCCGGAGAAAAAGTTTGGCGCGGGGGGGCCTAGAGGGATGGTCGGGGTGGCGGCAGACCAGCGGTGGGGAGTGTTTTCGGGGCGGGAGGGCGGTGAGGCGGCGCGGGAGCACCACCGGCCGCGGGCGGTGGGGGCTGCCCGTTTGGCTAGTGGTGGCTGGCGGCTCACGGGGGTGGAGGTTGAATATGAACTGCAGGCCCTTGATTTCGTACCCAACGGCTAGAAAATCAACTGACCAGAGACGAAAAAGTCAGTCAACTAATGTGTAAGCCTCACCCCTGCTGCTCTACTCTTGCGCGTGCTGCTACTGCACGTGCAGCAAATCCTGCTCTCGCTCGAGCCCCTGTAGCTGCTACCCGAGATGCTGCTACACGACCAGCTGCCCCGGCTCTCGCATGCGCTGCTACTACTTTTCTGCTACTAGTGAATTCAGTTTTGATAGTAAAATTCAGTTTTGACAGTTAAATTCAGTTTCGACGGTTAAATTTAGTTTCAACAATTAAGTTCAGAGATGAGCGGCTGATGTATTTTACATCTAGCACTTTCTGGTTATGTATTTTACGTCATCTATTGGAGATTCTATTAGAATTCCACTCAGGTTAACGTTGTCTCTCGTGTCCTGTTTGAGCCTCACCGTCGTACAACTCAGCGGAATTGCTCCAACGACGAAACCCTCCATCACAGCAGAGCAGTACCCCGGGCTCCATCTCCAGACGCCAAAGATCTTCTTCCCCTCATCCGACAGCCAAATCAGCCGGAGCATCCTCACCGACCAACCCAATCACGCTGAGATTGACATGGCTTCGCCAAAGAGGTTGTACACTTGATGCATCGCTTTTTTACTCTACATGTTATATATATTGTCCACTGAGCACACGTAGTAATGTGAAATACGATTAGTTTCTCCTACTATATGACAAGCAGTGAGGTACCAGGCAACTTAGCTGTCCGTGATGGACTCTCATGAATGTCATCATTATGTATATCTATGTGTTTGAGCTGTGCATTTGTAGATGGACCTGGGAGTTGAGCTACTAGGGTAGTGGCCTGGGTCCAAAGTAGTAGAAGTAGCACAAAAAAAATTTGAGTGTAGGCTTTTCCCTGCTCATGCCTGCCAACTAGAATCGCCGGTGCTTGAAAGGAAAAGTGAAGGAAAAACATAGGAATTGAAAAGTTTCCTATGGTACTACTATTCATGCATTTTGTTCAAAGGAATGGAGCAAAGGAAAATTGTAGGATTTGTTCCTTTAGTGTCTCCTCGAAAGAAAAACCGTAGGAATTTTAATATCCACTTGCCCTCCTTTTCAAATTCCTATTCATGAAGCACAAGACTAAGAGATAGTAGCATAATAGCACTATGTTGGGGAACGCCGTAATTTCAAAATTTTGCCTACGTAGACGCAAGATCTATCATGGTGATTGTCGGTGTCAAAACTGGCGGATCTCGGGTAGGGGGTCCCGAACTGTGCGTCTAGGTCGGATGGTAATAGGAGGCAGGGGACACGAAGTTTTACCCAGGTTCGGGCCCTCTTGATGGAGGTAAAACCCTACGTCCTGCTTGATTAATATTGATGATATGGGTAATACAAGAGTTGATCTACCACGAGATCAGAGAGGCTAAACCCTAGAAGCTAGCCTATGGTATGATTGTTGATGTGTATGTTGCCCTACGGACTAGAACCCTCCGGTTTATATAGACACCGGATAGGGTTAGGGTTATATAGAGTCGGTTACAATGGTAGGAGATCTGAACATCCGTATCGCCAAGCTTGCCTTCCACGCCAAGGAAAATCCCTTCCGGACATGGGACGGAGTCTTCAATCTTGTATCTTCATAGTCCAGGAGTCCGGCTGAAGGTATAATTCGGCTATCCGAACACCCCCTAATCCAGGACTCCCTCAGTAGCCCCTGAACCAGGCTTCAATGACGACGGGTCCGGCGCGCAAATTGTCTTCGGCATTGCAAGGCGGGTTCCTCCTCCAAGTACTTCATGGAAGATTTTAAACACAAAGATAGTGTCCAGCTCTGCAAAATAAGTTTCCACATACTTCCATAGAGAGAATAATATTTACACAAATCTAATCTTCTGACATATCCCGTGGTGCGACACACCACGGCCGAGCCTTTATCCGAGTCGTTTAATTACCCACCTCGGCGTGGTATGCGAGGTGGTTCCGTTGGCACGTCTTGTAAAAACAGAGATCGTGTCCCTTTATTCCGAGATTCTCATCAATACGGGCGTGGGTATCCCAACCACTTCTAGGACTCCTAGATCATAGGCAAGTCCAAACAGACACGGGGAGGACGCTTGATATCCACCCTCTTTATAAAGGGGCAAAGCTTTTACCTTTTTCCTCCCGTGCTCAATCGAATCCTTCCCCCTCTCAAGCTCAAACGCCCAAAGCTCAGGTCAGGTGCTCCGAGCCTTCAGTCATGTCCGGATCCAGCCTTCAGGGCCGATGGATGCCCTCCTCCATCACGGAAGAAGACATCAAAAATTTGAGGCAGGCCAGGTATTTGACCGCCAAAATGTCGCATCGGCTGCCTCCCCGGGGGGCAGGCCGTCCCATCTCCCAAACCCAACGAGAGCGTCGTGTTTGTCTCCCACTTCCTCCAAGGTCTAGGTTTTGCTCTGGATCCTTTCGTCAGGGGCTTGATGTTTTATTACGGGCTAGATTTCCATGATCTAGCTCCGGACTCCTTCCTGCATATCACGACTTTTGTTGTCGTATGTGAGGCCTTCCACCGGGTTACCCCCCACTTTGGCTTATGGCTCAAGACCTTTGAAGTAAAGCCGACGGTGATCGAAGGGCAACATGCAGAGTGTGGAGGTGCCTCAATATGCAAGATGACGGGAGCTCCGTGGCCCAAAGGTTCCATCCCAGAGGTGTCTGCATTGTGGCAACAAGAGTGGTTCTACATCACGACTCCTAGAAGCGCCAAGTGGGCGGCCGCCCCTGTTTTTCGCTCGGGCCCTCCACCACGACTGATGTCATGGATCAGCAGAGGACTGAGCTGGGGTCCAGCCAAGGACGTGCCTTTACTGCAGAGCCGCATTGGAGATCTCTTCAATGACGATCTCAGTTTGGTTGCGGTGATACAAGTTATGCTGGTTCGTCAAGTCCACCCTTGCAAACGTCGGCCCCTTCGCTTGTGGGAGTTCAATCCTGAGGGTCCGCGTGCCATTCGAAATTTTCTCGGCCTGACGCATGAGGATATGTATAAGTCATTCTTCGGACCTCAAGTAGAGTGTCCGGAAATCACCGAGGACGTGGGCCTGAGCAGTAACCGCGCCACCGAACAGGTAAGGAATCTTCCGGCCGAACATATTATCTTTCCTTCGTTACAAAGTTATTTCTGAGAGTTTGCTTTTTCGACCAGGACTGGCTAACAAAGGCGAAGTTGATTCGGTGTTCGGCCCCCCTCCCTGAGGGTTTGGAGAATCCGGTATTGGAAAAGATGCTCCAGACTGCACCTTGCCCGGATCCCTTGAAGGAAGATACTGTGGAGGGTAATGCGGGCGGACGCGGGCCCCCAACGCTGCCTATTCTAACCGAGGGAGTGAGCGTCTCCGTGAAGGAAGACGACCAGAAGAGGAAAAGGACTATGCCCGGGAATTCGGAAGCCGAAGCTTCCAAACGGGAGAAGAAATCTTCCACCGGGGGCCCTACCTTGGGGGCGCTGCTGTCGCACAAAGTCCGCGGGGGGATCAATTCTCCCGGGAGTCGTAAGTGACCCGAAAACTTTAATAGTACAGATATGCCATCCTTTTCTTCTCAGAAAATAACCACTGCATATATTTGTGCAGTTCGGGCCTTAGCCCCTCTCAAATGAGCTCGTCTTCGGGGGATCTTCTTCCAGAGATGATGGAGAGCGAGACGCCTCCTCCGGAATCCTCCGCTCCGGAAGCGGGCGACCCTGAAGTGTCGTCGCGGAGGGCCTCTCCAAGTGCGGAGAGGCGAGAAGGTGATCCAATTGATCCCCGAGGCTCCCAGTGTCCGGCTCCCGAAGAGAGTAGACAAAAGAGTCTGGCGCCGTCTAGTGTGCGATCGGACGTTCTGAGGGAGTTGGTGGGGCGAGCGGCCATCTCAGATGATCACCGTGTGCTGATGAAAATGGTGATGGAGAGGATATCGTCCGCCGAAAGCGGATTGCATGAAGCTTTTATGAGTCTACTAACAGGCTTTGAGGTACGTAAAAAGGAATGTGTAATAGTCCTGCACATGTTAGGTGTGCCCTGTGTAGATAGTAGCCCCTGAGACTCTGGTTGTCATCAGAAACGATGACGAACGGAGGATCATACTCCCAGGTAATAACCATACTGCCTTTATGTGCAGGAGATGGAAACTACGATGGCCAACCGGACTAGCCAGTTTGCCCGTTTAGAACGGCAGTTGGATGCGGCAGATGCCGACATCGAGCTTGTTAACAGAAGGCTTGACGAGGCGCATGGTAAGTATCCTTGTCTAGTAAACACCACATAGGAAGAGTATGATGCCAGTGTTTTTAACATGTTATGACTACAGATGGAGCTGCCACTGTTGAAGCCTTGCGGGCGGAACTTGCCCGAGCCAAGGAACAAGCAAGATTGGGTAATGCGGCTGCTTTGAAGGCGGCCGAAGAGTTGCAAGCCGAGAAGGCCGCACATGGCGAGAGCCGGAAGAAGATGGCCAATATGGCCGTAGAATTAAAAGCCGTCGTAGACCATTGTCGGGTTTTTGAAAAGGAGAACCAGGCGAAGGCATCGGACCTTGAGAAGGCTGCTGTAACGGGAAAAGACCTCCGCTCTGCTATGAGGGCAAAGAATGAGGAGCTGCGGGAAGCCGGGGATATTGTAGCTGGGAAGTCCTTTATGTTGCAGAGGAAGTACGGAGATCCACGGTGTGCCCCTCTGGATCAGCTGTGGAGTTCGGAGGATGCGTATATGGATCTGGCGGCGAGCGCTGCCGATGTGGCCAAGTACTTCCAGAGTCAGACGGACCATGAAGTAGACCAGCTGTTTTGGAAGCAATTCCTTTCTCCCGAGCGTCCGCTTTCGTTGACGGACCAATTAGCCGAATGGGCCGAACTAAATAGGTTGTCCGGACTCTCCATGAGGTCTGTTGTGGATCAACTATGGCCGGGAAGGTCAAAACCGAGCAGCTATTTCAGCTTGGTGCAGCAGGTCCTCGATGTGGTACCGCGCATAAATGCGATGAAGAGGTCGGCGTGCATAGAATGCGCACGGATGGCCTTTTCCTGTGCTAAAGCATACTGGGCAGAGATGGATGCTACCACTGTTGTGGCGCAGGATTCGGCCATAGGTCGAAGGGCTGCTGAGCACTACTTTGAGGAAGTTCTTAAGGGTGCTCGTTTGATAGAGACCCAGTGCTCAAAAAATATTATGTTTGAATGAAATGTAATCTCATTGTAAGCGAAATGCTTTTTAAATTTTTATGAGGCTACTTTTATACTTTTGCCTGAAAGTAATGTGATGCCTCCTGGGCGGCCGTTTATGTATACATGTGTATAACCTGAATGATTGCAGTCATCGGCTTCAACCCCCACGCATATAATGCGGAGGTGTTCACAGAAACACGCGTTCACACTTAACCCAACGTCTTGGTCCTATTAAGGAGGTGATAGCGGAGCGAGCGAGGCAACCGGACTATAATGCTTTAACACTTTCACTTAGCCATAGGAGTTTGACAGTGGGGCTACTGATAGCCCCTGGTGGCTCCGCACTCTCCCGATCCCGGGGTGCGTATATGACTAGCCGGAAAGCGGCCCTTCGTTAAGGCGGAGGAATTCTAACATTCCCATGGGTCATCGAGTGGTTGACCAGTCTCACGCTAGATCATGACAGTCAGTTTTCGGCTTTCTCTACTGAGGTGCTCGTCCGGATGAACCAGGGCACAATCGCAGTAGTTCTCCTGGTGCTACCTTAGCCGGTAAAGCGGAACGTAAGGCACCAAAACACAGGAGCCGGGAAAACCCAACATCTGACCAAAGACAATGATTCGGAGCTGATGCATATAGGGCCAAACTCGCGACGCCGAACACTCCCTAGGGTATTCGGTCTTTGTGGTATAAACTGGGCCTGAAGAATGGCCTTTGTAAGAAGCCCCTTGTGTCCAGGTACGTGCATTGTTCTGGTGTGGCCACATGCCAAGACGTTAGCATCCTTCCCAACGGTGGATATGTATCAACAAGAGACAGTAAAAAAGGTTTACGCAGGGTCTTAATCTAAAAAGAATCCTTGGGTCGGGTCCCTGCTGCACGTCTGCGCCTGTGTCTCCGTTGTGCCGTATCCTGGACGGGTGTAGCACGATGATCATCTGTAAAAGAGAGGAATTTAAGTAAAAAGGTTGTCATGCGAACGGATAGTTTTCTAAAGAAACCATGTATAATTCAAGATAAGAAGAAATCGCCAATCGTCTGCGTGCGTTGAGCCCCTTGTACTTTTGAAAGATAGGGGTGTGACCGTTTATTCGATATGAGTAGTGGCGCCAGACTTGATTAGTTGTGTCTGAGGTCTTGACGACCTATTGGATGCTTTTGCTGGTCTGGGCGCCTTTAGTGTGCGGCTGCCAAGGCAGCCTCACTCTCTTCGGCGCACAGAGATCGCTTGATACTTCCGTGCACTGAAATGATGCCACGTGGACCGGGCATCTTGAGTGTTAGGGAGGCGTAGTGTGGTATTGCATGAAAGCGAGCGAAAGCTTCATGTCCGAGTAGTGCTTGATAGCCACTTTTAAACGGAGCGATTTGGAAAGTTAAATGCTCGCGACGGAAGTTATCGGGGGAGCCGAATATAACTTGTAGTAGGAGGGAGCCCGTACAACGAGCCCCTAGGCCTGGCGTTACTCCTTTAAAGGTAGTATTGCTATGGCGAATTTGTGTTGGGTCTAACCCCATGCCGCGAATTGTATCCTGATATATTAGGTTTAGGCTACTGCCGCCATCCATCAAGACTCGTGTGAAGTGGTATCCGCCAATTACTGGGTCTAATACCAGTGCAGCCCATCCTGCGTGCCGGATACTTGATGGGTAATCACGATGGTCGAAGGTGATCGGTTGAGACGACCAGTAGCGGGACTTCGCGGTGACAGGCACTTAGGTATATCTTTCAGGGAGTGCCGCATTGTTTTTTCTCTTGATCATGTGTAACACGTTTACTGTTTTGACTTCGGGTGGAAATTTCTTTTGTTCCCCCTTGTCTTGCTTGGAAGGTTCGTCCTCATCTTCACTTGGTGTATCCTCCCCCTTTTGTATGGCGTTAAGCTTGCCGGACTGCTTGAAGACCCAACATTCTCTGTGGGTATGATTAGCAGGTTTGCTAGGGGTACTATGGATCTGACATACTTGGTCCAGAATTTTGTTGAGGCTGGACAGTTCATCCCTGGTGCCTTTGGAGGGCGGCTTTTGGTTTGGCCGAGGGACTTTGAATCCGGCATTTACTGTCGTGCCCTTCGTGCTGTCTTCTTTATTCCGGCGTTTGTTATTGCTGTTGCGCCGTGATTTCCCGTTTCCATCTCTAACTTCAGATGTACTGGGGTCGCTGGTGTTGCATCTGGCTAGCCAGCTGTCCTCACCCGCGCAAAAGCGGGTCATGAGGTTTGTTAATGCGGCCATCGTTCTCGGCTTGTTTTGGCCGAGGTGTCTGGCGAGCCATTCGTCACAGACGCTGTGCTTGAAAGCCGCTAAGGCTTCAGCGTCCGGGCAGTCGACAATCTGGTTCTTTTTAGTAAGAAACCTATTCCAAAGCTTTCGGGCTGACTCTCTGGGTTGTTGAGTTATGTGACTCAAGTCATCCGCATCCGGAGGTCGGACATAAGTCCCTTGAAAGTTTGCCCGAAAGGCGTCTTCGAGCTCTTCCCAACTTCCAATGGAGCTTTCGGGGAGGCCTTTGAGCCAGTGACGAGCTGGCCCTTTGAGTTTGAGAGGTAAGTACTTGATGCCATGGAGATCATCCCCTTGAGCCAAATGTATATGAAGGATATAGTCCTCAATCCAGACTCCAGGGTCTGTTGTTCCGTCGTATGCCTCTATGTTTACGGGCTTGAATCCCTCTGGAAATTCATGGTCCAGCACCTCATCGGTGAAACATAGGGGGTGTGCGGCACCCCTGTAGCTGGGTGTGCCGCATTGTTCGGATGTTTGTTGTGTTGCATTGTATGCTGGGGCGCGCTTGCGTGGTCCATAGATGGATCTTGTTGCACCATCCTTTGGGTGCGAGCCCTCGCATGGGTCGCATGTTGCATTGTGAGCGGCGTTGAATGCCGTTCTGTGGTGGTAGAGGGGTCGTCTATCCGGCCAGGTAGCTGCTTTGATATTTGGTTGTGGCGGGTCTGAGGCCTCCTCATCGAATTCGGGTAGCAGCTTCCGCTTTGGGTAGCTCTTGGAGGGGCGATTGTTGCCGTACCTTGCTACAGTGTTGAGTATTTTGCTCCATCTGAATTGGAGCGTGTTTTGCGCGGCCTTGAGCCTCCGCTTCTGCTTTTTGAGGCTCCTTGCGGTGGCAACGAGCCTTTTACGGGCATTCTGCTGCTCCGAGTACCTGTTCGGCGTTATGTCGTCCGGACCATTATCATTGATAGGATTTGTTTGTTCGGTTTGATTATCCGGATTGCCGTTGTCTGGCAGCGGTTCGCCCTGCTCCAGCGCTGGATCAGTGTGATCGCTATTTCTATCAAGGCGGGATTTGGGGCGGCGCTTGCGTCGCCGCTTTGACTGCTTTTCAAGGGAACAATCCTTCGGTGCGTTCTTCCGCTCCGCGCCGTCATCTTTGGGTGCGTCCACCATGTATACGTCGTATGACGAGGTGGCGTTCCAGGGCTCAATAGGCGCTGATTCTTCATCGTCTCCTTCATCGGCGTCCATACCGTCAATGTCGTCAGAGTTGAAGTCGAGCATGTCGGTTAAATCGTCGACAGTGGCTACCAAGTGGGTGGTGGGTGGGCTTTGAATTTCTTCATCGTCCGAATCCCAACCTTGCTGACCGTAGTTCGGCCAGGGTTCTCCTGATAAAGAGAGAGACTTCAGTGACTTCAGGATATCGCCGAAAGGCGAGTGCTGAAAGATGTCCGTGGCTGTGAACTCCATGATCGGCGCCCAATCGGATTCGCTCGGCAGGGGCGCGGAGAGTTCGGAGTCCGGAGAAGAATCCGGCTCCATGGAGTCACGAGTCTTGATGAGTACGGGGCTGGTGTTCGGCTCGACCGCCGTTGGGATCGCAGCCCCTAAGGTGGCGTCCAACCGCCCATCCTCGATCGGCGCGGTCGGCTCCAAACTAAGGGTCGCAGCCGATGCGGGTGCGGCCTCCAGGGCACTGTTCGGTGGCAGAGCTAGATCATGCTCGTCGTGACAGTGCGGCGCGCTCGGCAGTGGTTCGAATCCGTCGAAGATCAAGTCCCCGCGGATGTCGGCCGTATAGTTTAAACTTCCGAATCTGACATGACGGCCAGGGGCGTAGCTCTCGATCTGCTCTAGATGGCCAAGTGAATCGGCCCGCAGTGCGAAGCCGCCAAAGACGAAGATCTGTCTGGGGAGGAAGGTCTCACCCTGGACTGCATCGCCATTGATGATCGTAGGAGCCAACTGGCCTGACGGCGACGGCACAGAGGAACTCTCAATGAAAGCACCAATGTCGGTGTCAAAACCGGCGGATGTCGGGTAGGGGGTCCCGAACTGTGCGTCTAGGCCGGATGGTAACAAGAGGTAGGGGACATGAAGTTTTACCCAGGTTCGGGCCCTCTTGATGGAGGTAAAACCCTACGTCCTGCTTGATTAATATTGATGATATGGGTAATACAAGAGTTGATCTACCACGAGATCAGAGAGGCTAAACCCTAGAAGCTAGCCTATGGTATGATTGTTGATGTGTATGTTGTCCTACGGACTAGAACCCTCTAGTTTATATAGACACCGGATAGGGTTAGGGTTACATAGAGTCGGTTACAATGGTAGGAGATCTGAACATCCGTATCGCCAAGCTTGCCTTCCACACCAAGGAAAATCCCTTCCGGACACGGGACGGATTCTTCAATCTTGTATCTTCATAGTCCAGGAGTCTGGCTGAAGGTATAATTCGGCTATCCGAACACCCCCTAATCCAGGACTCCCTCAGTGATGCATAGCGACGAGAGGGGAAGAGTGTTGTCCATGTACCCTCGTAGACCGTAAGCAGAAGCGTTATGACAACGCGGTTGATGTAGTCGTACGTCTTCATGATCCGACTGATCCTAGTATCGAAAGTACAGGACCTCCGTGATCTGCACACGTTCAGCTCAGTGACATCCCACAAACTTTCGATCCAGCTGAGTGTCGAGGGAGAGCTTCGTCAGCAGGACGGCGTGATGACGGTGATGATGATGCTACCGTCGCAGGGCTTAGCCTATGCACTATGATGATATGACCAACGTGGATTATGATGGAGAGGGGCACCGCACACGGCTAAGAGATCAATGATCAACTTGTGTGTCTATGGGGTGCCCCCTGGCCATGTATATAAAGGATGGAGGGAGGAGGAGGCCGGCCCGCCCAAAGTGTGGGGTCCTACTAGGACTCCCTAGTCCTAGTAGGATTCCACCTCCCACATGGAATAGGAAAAAGGGAAGGGAGAAGGAGAAGGAAGGAAGGGGGCGCCCCCTTTCCCTAGTCCAATTCGGACCAGTCCATGGGGAAGGGGCGCGTCCACCCTTGAGGCCTTTCTCTCCTTCCCGTATGGACCATTAAGGCCCGATACGAATTCCCTTAACTCCCCGGTACTCCGAAAAATACCCGAATCACTCGGAACCTTTCCGATGTCCGAATATAGCCTTCCAATATATCGATCTTTATGTCTCGACCATTTCGAGACTCCTGGTCATGTTCCTGATCTCATCTGGGACTCCGAACAAACTTCGGTCATCAAATCACATAACTCATAATACAAATTGTCACAGAATGTTAAGCGTGCGGGCCCTACGGGTTCGAGAACTATGTAGACATGACTGAGACTCATCTCCGGTTAATAACCAATAGCGGAACCTGGATGCTCATATTGCTTCCTACATATTCTGCGAAGATTTTTATCGGTCAAACCGCATAACAACATACGTTGTTCCCTTTGTCATCGGTATGTTACTTGCCCGAGATTCGATCGTCGGTATCTCAATACCTAGTTCAATCTCGTTACCGGCAAGTCTCTTTACTCGTTTTGTAATGCATCATCCCGCAACTAACTCATTAGTCACATTGCTTGCAAGGCTTATAGTGATGTGCATTACCGAGAGGGCCCAGAGATACCTCTCCGATAGACGGAGTGACAAATCCTAATCTCGATCTATGCCAACTCAACAAACACCATTGGAGACACCTGTAGAGCATCTTTATAATCAGTCAGTTATGTTGTGATGTTTGATAGCACACAAGGTGTTACTCTGGTATTCGGGAGTTGCACAATCTCATAGTCAGAGGAACATGTATAAGTCATGAAGAAAGCAGTAGAAATAAAACTGAACGACAATTATGCTAAGCTAACGGATGGGTCTTGTCCATCACATCATTCTCTAATGATGTGATCCCGTTCATCAAATGACAACACATGTCCATGGCTAGGAAACTTAACCATCTTCGATTAACGAGCTAGTCAAGTAGAGGCATACTAGGGACACTCTGTTTGTCTATGTATTCACACATGTACTAAGTTTTTGGTTAATGCAATTCTAGCATGAATAAAAAACATTTATCATGATATAAGGAAATACAAATAACAACTTTATTATTGCCTCTAGGGCATATTTCCTTCAGTCTCCCACTTGCACTAGAGTCAATAATCTAGTTCACATCGTCATGTGATTTAACACGAATAGTTCACATCTTTATGTGATTAGTTCACATCTCCATGTGACTAACACCCAAAGGGTTTACTAGAGTCGATAATCTAGTTCACATCACTATGTGATTAACACCCAAAGAGTGATCATGTTTTGCTTGTGAGAGAAATTTAGTCAACGGGTCTGCCACATTCAGAGCCGTATGTATTTTGCAAATTTTCTATGTCTACAATGCTTTGCATGGAGCTACTTTAGCTAATTGCTCCCACTTTTAATATGTATATAGATCGAGACTTAGAGTCCACCAGATCAGTGTTAAAGCTTGCATCAACGTAACTCTTTAGGACGAACTCTTTGTCACCTCCATAACCGAGAAACATTTCCTTATTCCACTAAGGATATTTTTGACCGATGTCCAGTGATCCACTCATGGATCACTATTGTACCCTCTTGCCAATCTTATGGTGAGGTACACAATAGGTCTGGTACACAGCATAGCATATTTTATAGAACCTATAACTGAGGCATAGGGACTGACTTTTCATTCTCTTTCTATTTTCTGTCATGGTCGGGTTTTGAGTCTTTACTCAACTTCACACTTTGCAACACAGGCAAGAACTCCTTCTTTGACTGTTCTATTTTGAACTACTTCAAAATCTTGTCAAGGTATGTACTCATTGAAAATATATCAAGTGTCTTGATCTATCTCTATATATCTTGATGCGCAATATGTAAGTAGATTCACTGAGGTCTTTCTTTGAAAAACACCTTTCAAACACTCCTTTATGCTTTCTAGAAAATTCTATATTATTTTCGATCAACAATATGTCATTCACATATATTTATCAGAAATGTTGTAGTGCTCCCACTCACTTTCTTGTAAATACAGGCTTCACCGCAAGCCTGTATAAAACCATATGCTTCGATCACTTTATCAAAGCATATATTCCAACTCTGAGATGCTTGCACCAGTCCATAGATGGATCGCTGGAGCTTGCTCACTTTGCTAGCACCTTTAGGATTGACAAAACCTTCTGGTTGCATCATATACAACTCTTCTGTAAGAAATCCATTAAAGAATGCAGTTTTGACATCCATTTGCCAGATTTCATAAATTGTGGCAACTGCTAACAAGATTCGGACAGACTTTTAAGCATCGATACGAGTGAGAAAATCTCATCATAGTCAACACCTTGATATTGTCAAAAATGTTTTGCGACAATTCGAGCTTTGTAGATAGTAACACTACT
Organism: Triticum urartu; assembly: GCF_003073215.2. Lineage (NCBI taxonomy): Eukaryota > Viridiplantae > Streptophyta > Magnoliopsida > Poales > Poaceae > Triticum > Triticum urartu. The sequence continues at coordinate 527,084,889 of NC_053027.1, read as the reverse complement.
ATCATCGTCCGTCTTCCTCTTGAAGATCCATTTATTCTTAATGACTCACCAATCATCGGGCAAGTAAATCAAAGTCCATACTTTGTTCTCATACATGGATCCCATCTCAGATTTCATGGCCTCGAGCCATTTTGTGGAATCTGGGCTCATCACCGCTTCCTCATAGTTCGTAGGTTCGTCATGGTCTAGTAACATGACTTCTAGAACAGGATTACCATACCACTCTGGTGCAGACCGTACTCTGGTTGACCTACGAGGTTCGGTAGTAACTTGATGATCATCATCATTAGCTTCCTCACTAATGGGTGTAGGAATCACTGGAACTGATTTCTGTGATGAACTACGACTTTCCAATTCGGGAGAAGGTACAATTACCTCATCAAGTTCTACTTTCCTCCCACTCACTTCTTTCGAGAGAAACTCCTTCTCTAGAAAAGATCCATTCTTAGCAACAAAATATCTTGTCTACGGATCTGTGATAGATGGTGTACCCAACAGTTTCTTTTGGGCATCCTATGAAGACGCACTACTCCGATTTGGGTTCGAGCTTATCAGTTTGAAACTTTTTCACATAAGCATTGCAACCCCAAACTTTAAGAAACGACGGCTTTGGTTTCTTTCCAAACCATAGTTCATACGGTGTCATCTCAACGGATTTAGATGGTGCCCTATTTAACGTGAATGCAGCTGGATCTAATGCATAGTCCCAAAATGATAGCGGTAAATCAGTGAGAGACATCATAGATGGCACCATATCTAATAAAGTGCGGTTACGACGTTCGGACACACCATTACGTTATGGTGTTCCAAGTGGCGTGAGTTGCGAAACTATTCCGCATTGTTTCAAATGAAGTCCAAACTCATAACTCAAATATTCACCTCCATGATCAGATCGTAGAAACTTCATTTTCTTGTTACGATGATTTTCCACTTCACTCTGAAATTCTTTGAACTTTTCAAATGTTTCAGGCTAATGTTTCATTAAGTAGGTATACGTATATCTGCTCAAATCATTTGCGAAGGTGAGAAAATAACGATATCCGCTGCGAGCTTCAATGTTCATTGGATCACATACATCAGTATGTATGATTTCCAATAACTCTGTTGCTCGCTCGATTGTTCCGGAGAACGGAGTTTTAGTCATCTTGCCCATGAGGCATGGTTCGCAAGTACCAAGTGATTCATAATCAAGTGATTCCAGAAGTCCATCAGAATGGAGTTTCTTCATGCGCTTTACACCAATATGACCTAAACGGCGGTGCCACAAATAAGTTGCACTGTCATTATCAACTCTGCATCTTTTGGCTTCAATACTATGAACATGTGTATCACTACGATCGAGATTCAATAAACCATTCACCTTGGGTGTATGACCACAGAAGGTTTTATTCATGTAAATAGAATAACAATTATTCTTTGACTTCAATGAATAACAGTATTGCAATAAACATGATCCAATCATATTATGCTCAACGCAAACACCAAATAACATTTATTTTAGGTTCAACACTAATCCCGTAGGTAAAGGGAGTGTGCGATGGTGATCTTATCAACCTTGGAATCATTACCAACACACATCGTCACCTCGTCCTTAACTAGTCTTTGTTTATTTTGCAACTCCCGTTTTGAGTTACTACTCTTACCAACTGAACTAGTATCAAATACCGAGGGGTTTGCTATAAACACTAGTAAATTACACATCAATAACATGTATATCAAATATACCTTTGTTCACTTTGACATCCTTCTTATCCGCCAAGTATCTAGGGCAGTTCCACTTCTAGTGACCATTTCCTTTGTAGTAGAAGCACTCAGTTTCAGGCTTGGGTCTAGCTTTGGGCTTCTTCATGGGAGTGGCAACTTTCTTGCCATTCTTCTTGAAGTTCCCTTTATTTCCCTTGCCCTTTTACTTGAAACTAGTGGTCTTGTCAACCATCAACACTTGATGCTTTTTCTTGATTTCTACCTTTGCCGATTTCAGCATCGCGAAGAGCTTTGAGAATCATTTCCATTATCCCTTGCATATTATCGTTCATCATGAAGTTCTAGTAACTTGGTGGTAGTGACTAGATGTAAGGGCATATTTATCCCTAAGGTGTTTTGGTGATTGATGACAATGCGTTTACGGACTAATCGTGTGTCTTGAGTTTCCCAAACGTGTCTTCGCTAGGCACAAGATGGTTTGGTATCCCTCGAAGACTATTGAAGACGGCACTTCTCTACGTTTCTTTTTGGTGGATTTGAGTCGTAGGAAAGTCGTACTATTAAGAGGGGGTCCGTGTCGGAAAGGTTCGGGTGGAATCATCACGTACATGTTTCTTCCTAGTCCTCTCCTTTCCCCTGCACCTTGGAGCATCCTCCACTTGTATCTCTTTACCTTGTTCTGGCTGTTGTGTTGGCTTGCGGTACTACTGCTCCCTGGTGAGCGGTAGTACCGTAGGCACCAGCGGTAGTACCGTGCTGTGGCGCGGTAGTACCGCAGGTGCCCACGGTAGTACCGCGAACCGTAGTACCGTGACCCCCAGGCCAAGTACCGCTCCCTCGCGGTAGTAGGGGCGGATGTAATTTTTTACAACCGCGCTACCACGTTAGTACCGTGCGCGGCCTGCCAGGCGGTAGTACCGCTCCTCTGCGGTAGTACTGTGTCGGATTTTTGCTACATCCGTTTTCCAGCGGAAGTAGTCACGGATGTTCTATTATCCACGCTCTTCCCAGGCTTGGGGTTCCCTGCCTTGCAGTAGTACCGCAAGGGGGAGCGGTAGTACCGCGGCTGTGGAAGTACCGTCCCCAGCCCATGTGCTTAAGGTCTGCCCTAGCTATTGCTGCTGCTGCAATAGTACCGCGGCTCCTCACGGTAGTACCGCGTGGCCCAGCGGTAGTACCGCTGCACTGGAGCGGTAGTGCCACTGGTTGCGGGCTGGTTGGTGGATAACGGTTGGATTGTTTCCCCCACTATAAAAGGGGGTCCCCTTCTTCCCCGTTGACTTACCTCTTCCAACCCAAAGCTCTATTATTTCTCCAAGCTCCATTTTCTCCCGATCTCACTCCCTAGCCAATCAAACTCGTCGATTGCTCGGGTGTGGTTGAGAAGGCCCCGATCTACACTTCCACCAAGAGAAATTTGATTCCCCCCACTAATCCCTTGCGGATCTTGTTACTATTGGGTGTTTGAGCACCCTAGACGGTTGAGGTCACCACGGAGCCATAGTTCATCGTGGTGAAGCTTCATGGTGTCGTTGGGAGCCTCCAATTGAGTTGTGGAGATTGCCCCAACCTTGTTTGTAAAGGTTCGGTCGCCGCCTCCAAGGGCACCAATAGTGGAATCACGGCATCTCGCATTGTGTGAGGGCGTGAGGAGAATACAGTGGCCCTAGTGGCTTCTTGGGGAGCATTGTGCCTCCACACCGCTCCAACGGAGACGTACTTCCCCTCAAAGGGAAGGAACTTTGGTAACACATCCTCGTCTCCACCGACTCCACTCTTGGTTATCTCGTGCCTTTACTTGTGCAAGCTTATTTGTGATACATCTCTTGCTTGCTTGTGTTCCTATCCTTGTTGCATCATATAGGTCGCTCATCTAGTTGCATATCTAGACAACCTACTTTGATGCAAAGTTTAAATTGTTAAAGAAAAGCTAAAAATTGTTAGTTTCCTATTCCCCCCCCTCTAGTCAACCATATCGATCCTTTCAATTGGTATCAGAGCCTCGTCTCTTTATTAAGGACTTTACCATCCGAAGAGTATGGTTGACATCGTAGAAGGTGAGGAGGAGCACTCCGGTGCAAATCCGGTATCTTCTACGGGAGATGGGGGAACCGCGGTCTCTCATGAGGAGTTCAATGTGGCGTTGGACACATTGAAAACCTCCATGACGACCAAGGTCAAAAGCCTGTTTAAAGATTTCTTAGAAGAGCTTAAACTTTCCATCGCACCTTTGAAAGTGGGTGATCCCGCCAACAAGGTGTTGGATGCTCCCTCCGACAAGGGGGAAGCTACTAGCGAGAAAGCCCTTCCTACTAGTGGTAAGAGTGGCACCGACATCTTTGCCCATGTGGAACCTCCACTTGTCTATGGTGGACCTCTCCCTTCCACTCATTTGAATCATGCCGGGCCGACCCCTAAGATTGAGAAGAATGTTGAATTTGACTCTTGGGTTTATCATTTTAAGCATCATTTAAATCATGTGAACACTAACCTTTGGAGAATCATTGAAGAAGGTTTCTATCCGCATGACCGAAGAAACTTCACTCCTAGAGAAGCCGTGGATAATTAATTCAATGAGAATGCTCTCTTCATCATTCAAGTAGCTATCCCACCCAAAGACCTTCCTCATCTCCGGCCTTACTCCTTGGCCAAAGATGCTTGGCGCCAAGTGGTTTCCCTCTACCGGGGAAGCGCAACCATTCAATGCTCCAACTATGAAGTGGTGCAAGATGAAGCCAATGAGTTTGCATGAAAGAAGATGAAGAACCTCGTGAGCTCTATCGGAGGGTAACCAAACTCGCGGTCTCGCTCCGAGATCATGGAAGCAAGGACACGGATGACAATTGGATCAAGCGCAAATTCCTCAAGGCAATGATGCCCTACCACAAATCCATGTCCTCCGTCATTCGTCAAAGGCCGGACTTCCACACCATGTCCTCAAGTGATGTGTTGGATGAGTTCGTTGCTATGAGCATCTTGGACAAGACCGCCGACAATGCGGTACTTCGCTCTCAAAGAGTAAAGAAACCCAACCTTGCTCTAAAGGCCAAGCTTAGTATGGAGGAAGAGGATGAAGAGGAAGAAGAGGAGAGTAACCTTGAAGATACGAAGTATGCCTATCATGAACACATGGCCCTTGCTTCAAGGCAATTTTGGAGCAAGAAGAACTCAAGGCCCAACTTCAACAAGAACATTTCAAGTGGCACAAAGGGCAAGCAACGAATGAGGACTTGTTTCAATTGTGGCAATGTAAGTCACTTTGTTGCGGAGTGCCCTTATGAGAAGAGGGAAGACAATGGTGGCAAGATCATCCGAAAGGACAAGGCCAAGTCATTCCCCAACAAGAGCAATTTCACCAAGAAGACTCCTCTCAAGGCATTGGTGGTACAAGAAGAGTACAACGAGGATGATGACGATGATGAAGATGGTGAGTCGGTTGCCATGGCCTCCGTTGCCATTGCGACAACTCCACGGGTGTCTCTCTTCGACTCACCCAATGAGAGCATCACCGCCAAGTGCCTCATGGCTAAAGACACCAACAAGGTAACCCCCAACATCAAAACTACCATCATTAATCATCCCTCTTCGACGGATAGCATTGATGAACATGAGGGAAATAATGTGGAGGTGAATGAGTTTGAAACCTTTATGGGTAAACTCAAGGGTAAATCCAAGAAGCACTTTGTTGCTCTCTTGGAACAACTTGGTGAAGCCAATGACATGATCGAGGCTCACGAAGATACCATCTCTAAGATGGAGGGGCATAGTCGTGACTATGCCGATGAGATTTCCGATCTTTCCAATTCTCTTGAGGAAGAGTGTGGTCTTCGTTTGGCTCTTGAGGAGTCTCACAACGATGATCATGCTAAATTAAAGAAAGATCTTGATCATGCACTTATTGTTTCTCGTGTGCTAAACTCCGAGAAGGCAAAGCTTGGGGTTGATCTTGCTAGACTCAAAGAGGAGTTTGACATTCTCAACAAGGCTCACGAAGTCTTGAAGGGTGTTCATGCTACCCTCAAGGAGTCTCATGATCAACTCCAAGTGAATCTAACCAAGGAGAAAGCCACTTTTCCTCATATGGTGTTAATGGATAATGCAAATGCTACTAACCCTTGTTGTGAGCATGTGCATATTATTGAGGAGAATGTTCGATTGAAGGAGCAACTTGAGAAAGGCCTTGTGTCATGCATACAAGGTGAGAAAAACCTAAACAACCTTTTGAGAAATCAAAAGGGAGTTGTGGCCAAGGAGGGAATTGGGTTTGCATCCGACCCCAAGAACAAGAAGAAGGATAACAAGACCAAACGACCTCCTCCTCTCAAGCAAACTTTTGTGAAGGAGGGAGAGAGTGCTTCCAAGGAGGAGAAGAACAATGCGAAGGGTGGCGGTGTCAAAAAGGGCAACGCCACCCCTCCCATCAAAGCCGGCGACTTTAATCCTTCTTATGTGTTATGTCGTGCTAGTGATGGGCATGTCTATGCCAAATTTGTTGGTTCTCCTCATGAGTTGTCGGGTGGTTGGTGCGACATATGCCAACGGGTGGCTTATCATTGTGGAAGCCAATAAAACATCGCCGGTGCATGGAAACGAGATAAGGCGAAGACATGCACGTCGGCGAATCTTACCCAGCTTCAGGGCTCTTCATGGAGATAACACCCATACTGCTGCTCTGCTGGGTCTCCGCATGGTCACTAGATTGGCAAGTAGCTACAAGAGGCTCCTTGAGTTGTTTGGTGAATGAAGAGGGGCAAGGCTTGCCTGCACCTCCTCTTGTTCGGTGTCTAAAAACTATCCTAAGAGAGAGAGAGAGATCCCCCTGCATGGGTGCCCTGGGGGGGTATATAGGCCTACCCCCCAGGGGTACAATGGTAATCCGGCTGGGCGCGGGCCCTAGCCATCTGTGTCTACACTGGCCGGCTTCTCCACCGACCGATGGGCCCGCCGCCTGGTAGGCCCCGCTGGCTGCCTGCCCTCTGGTCGACAGGCCGGCCCCACCGCTCGGGAGTTTTGTCGGAGGCTGGTTACTGTTGCCTTGCCTCTAGTGACGAGGGCTTTGTCGTGGTAAGCATGGCTACAGTGTCATCGCGAGGCGGCTCATCACTATAGCCTTACCTTGTCTTATCTCCTTAATGAGGCACCTCCTTCGAGGGAGAGAGCCGGCCGGCTATTGGGAGCCGGCCGTACCCCAGGCCGACTGCGGGAAGCCTGGCCGCCTTTGGGGTCTCCCTGACTAAGGGGGCCTGCCACCCACGGGTCGTACTGACCGCTTGCCGTGGGCGTCACGATCAACGTGGCAACAGTGTTGCGCCGGACGGGTGATGTCCGCCCCGTACGACGCACTGTGGCCATGCGTGCCCCGGGATTCGGGGGTGGCAGGCTTCACTGTAGCCATGCCCGTCTTATCGCCATTATGTGGGTGCAGACTCTGAGGGCACGATCTTGGCCGCCTGCTGAGGGGCCGGCTCCTGGGAGTCGGCCTTCTCATGGCCGGCTTCTTGGAGTCGGCCTTCTCGTGGTCTTGTTTCTCAAGGATTTCAGGGCTGGGCCGCCTTTGCGTAGCCGGCCTGAGAGGTAGCCAGCTGGGGGGAGGCGGCCCCTCATCTTGGACGCTTGGAGGCTCAATCGGCCTATAATTTTTTTGAAGAACCAGGGGAAGCTGGCTAGGCTACCCGTGGTCATTTACTCCGACATGAGTACATTGAATGGTCTATTTGGGTTACAAAGACCCTTGTTACTAACATCAAAGGACCCATTACAAAATGGGTACCTAAAACCAAGCATTGATCTCTTGTAGGTGTTTGCTTCCAGTGGGGGATCATGGTTGCTCGATAGCGGAGCTACAAATCATATGACCGGAAGCAAGGACTTGGTGGTGGACGTGCACAAGATTCCATCAATGCCCATTGAGGGAGTCCTGGATTAGGGGGTCTTCGGACAGCCGGACTATCTCCATTGGTCGGACTGTTAGACTATGAAGATACAAGATTGAAGACTTCGTCTCGTGTCCGGATGGGACTCTACTTGGCGTGGAAGACAAGCTAGGCAATACGTATATGGATAGCTCCTCCTTTGTAACCGACCTTGTGTAACCCTAACCCTCTCCGGTGTCTATATAAACCGAAGGGTTTTAGTCCGTAGGACAACAACCATAACATACAATCATACCATAGGCTAGCTTCTAGGGTTTAGCCTCTCTGATCTCGTGGTAGATCTACTATTGTACTACCCATATCATCAATATTAATCAAGCAGGACGTAGGGTTTTACCTCCACCAAGAGGGCCCGAACCTAGGTAAAACATCGTGTCCCCTGCCTCCTGTTACCATCCGGCCTAGCCGCACAGTTCGGTACCCCCTACCCAAGATCCGCCGGTTTTGACACCGACATTGGTGCTTTCATTGAGAGTTCCTCTGTGTCGTTGCCGTTAGACTTGATGGCTCCTACTATCATCGATAGCGATGCGATCCAGGGTGAGACTTTTCTCCCCGGACAGATCTTCGTATTCGGCGGCTTTGCACTGCGGGCTAATTCGCTTGGCCATCTGGAGCAGATTGAAAGCTACGCCCCTGGCCATCAGGTTAGATTTGGAAGTTTGAACTACACGGCCGACATCCACGGAGACTTGATCTTCAAAGGATTCGAGCCACAGCCGGGCGCGCCGCACTGTCGCGATGGGTATGACCTAGCTCTGCCGCCAAACAGTATCCCAGAGGCTGCGCCCGCATCAGCTCCGACCCTTAGCTCGGAGCCAACTGCGCCAATCGAGGACGGGTGGTTAGACACCGCCTCAAGGGCTGCAGTCTCAATGGCGATTGAGCCAAACACCAGCATAATCCTCTGCGCAGCCCGTGACTCCAAGGTGCCGAACTCTTTTCCGGACTCCGAACCATCCACGCCCCTTCCAATCGAATCCGATTGGGCGCCGATCATGGAATTCACCGCCGCGGATATCTTTCAGCACTCGCTCTTCGGCGACATTCTGAATTCACTAAGGTCTCTCTCTTTGTCAGGAGAGCCCTGGCCGGATTATGGCCAACAGGATTGGGATGCGGACGATGAAGAAATTCGACGCCCACCCACCACCCACTTTGTAGCCACTGTCGATGATTTAACCGACATGCTCGACTTCGACTCCGAAGACATCGACGGTATGGACGACGATGTAGGAGACGAACATGGAACAGCACCTATAGGGCACTGGAAATCCACCTCGTCATATGACATATACATGGTGGATACACCCAAAGAAGGCAATGGCGACCAGATAGCGGAGGATGACCCCTCCAAGAAGCAACCCAAGCGCCAACGTCAGCGGCGCCGCTCTAAGTCCCGCCAAAGCAAAAGTGGTGATACCGGCACAGGAGATAATAACACTCCGGATAGCGCCGAAGACAACAACAATCCCCTCCAGAAAACTTAGAGCAGGAGGATGAAGGAGCCAGCTCTCCTGAGAGAGCGGTAGACAAAGAGGAGGAGGATGACAATCACATGCCCCCCTCCGAAGACGAGGCAAGCCTCGGCGATCATGAATTCGCCGTACCAGAGGATCCCGTCGAACAAGATTGCTTCAAGCACCGGCTTATGGCCACGGCAAAAAGCCTGAAGAAAAAGCAGCAACAGCTTCAAGCTGATCAAGATCTGCTAGTTGACAAATGGACTGAAGTCCTCGTGGCCAAGGAATATAAACTCGAGCGCCCCTCCAAGAGTTACCCAAGGCGCAGGTTACTACCCCGACTGGAGGAAGAAGCATATGATATGGCTGATCAGCCACCTCGTGGCCGCGATAGAGAGGCATTCCAGCCTAAAGCTCAGCCTCCACCCCAATGCCATTCAAATAAAAAGGCATGGGGAGATACGCCAGACCTACGAGACATATTGGAGGATAACGCAAAGCATTCAAGATCGATCTACGGATCACGGGGGCGCACCACTCTGCGAGACGACAAACGTCACGCCGGATACAGTAAAAGCAGATCCGGCCGGGCCGAACACAGCAGGCAAGACCCATTCGAGCTGCGTCGCGATATAGCCCAATACAGAGGCACCGCACACCCCTTATGCTTCACAGACGAAGTAATGGAACATCAATTCCCAGAAGGTTTCAAGCCTGTAAATATTGAATTATACGATGGCACAACAGACCCCGCGGTATGGATTGAGGACTTCCTCCTCCACATCCACATGGCCCGCGGCGATGACTTACACGCCATCAAATACCTCCCACTAAAGCTCAAAGGACTAGCGCAGCATTGGCTTAACAGCTTGCCAGCGGACTCCATTAGCTGTTGGGAAGATCTGGAAGTCGCATTCCTTGACAACTTTCAAGGCACTTATGTGCGACCACCAGACGCCGATGATTTGAGCCACATAATTCAGCAGCCAGAAGAACCGGCCAGGCAATTCTGGACTCGGTTCCTTACAAAGAAAAATAAAATCGTCGACTGTCCGGATGCGGAGGCCTTAGCGGCTTTCAAGCACAACATCCGAGACGAGTGGCTAGCCCGGCACCTTGGTCAGGAAAATCCGAAATCTATGGCAGCTCTCACGATGCTCATGACCCGCTTTTGTGCGGGAGAAGACAGCTGGCTGGCTCGCAGTAATAACATATCAAAGAACCATGGTACCTCAGATACCAAGGATGGCAATAGCAGGTCACGTTGCAACAAGCATAAGCGCCGCATTAACAGTGAAAACACTAAGGATACGGCAGTCAATGCCGGATTCAAAGGCTCTAAACCTGGTCAGCGGAAAAAGCCATTCAAACAAAGTACGCTGGGTCCGTCCAGCTTGGACCGTATACTCGATCGCTCGTGTCAAATACACGGCACTCCAGACAAGCCAGCCAATCACACCAACAGGGATTGTTGGGTGTTCAAGCAGGCCGGCAAGTTAATTGCCGAAAACAAGGACAAGGGGCCGCATAGCGATGACGATGAGGAGCCCCGGCAGCCGCACACTAGAGGACAGAAGAGGTTTCCCCCGCAAGTGCGGACGGTGAACATGATATACACAACCCACATCCCCAAGAGGGAGCGGAAGCATGCGCTCAGGGACGTATATGCGTTGGAGCCAGTCGCCCCAAAGTTCAACCCTTGGTCCTCCTGTCCGATCACCTTCGATCGCACGGACCACCCCACTAGTATCCGTCATGGCGGATTCGCCGCACTGGTCCTAGACCCAATCATCGACAGATTTCACCTCACTCGAGTCCTTATGGACGGCGACAGCAGCCTGAACCTGCTTTATCAGGACATAGTGCGCAAAATGGGTATAGACCCCTCAAGGATCAACCCATGAAAACGACCTTCAAGGGCGTCATTCCAGGTGTAGAGACCCATTGCACAGGCTCAATTACCCTGGAAGTGGTCTTCGGATCCCCGGATAATTTCCGAAGCGAAGAGTTAATCTTCGATATAGTCCCGTTCCGCAGTGGTTATCACCCGCTGCTCAGGCGAACCGCATTCGCTAGATTCAATGCGGTACCGCATTATGCATACCTCAAGCTCAAGATGCCAGGACCTCGCGGAGTTATTACAGTCAATGGAAACACAGAGCGCTCTCTCCGAACAGAGGAGCACACCGCGGCCCTTGCAGCAGAAGCGCAAAGCAGCCTCTCAAGGCAATCAACCAGTTCGGCGCTTCAAAGCCCGGACACCTTCAAGCGCGCTCGGGGCAATCGGCAAATAGACCGCCTGGCATGATCTGAGCTCGCGTAGCAATACGGCGGCCACCCCAATCCCAGCCCAGCGGCGATATCCGTGCCATGCATACATAATTACGCATTAAAATACCATGGGCACAGGTGGGGAGGGGGCATAACTGCGGCACGCCCCAAAACACGGCCTAAACCACACTAGGGGCTTCCCGTTTGGTTATTTTTCTTTTTCTTTCAGGACCTTAATCTCTGGAAACACTGTCCGGCAGCAATATTGCCGAACACATGATGCAGCAACCAAGGAGGCAGACAGCTACGTTATACCACGGAATTCCCAGGTTGATTACAGTAATGAGCGAAATATTTGATTTCATATCATTCCTCAGCTTGCCCTTGGAAGGGACATAGTCCTACTCTTTGCTTATCGCACTATCTGTATCACTCTGCTTTAACGCAATTTTTCAATAAACAATGCATGACATTACGACTATTATTGCATTCTTGTTATATATATATATATATATGTATTCATTAATGACGCCTTGCAACCGTACACTCTGGTACGGCCAATACACTAGGGGCTTACGTACCCCACAATGTGGTGTGAAAAGTCCGAACACTTTCACAAGTGCGGCACCCCAAACTTATAGCATTATATGCATCAGCTCCGAATCATGTCTTTGGTCAAATGTTGGGTTTGCCCGGCTCCTATGTTTTGGTACCTTACGTTCCGCTCTATTGGCTAAGGTAGCGCTAGGAGAACTACTGCGATTGTGCCCCGGTTCTGCCTGGCTGAGCACCTCAGTAGAGAAAGCTAAAACTGACTGTCATGATAAGGCGAGAGACTGGTTGCTGTTCAGCGAGGTTTTTCGAGTCCCTAAAGACTTATGCCGCTTAGGGCGAGGGGTCGGCCCTGTCCGGCTTACAGGCGTGTATCGCGCCCTGAATTCGGCCTTCCGAATACTAGGGGCTTCACCGAAATTTAAAATTATAGAATTCTATGGCTAAGTGAGAGTGATAAAGCATTATTAGTCCGGTTACCTTGTTCGTTGTGCTGAGCACCTCCCTCGAAGGACCCAAACATGGGAACAAGAGTGCTCAGGTTTATCCCGAACACCCCAGCACTCGTGGCATGGGGGCAGAAGCCGAGGACTAGCCGTCTCTCAGATTGGATAAACAGCCAAACAGAAGGTAATATTTTAAATTCCAACAAGCGTTGCATAGCGCATATGAAACAAGTTTTCATACATACAGGATAAAACGAGCAAGTCTCATTCAAATATTACATCTTTCGAACATACAATGATCCTGTCATTTTGCAATCGCGTCCTTTTTTATATATACATATCTATAGACGGGGTATTACTTACCCTTGTTCTCCTCGAACTGCCTCTTGGCAAGGCTGAGCTCTTTATTGGACCCCTCGAGGTCCTGCTTCAGTACGGCAACCTCCGCAGTTAGTGCGGCGGACGCCACCAGCGAAGCCTGCATATGCATATTGACATACTTATATTAGACTCCTGCGATATTATTTGATCCTCTGTTCGGCTTTTCTTTGTGAACACCGAACAAAGCATCAGGGGCTACTGTCTATGCGGTAATATTTTTGCTACATTTTAAAACACTTACCTCAAAGCCTGTTAGAAGGCTGGCACAGGCTTCAGTCAATCCGCTCTTGGCGGACTGAACCTTCTGGATCACCGTACTCATGATAGTGCGGTGCTCCTCTCGATGGAAGCGCTGCGAAGTGCTTCCAGCAGATTGTCCGGTGCCTCTGGATGGACAGAGGTCACCGGCACAGGCGTCTTGCCCCTCTTATAAGGAGGCCGCCTTCCCGAGCCCGGAACCGCTGGAGGGTCCGGCACGGTGTTCGGCTGAGGGCCGAACTCGGAGCTCTCGGGGGCCCCGTCCCCGCGGCTCCCGGAGTCCGGAAGGTCGCCTTGAGGGGCCTCCAGGACTGTCTCCCCTCGATCCAGTGCCTCTTGAGACAACACCTCGGCGTCGTCGGCAGGATGAGGGGAGGTGGCGGTCGGGACTGGATCGCTATCCATGTCCGACAAGCCCAAGGAGCCGTCCGATGATACATCGATACTGGCTCGTGGCGGCCTGCATAATTGCGTTCGGCGTTAGGGAAAGCAGTGCGACAAAGGAATCCTAGGAGTTACTCTGGTATCCGAATACTTACGATCTCCCCGGGGGCTTGACCCTAGGCAACCACTCGCCTTCTCCTTCGTCGGCGGCGGTGGAACTGTCCGGAAGGAGAGTCCTTCCCTTCTTGGACCCTCCGGCCTCCCCAGTTGGGGCGGCCTTCCTTTTCTTGTCTCCCCCAGTCGGTGGGGGAGCATCTTCTTCTTCTTCCTCGTCTTTTGGGAAAGAGTGCGCCGCAGAGTCAACGGACGGTGAGTCCGACGATGCCTGGCGTCGGGAACTCTTTCGGGTTCCCTTGGCCTTCTTGGTCTTCTCCGACACCTTATAAGGGGCCGGAGTCAGCATCTTCGCTAGAAGAGCGTCTGCAGGGCCTTCGGGCAAAGGAGCCGGACAGTCAATCTGTCCGGCCATCTTCTGCCAGTCCTGTCAAAGGAACGGGAGTTTAGATCCCGCATAGAGTCAATCTATATAAAAAATTAGTATCCTGTGAAAGGTAAAGCAGCTTACCGCACTGGCTTGGCGCTTCGTGCTGAATTCGCGATCCTCAGTAATAGGGGGAGGGACCTCGGCACTTTTGAACAGCACCCTCCAGGCGTCTTCATGAGTCGTGTCGAAGAGCCTGTTCAGAGTTCGGTGTTGCGCCGGATTGAACTCCCACAAGTTGAACTCCCGTTGTTGGCACGGGAGTATCCGGCGGATGAGCATAACTTGGACTATGTTGACAAGCTTGAGCTTCTTGTCCACCATGTTTTGAATACATGTTTGGAGTCCGGTCAGCTCTTTCGAACTACCCTAGGACAGGCCCTTCTCTTTCCAGGAGGTGAGCCGCGTGGGGATGCCAGATCGGAACTCGGGGGCCGCTACCCATGCAGGGTCGCGTGGCTCGGTGATATAGAACCACCCCGATTACCACCCCTTTATGGTTTCCACAAAGGAGCCCTCGAGCCATGTTATGTTGTGCATCTTGCCCACCATGGCACCTCCGCACTCCGCTTGGCGGCCACCCACCACCTTCGGCTTGACATTGAAGGTCTTCAGCCATAAGCCGAAGTGGGGCTTGATGCGGAGGAAGGCCTCGCACACGACGATAAACGCCGAGATGTTGAGGATGAAGTTCGGGGCTAGATCGTGGAAATCTAGGCCGTAATAAAACATGAGCCCCCGGACAAAGGGATGGAGAGGGAACCCCAGTCCGTGGAGGAAATGGGTGAGGAATACTATCCTCTGATGGGGCTTGGGGTGGGGATGAGCTGCCCCTCATCTGGGAGCCGGTGCGCGATGTCATCGGGCAGGTATCCGGCTCTCCTTAGTTTCTTGATGTCTCCCTCCGTGACGGAGGAGACCATCCACTTGCCTCCCGCTCCGGACATGATTGGAGAAGGTCGAGGTGGGAAGTGCGGACTTGGGCGCTAGAGCTCGAGTGTGCGAAAACGGATGGGTAAGGGAGGAAGAAGGCGTGGATAGAAAGGTGAATCCTTATCCCTTTATATGGGCGGACGAAACTAAGCGTCCCCACTTGCCTGGTAAAACTCGCTTATCCCCCAAGCACCGCGATTGATGGCGCGGTTGGGTTACCCATGCCCGTATTGATGAGAATCCCGTAATAAGGGGACACGATCTCTGCTTTGACAAGACGTGTCGAAAAACTGCCTCGCGTTATGTGCGGGGCTGGTTAAAACAAACGGTTCGAATAATCACCGGGCCATGATGTAACGTCATGCTGCCAAAACAAGCCAGAAAATTAGATCTATGACAATATTATTCTCTCTACGGTGGAATGTGGAACTTATTTTGCAGGGTCAGACACTATCCTCGTATTCAAATTCTTCTGCAGTGTATTCGGAGAAGGAACCCACCTTGCAATGTCGAAGACAATACTGCGCGCCGGACTCATCGTCATTGAAGCCTAGTTCAGGGGCTACTGAGGGAGTCCTAGATTAGGGGGTCTCCGGACAGCCAGACTATCTCCATTGGCCGGACTATTAGACTATGAAGATACAAGATTGAAGACTTCGTCTCGTGTCCGGATGGGACTCTACTTGGCGTGGAAGACAAGCTAGGCAATACGTATATGGATATCTCCTCCTTTGTAACCGACCTTGTGTAACCCTAACCCTCTCCGGTATCTATATAAACCGAAGGGTTTTAGTCCATAGGACAACAACCATAACATACAATCATACCATAGGCTAGCTTCTAGGGTTTAGCCTCTCTGATCTCGTGGTGGATCTACTCTTGTACTACCCATATCATCAATATTAATCAAGCAGGACGTAGGGTTTTACCTCCATCAAGAGGGCCCGAACCTGGGTAAAACATCATGTCCCCTGCCTCCTGTTACCATCCAGCCTAGACGCACAGTTCGGGACCCCCTACCCGAGATCTGCCGGTTTTCACACCGACACCCACCAATGTCGAGTGGGGTGACGCCTCATCTTCTAAGGTATTGGGACTTGGCAAGGTAGTCATCTCTCATGATCTCACGATCAAGAAGCTCATGCTTGTTGAGTCCCTTGCATACAATTTACTTTCCGTTCGTCAACTTGCAATCATGGGCTTTGCCACTTTCTTTGAAAATTGATACCATGGCCCTCTTGTGGAGCAAGACTCTTAAAGTAGCCTTTGTTGGGCATGTCGAGAACGGTCTATATTTGATTAACTTTTCGGAGCGACCCACTAAGACCGCGACATGCCTAATGGCTAAAGTTGATGTGGGGTGGCTTTGGCATCGCCGTTTAGTCCACGTCAATATAAGATCTTTGCAAAGTGTTCTCAAGGGGGACCATGTCCGTGGACTAACGAATGTTAGTTTCGCTAAAGATCGTGCTTGCAGTGCTTGTATCGAAGGAAAGCTACATGAAAAGGCTCACCCTCCCACGACTATCATTTACTCAAAGAGGCCTTTGGAGATCCTTCACTTGGATCTCTTTGGACCTCCCTCCTTTGATAGTCTTGGGGGTAGGAAGTATTGCTTGGTGATTGTGGATGACTACTCAAGATACACTTGGGTGTATTTCTTCAAGAGGAAGAGCGAGACCCAACAACCCGTCATTGACTTTGCAAATGAAGCACAACGTCAACACAATGCAAAGATCTTGACAATAAGAAGTGACAATGGCACCGAGTTCAAGAACTACACCTTGGATGAGTTTCTTAATGATGAGGGGATCAAGCATCAATATTCCGCACTTACACCCCTCAACAAAACGGTGTTGCGGAGAGGAAGAACTGGACGTTGATGGATGCGGCAAGGACCATGATGGCAGAGTTCAAGTCTCCATACAACTTTTGGGCTGAAGCCATCAACACCGCGTTTCATGCATCCAATCGGCTCTACCTCCGCAAGGGCTTGAACAAGACTCCATATGAGATACTCACCGGTAACAAGCCCAACCTTAAGTACTTTCGGGTGTTCGGGTGTAAGTGTTTCATTCTCAAGAAAGGTGTCCGGTTGTCTAAATTTGAGGCTAGAGCTTATGAGGGCATATTTGTTGGTTATGCTACAAACTCTCATGCTTACCGTGTCCTCAATAAATCCACGGGACTTATTGAGGAGACGTGTAACGTGGAGTTTGATGAGAATAACGGCTCCCAAGTGGAGCAAAGTGGCACTTGTGATGTAGGTGATGAAATTCCTCCTCAAGCCATAAGAAGAATGGGTGTTGGTTTTATCCTACCCATTGAGGAACCCCTTGTGGCCGAAGGAGAAGGACAATGCTCCACTCAAGTGGAGCCATCACCAACCCAAGGCCCACACGCTTTCGAAGAACAAAGTGAAGGCCCTCATCCTAGTGAACAAGACCAAGGGCAAGATCATGCTCAAGACGGTGTTGACACACCAAGTGATGCCCAAGGTCAAGTTCTCTCCCCCGAGCAAGTTCAAGATCAAGAACAAGCTCAAGACGTCGCTCAAGATGATCAAGTGACCGCTCCTCAACTCAACACTGAGGAGGAATTGGAGCGTCGTGCCGCCAAGGTTGCTTCCAAGCTCTCCACCAAGGATCATCTCATGACGAATGTGCTTTGAAGCTTAAGAAAGGGGGTAAGCACTCATAGACAATTAGCAAACTATTGTGAACATCACGCGTTTGTCTCTTGTGTCGAACCCCACAAGGTCTATGAGGCGCTCGAAGATCTGGATTGGCTTAATGCCATGCATGAAGAACTCAACAACTTCGAGCGCAACAAAGTGTGGAGATTGGTGCCAAGGCCGACGGTGAACCATAATGTCATTGGAACCAAGTGGATATTTAAGAACAAGCAAGATGCTCATGGGATTATCATTCGCAACAAGGCTCGTTTGGTAGTACAAGGCTACTCCCAAGTCGAGGGTATCGACTACGGTGAAACCTTCGCTCCCGTTGCTCGTCTTGAGTCCATTCGCATGTTGATTGCATATGCTTCTCATCATAACTTTAAGTTACAACAAATGGATGTGAAGAGTGCTTTTCTCAATGGTCCTATTAATGAATTGGTTTATGTCAAGCAACCCCCCGGGTTCGAGGATCCCTACTTTCCCGATCATGTGTATCAACTCGATAAGGCACTCTATGGCCTTAAACAAGCCCCATGTGTGTGGTAAGACCACCTTACCGAGTTTTTACAAGACCGTGGTTTTGAAGTTGGGCTAATCGACCCCACTCTTTTTACTAAGAAGGTCAAAGGGGAGTTTTTTGTGTGCCAATTATATGTTGATGATATTATCTTTGGTTCCCCTAACAAAGCTTTCAATGAGGAATTTGCCGCTCTCATGACCTCAATGTTCGAGATGTCTTCCATGGGAGAGTTGAAGTTCTTTCTCGGGTTCGAAGTGAAGCAAAGGAGAGAAGGAACCTTCATCAACCAAGCCAATTACACTCAAGACATGCTCAAGAGATTCAAGCTAAGTGATGGCAAGCCGGCGTCCACTCCCATGCCCACCAAGTGCCAACTTGACATTGATCCCAATGGTAAAGCGGTGGATCAAAAGGTATATCGCTCCATGATTGGATCCTTGCTTTACCTTTGTGCATCTAGACCGGATATCATGTTGAGTGTGGGGATTTGTGCACTGTTTCAAGATGCACCTAAGGAAAGTCACTATGTGGCGGTCAAGCGAATCTTTCGATATTTGGCTCATACCCCAAACTTTGGCTTATGGTACCCAAGAGGAGCAAACTTCAAGCTTGTAGGGTATTCGGATTCCAATTGGGCAGGAGACAAAGTGGATAGGAAGTCCACTTCCGGAGGGTGCCAATTCCTTGGTTGCTCTTTGGTGAGTTGGTCTTCCAAAAAGCAAAATTGTGTATCTCTCTCGTCCACCGAAGCGGAGTATGTAGCGGCCAGTAGTTGTTGTGCACAACTCTTATGGATGAGGCAAACTTTAAAGGATTACGGTCTCATTTGTGACAAAGTGCCTCTTTGGTGTGACAATGGAAGTGCCATCAAGATTTCTCCCAACCCGGTGCAACACTTCAAGATGAAGCATATTGAGATTCGGTATCACTTCATCCGGGATCACATTAGGCGAGGGGAGATCGAGCTCAACTACGTCAACACTCATGATAACCTTGCAGATATTTTCACGAAGCTGTTGGATGAAGCAAGATTTCACGAGTTAAGGCATGAGCTAAATATCATTGATTCGAGCAATGTTGCTTGAACCCTTGCACACCCCACCACACTCAACTTGTTGTCTTGTTTAGATGTAGGCATGGACATAGGGGGAGTGATGTTCTCTCAATGAACTCTCCCTCCCCCTTTATGCATAAATTGATCAAATCTTTCACATTAGCCATTTTTTATGGTACTTGTGCTTCAAAGACGAGTTTTGGTCATGGGCCCAAGGATAATTCTTCATGGTGCCATACCAATTGACTCAAACATAGGTGGCTCCAGCCACCGCCCTCTCGTTGGAGAGGTTGTGTCTTGTGGTCATCTCTTGTTGTCTTTTTGCCCCTTTTTCTCCTCGTTTTTGAGCTTGTTGGGTGGTGTGGTGTTCGTTTGAAGTTTCCGTGCGAAGACCACTCTTTATTTTGTGTTGGAAATGTGCTTCTTCTTGAGCTCACGGTACTACCGCGGCCTACCACGGTACTACCGTGCGTGGAGCATACGGTACTACCGTCCCAGCGCGGTACTACCACCTGGGGGAGCGGTACTACCACTTTGGTGCGGTATTTCCGCCCAAGCGGTACTACCGCGATGATATGCGGTACTACCGCGCTGTCGGAGGCGCATGGGGATAAGGATGGGAACGGGGGGTTTCTAACTTCCCATACCCATTCGTCAGTTTCCCCACTCTCTCTCTCTCTCTCGCTCAAGAACGGGGCCGGAGTCCCTCGCCGGATCTCCGTCTCCGGCTGCTCTCTTTGGATTCCGACCGGTGGGATCGTTCCCCACCACTTCCTCTTGCCATGGACCAAGGTTTTTCCCCAAATCCCTCTCTTTCTTGTTGGTTCTCTTGTCTCTAGGTTTTTGGGGAGATGCTTGTGTTCTTGAGATTTTAGGCCAAATCTTTGCAAGAGAAGTTTGTAGGAGAGTAGTGTTGCGTAGACATTTTACTTGATATATTGTCCCGTGGTAGATGTGATCAACCGTAGTTCCGCCGTGGTTTCGCGTGTCTTCTCAGATTCAAAAGTAGGCTCAGATCTGACGCGGTGCGGTACTACTGTGCCTCTGATGTGGTACTACCGCTCGTCCGGTACTACCGCTCGTTCGGTGCGGTACTACCGCATGTTCCGTGGCACTAAGCTCTTACTACCGCTCCAAGCCACGGTACTACCGTAACCTCACACGGTACTACCGCAACTAGGAGCGGTACTAAAATTTTAGTGCCACATGACCAGGCGGCACTACCGTTGTTGTCCCTTCTTCCTTGTGGCATTTATCCCATATGATTTCTACTTGTTTCCCTTGCTTTGTCGTGGTCTTTGCAATGATTATTCTCACTCTTTGTGTGTGCTCTCTCTTGTGTCTTAGGTGGTGGCTCTCGCCGTTCCAATCCCAGTCGTGACACTGGCTCCAAGCGACTGCGCAATCCTCAAGATGAAGTACCAGAGGGCTCCAGTGCCCCCAAGCACAATGTCAAGACAACTGCCAGCAAGCAAAAGGAACCTGCTAAGGGCATGGACGAGATTCCCCTCAATGAGTACGTCGAACACCGGAAGATCAACCCTTATGTAAATCCTCGTGCTATCCTCAGAGGCACTGAGTTGTTTTGGACCAAGCAGCAGGCTCTCATTTATCTAGATGTGATCAAGAACAAGCAGAATACCTTCGTGGACGTCAAGTGGATAGACATGAATCACATGAGGAAGGACAAGTTTCGGGATTATTTTGGAGAAGCTCTGGATTTGGTGGAGCAGTTCGCTATTGAGCCTGTGATTTCCTTCCACCTTGACTATGACCCTGAGCTCATCTGTCAGTTCTTTGCCTCAGTTTACTTTCACCCCGGGGATGAGCGGAGGATGACCTGGATGACCAATGGTCGTCAGTTGTCTGCTACCTGGAAGGAGTTCATGGATCTGCTTCACGTTCCTGATGACGGGCTTCACACACCGGTTGGTGTTCGCCCCCATGCCAACTCTGAGTCTGCTAAGAAGAACTTGCTTCAGTCGTACTATGTTGAGAAGGTGCTCCCCAGTGGCAAGTCGACTTGGGTGCTGAACTCTTTTCTGGATATCCGGCATCGCATCTTCCACAACACTCTATTCCCACGCATTGGCGACAAGGACAAGGTTCATTCCTATCTGGTAGACATGATGCTCCTATGCACGGAGGCACGTTCGTCTCAGACTCAGCCACTTGATGTCTCACACATCATGTGGTGTGAGCTTCGGTTTGCGGTGTACACCCGCAAGGTACCTATCTATGGACCATACCTATTTCTGTTGATCTCCAGGACTTGGGAGAAGATGTACCCTAGTGATGAGTTCCTTGCTCCAGACTGGGTTCGGCATGAGTCCATCAGTCTCCGCGTCAAGCCCAACTGGGCCAACACTACTACCCGTGCTGAGGCATTTGCTGCTAGGAGGGCTATTGGTGAGGAGGAGGCTGGTGCAGAGAATGTTGCTGAGGACCGTGCTGCTAGGTCTTCCACACCTTCCTCTGAGCTGTCGTGGGCCAAGAAGTTGAAGGACAAGATGAAGACTCTCTTCTGCATGCGGGCGAAGGGGCAGTACAGGACTCACGTGGCATCCAAGGAGAGTCGCCGCCGCGACAAGAAGGTCATGAGGCTCCTTGGAGAGGATGTCTCTGGCGGTTCTGAGGATGGCATCACGCCAGAGGCTGCATGGATGGCGAAGAAGGGTTACAAGTGGACTAGTTCTGAGGAGGACATCGAGGAGACCGTCCCCGCCGCCGAGTCTGACGAGGAGCATTGGGATGATTTTCCTGCCTGAGCCACCCCGTGTGTGTAGGTGTCCTCTCTGCCTTTTTGGCGTCTCGATGCCAAAGGGGGAGAGAGTGTAGGGATTTGCGTGTTTGTGAGTCGTGTGTCGTGTTTGGTGTGTTTGCTTTGTCGTTTGGACCTCGTTTGCCTTTTTTGGTTTGTGCCTTTGAGACTTATCCTTCATATGGTGTAAGACATATGCACTCTATTCTATCTTAGTGAGCTTATGTTTGTGCTATCTTGTCTAGTGTTAGACTTACTATTGCAGGATATGCCTTGTCTCTATAATGTGGGGGGAGCGTTGATCCTAGTATGTGTGTCGTGCAGTCCAAAGCACCCATCTAGTTGGCACACATCTAGGGGGAGCCCGTCTATATTCTAGAGAGGAGGGGTTTGCGTTTGCTTAATATTATTTCCCTTGTGCAAATCCCGTATTGTCATCAATCCACCAAAAAGGGGGAGATTGTAAGGGCATATTTATCCCTAAGGTGTTTTGGTGATTGATGACAATGCGTTTGCGGACTAATTAATCGTGTGTCTTGAGTTTCCCAGACGTTTCTTCGCTAGGCACAAGACGGTTTGGTATCCCTCGAAGACTATTGAAGACGGCGTTTTTCTACGTTTATTTTTGGTGGATTTGAGTCATAGGAAAGTCGTACTATCAAGAGGGGGTCCGCGTCGGAAAGTTTTGGGTGGAATCATCACGTACATGTTTCTTCCTAGTACCCTCCTTTCCCCTGCACCTTGGAGCATCCTCCGCTTGTATCTCTTTACCTTGTTCTGGCTGTTGTGTTGGCTTGCGGTAGTACTGCTCCCTGGTGAGCGGTAGTACCGTTGGCACCAGCGGTAGTACCGTGCTGTGGCGCGGTAGTACCGCAGGTGCCCATGGTAGTACCGCTCCTTTGGAGCCGCAGTACCGTGACCCCCAGGCCAAGTACCGCTCCCTCGCGGTAGTAGGGGCGGATGTAATTTTTTACATCCACGCTACCATGGTAGTACCGCAACCCTTCCGCGGTAGTACCGTGCGGGGCCTGCCAGGCGGTAGTACCGCTCCTCTGCGGTAGTACTGTGTCAGATTTTTGCTACGCCTATCTTCCAACGGAAGTAGGCATGGATGTTCTGTTATCCACGCTCTTCCCAGGCTTGGGGTTCCTTGCCTTGCGGTAGTACCGCGGCTGCGGAAGTACCATCCTCAGCCCATGTGCTTAAGGTCTGCCCTGGATACTGCTGCTGCTGCAGTAGTACCGCGGCTCCTCACGGTAGTACCGTGTGGCCCAGCGGTAGTACCGCTGTCCTGGAGCGGTAGTACCGCTGGTTGCGGGCTGGTTGGTGGATAACGGTTGGATTGTTGCCCCCACTATAAAAGGGGGTCCCCTTCTTCCCCGTTGACTTACCTCTTCCAACCCTAAGCTCCATTATTGCTCCAAGCTCCATTTTCACCCGATCTCACTCCCTAGCCAATCAAACTCGTTGATTTTCTCAGGTGTGGTTGAGAAGGCCCCGATCTACACTTCCACCAAGAGAAATTTGATTCCCCCCACTAATCCCTTGTGGATCTTGTTACTCTTGGGTGTTTGAGCACCCTAGACGGTTGAGGTCACCACGGAGCCATAGTCCATTGTGGTGAAGCTTGTGGTGTCGTTGGGAGCCTCCAATTGAGTTGTGGAGATTGCCCCAACCTTGTTTGTAAAGGTTCGGTCGCTGCCTCCAAGGGCACCAATAGTGGAATCACGGCATCTCGCATTGTGTGAGGGCGTGAGGAGAATATAGTGGCCCTAGTGGCTTCTTGGGGAGCATTGTGCCTCCACACCGCTCCAACGGAGACGTACTTCCCCTCAAAGGGAAGGAACTTCGGTAACACATCCTCGTCTTCACCGGCTTCACTCTTGGTTATCTCATGCCTTTACTTGTGCAAGCTTATTTGTGATACATCGCTTGCTTGCTTGTGTTCCTATCCTTGTTGCATCATATAGGTCGCTCATCTAGTTGCATATCTAGACAACCTACTTTGATGCAAAGTTTAAATTGTTAAAGAAAAGCTAAAAATTGTTAGTTGCCTATTCACCCCCCCCCCTCTAGTCAACCATATCGATCCTTTCACTAGAGAATTCTGTCAATCACTATCTTATCGGGAAGATTAACTCCCACTTGATTCGAGTGATTGTAGTACTCAGACATTCTGAGCACATGCTCACTCGTTGAGCCATTCTCCTCCATCTTGTAGGCAAAGTACTGTTAGAGGTCTCATACCTCTTGACACGGGCATGAGTTTGAGATACCAATTTCAACTCTTGGAACATCTTATATGCTTTGTGGCGTTCAAAACATTTTTGGAGTCCCGGTTCTAAGCCGTAAAGCATGGTGCACTAAACCATCAAATAGTCATCATACCGAGCTTGTCAAACGTTCATAACCTCTGCATCTGCTCCTACAATAGGTCTGTCACCTAGCGGTGCATCAAGGACATAATTCTTCTATGCAGCAATGAGGATAATCCTCAGATCACGGACCTAGTCCGCATCGTTGCTACTATCATCTTTCAACATAGTTTTTCTCTAGGAACATATCAAAAATAAACGGGGAGCTACATCGCGAGCTATTGATCTACAACTTAGTTATGCAAATACTATCAGGAGTAAGTTCATGATAAATTAAAGTTCAATTAATCATATTACTTAACAACTCCCACTTAGATAGACATCCCTCTAGTCATCTAAATGATCACGTGACCCAAATCAACTAAACCATGTCCGATCATCACGTGAGATGGAGTAGTTTTCAATGGTGAACATCACTATGTTGATCATATCTACTATATGATTCACGCTCGACCTTTTGGTCTCCAGTGTTCCGAGGCCATATCTGCATATGCTAGGCTCGTCAAGTTTAACCTGAGTATTCTGCATGTGCAAAACTGGCTTACACTCGTTGTATGTGAACATAGAGCTTATCACACCCGATCATCACTTGGTGTCTCGGCACGACGAACTGTCGCAACGGTGCAAACTCAGGGAGAACACTTATACCTTGAAATTTAGTGAGAGATCATCTTATAATGCTACTGCCGAACTAAGCAAAATAAGATGCATAAAGGATAAACATCACATGCAATCAAAATATGTGACATGATATGGCCATGATCATCTTGCGCCTTTGATCTCCATCTCCAAAGTACCGTCATGATTTCTATCGTCACTGGCATGACACCATGATCTCCATCATCTTGATCTCTATCAATGTGTCATCACATGGTCGTCTCGCCAACTATTTCCCTTGCAACTATTGCTATCGCATAGCGATAAAGTAAAGCAATTATTTGGCGCTTGCATCTTATGCAATAAAGAGACAACCATAAGGCTTCTGCCAGTTGTCGATAACTTCAACAAAAACATGATCATCTCATACAACAACTTATATCTCATCACGTCTTGACCATATCACATCACAACAAGCCCTGCAAAAACAAGTTAGACGTCCTCTACTTTGTTGTTGCAAGTTTTACATGGCTGGTATAGGCTAAGAAATAACTGTTCTTACATACGCATCAAAAACCACAACACGGTATAGTGATTGATTTTTGATCTTCAAAAAGAACCTTGTTCATTGAATCCGATTCAACTAAAGTTGGAGAAACTGACACCCACCGGCCACTTGTGTGCGAAGCACATTGGTAGAACCAGTCTCGCGTAAGCGTACGCGTAATGTTGGTCTGGGCCGCTTCATCCAACAATACCACCGAATCAAGAATCAACTAGTCACGGCAAGCAATATGTATATACCCACTGTCGGTGTAAAAACCAGCGGATCTCGGGTAGGGGGTCCCGAACTGTGCGTCTAGGTCGGATGGTAACAGGAGGCAGGGGATACGATGTTTTACCCAGGTTCGGGCCCTCTTGATGGAGGTAAAACCCTGCGTCCTGCTTGATTAATATTGATGATATGGGTAGTACAAGAGTAGATCTACCACGAGATCAAGGAGGCTAAACCCTAGAAGCTAGCCTATGGTATGATTGTTGTTCGTCCTACGGACTAAAACTCTCCGGTTTATATAGACACCGGAGAGGGCTAGGGTTACACAGAGTCGGTTACAATGGTAGGAGATCTACATATCCGTATTGCCAAGCTTTCCTTCCACGCCAAGGAAAGTCCCTTTCGGACACGGGACGAAGTCTTCAATCTTGTATCTTCATAGTCCAGGAGTCCGGCCGAAGGTATAGTCTGGCTATCCGGACACCCCCTAATCTAGGACTCCCTCAGTAGCCCCTGAACCAGGCTTCAATGACGACGAGTCCGACGCGCAGATCGTCTTCTGCATTGCAAGGCGGGTTCCTCCTCCAAGTACTTCATAGAAGATTTTGAACACAAAGGTAGTGTCCGGCTCTGCAAAATAAGTTTCCACATATTGCCATAGAGATAATAATATTTACAAAAATCTCATCTGCTGACGTATTCCGTAGCGTGACATCACACCACGGCCAAGTCTTTATTCGAATCGTTTTACTGTCCCACCTCAGCACGTTTAGCGAGGCAGTTTCCTTGGCACGTCTTGTTAAAGCAGAGATCGTGTCCCCTTATTCCGGGATTCTCATCAATACGGGTGTGGGTAACCCAACCGCGCCATTGACTACGGCGCTTGGGAGATAAGCGAGTTTTACCAGGCTGGTGGGGGCGCATAGTCGCGTCCGCCCATATAAGGGGATAAGGATCCACCTTTTCATCCACGCCTTGTTCCTCCTTTGCCTATCCATTTCCGCGCACTCGAGCTCCAGCGCCCAAGTCCGCACACCCCACCTCAACCTTCTCCAGCCATGTCCGGAGCGGGAGGTAAGTGGATGGTCTCCTCCATCACGGAGGGACACATCAAAAGACTAAGGACGGCCGGATACTTGTCTAACGACATTGCGCACCGGCTTCCCGAAGAGGGGCAGCTCATCCCCACCCCTAGGCCCCATGAGAGGGTGGTGTTCCTCTCCCATTTCCTCCACGGACTGGGCTTCCCTCTCCACCCATTTGTCGAGGGGCTCATGTTCCACTATGGCCTGGACTTCCACGATCTGGCCCCGAACTTTGTCCTCAACGTCTCGGCGTTTATCGTCGTGTGTGAGGCTTTCTTCCGCATCCGCCCCCATTTCGGCCTATGGCTCAAGACTTTCAATGTCAAGCCGAAGGTGGTGCACGGCACCCAAGCGGAGTGCGGAGGCGCCATGGTGGGCAAGATGCCCAACGTCCTATGGTTCGAGGGCTCCTTCGTGGAGTCCCTAAAGGGGTGGCAATCGGGGTGGTTTTACATCACCGAGCCGCGTGACCCTGAATGGGTCGCAGCCCCCGAGTTCCAATCCGGACCCCCTATGCGGCTCGCCTCCTAGAAAGAGACGGGCCTGTCGTGGTGAAAAAAGGAGAGCTGACCGGACTCCAAACATGCGTCCAAATCCTGGTGGACAGGAAGCTCAAACTTGTCAACGTAGTCTAGGTTATGCTCATCCGCCGGATCCTCCCGTGTCAACAACGGGCTTTCAACCTGTGGGAGTTCGACCCGGCGCGGCACCAAACTCTGAGCAGGCTCTTCGACACGACGTACGAAGATGCCTGGAAGGTGCTTTTCAAGGGCGCCGAGGCCCCCGCATCCGCTACCGAGGATCGCGGATTCAGCACGCAGCATCACGCTCGTGCGGTAAGCTGCTTTTACCTTTTACAGGATATTAGTTTTTCATAGTTTGACTCCATGCGGGATCTAAGCTCCCTTACCTTTGACAGGATTGGTAGGAGACGTCTGGACAGATCAATTGTCCGGCTCCTTTGCCCGAAGGCCCAGCGGACGCTCGCTTGGCGAAGCTGCTGGTTCCAGCACCCTACGTGGTGCCGGAGAAGAAGGCCACGGGGACTCGAAAGAGTGCCCAGCGCCAGGAGGTGTCGGATTCATCATCCGACGACTCCAAGGCGCACTCCTCCCATGAAGACGAGGAGGAGGAAGAAGAGACCTCTCCCCCTCCAGCGGGGGGAGGGAAGAAAAGGAAGGCCGCCCCAACCGGGGAGGCCGAAGGGTCCAGGAGGGGGAAGACCCCTCCTCCGGACTACTCCACCAATGCCGACGACGGCGAAGAGGAGTGGCCGCACAGGGCCAAGCCCCTGGCGAGATCGTAAGTTTCCGGATACCAGAGTGATTCATAGTATTCCCCCATTGCACAGGCTTTCCTTACGTCGAACATGATTGTGCAGTCCGCCCAAGGCCGGGCTTGACGAGTCGTCGAGCGGCTCCCTGGATTCGTCGGATGTGAATTCGCTTCCGACGGCTTCCTCCCCCCACCCTACGGGCGGTGCCGAGGTGGCGTCCCAACAGGTTCCAAGCCAGGAGGAGGTGGTCCTAGAGGCGCCGCAAGGCAACCTCCCAGACTCCAGGCATAAAGGGGATAGAACCCCCAAGGGCTCCAAGTCCGGCCTTGAGCCGGACACCGTGCCGGAACCTTCAATGGTTCCGGACTCCGATAGGCAGCCTCCTTCCAAGAGGAGCAAGCCTACCGAGCCGGTGACCTCCGTCCAACCGGAGGCACCGGACAGTTTGCTGGAGACGCTTAACGGCGCCTCCATCGACGAGGAGCACCGCACTATTATGAGTGCAGTGATCCAAAAGGTTCAGTCCACCAAGAGCGGACTGAGTGAAGCCTGTGCTAGCCTTCTAATAGGCTTTGAGGTAAGTAAAGAATATGTAAAAATATTACCGCATAGACAGTAGCCCCTAATGCTCTGTTTGGCGTTCGGAAAGAAAAGCCGAATAGAGGATCTAATAACATTCGCAGGAGTCTAACATGATCAAGTCAATATGCGTATGCAGGCTTCGCTGCTGGCCTCCGCCGCACTGACTGCGGAGGTGGATACGCTGAAGCAGAACCTCGAGCAGTCCGAGCAAGAGAGCTCGGCCTAGCCAAGCAGCAACTTGAGGAGAAGGAAGGTAAGGAATACCTTATTGAAATATGTGAAAGGTGCAATTGCAAAAAGTGACAGGATTAACGCGGCTATTGTAGGGGCCACAACTGAGGTGGCGAACCTTAAGCAAGTGCTGTCCGAGGCCGAAAAGAGGGCAGCCACGGAGCGCACCGAGTGGGAGAAGCATGAGACGCAGGTTGGCGAGGTGCGGCAAGAGCTCCAGGCTCTCATGAAAAAACATGAGAGTTTGGAGCTTGACTCGAAGACGCGAGAGTCTGAGCTCGCCGCGGCCATTAAAGATGCCAAGTCTGCCAAGGCCGAAGCACAGAAGGCCCTCCAGGAGGTTGAGACAATAAAAAAGATAGCGGCGGGTAAGGCATTCTTTATGCAAAGCAAGCACGTAAAAGTGAATTACTTGTCACTTACCCGAATCCGGAGCTCTCCAGGAGCATTCACAGACTTGCCCCGTAGCGTGTCGGATGCCGCCGCCTTCTACCGAGCCGAGGAGGGAAGCTCGACGGAGAAGGTGTTCTGGTCTCAGTATGCTGAGGCCGAACACCCGGTGCCCTTAAGCGACCAGCTGAAACAGCTGGTCGAGCTCCATAAGGTGGCCGAACAGGCCATGAAGGGCCTCATAGTCCAGCTGTGGCATGGAGACGCCATGCCTGGGAGCTACTTCGGGCTGGTGAGGCGGCTGGTGGAGGCCTGTCCAAGGCTCGAAGTCATCAAGCGCTCTGTATGCATCGAGGGTGCCCGTAGGGTGCTTGCCCATGCGAAGGTGCACTGGGGCAAGCTGGATGCTGAGAAGCTTGTGAAGGACGGGCCACCGCCGGGCAAGGAGCATCGCAAGCCCGAGATGTATTATGAGGGCGTTCTGAAGGGTGCCCGCCTTGTGGCGGATGAATGTTCCATGAATGTAATTTTTCAGTGAACTCGCTCGTTTTGTCCTGTGTGATGAAAACTTGTTCATGTGCGCTAAGCAATCCTTTTTGAATTTAAAATATTACCTGTTGTGCGGTCGTTTATCAAATTTGAGAGATGGCGAGTCGCCGGCTTCTACCCCCATGGCACGAGTGCTGGGGTGTTCGGGATAAACATGAGCGCTCTTTTTCCCATTCTCGGGTCCTTCGAGGGAGGCGCTCAACACAACGAACAAGACAATCGGACTATAATGCTTGAACACTCTCACTTAGCCATAGAATTCTATAATTTTAAATTTCAGCGAATCCCCTAGTGTTCGGAAGACCGAGTTCGGGGCGCTATCCACGCCTAGGCCGGACAAAGCCGACTCCTCGCTCTAAGCGGCATAAGTCTTTAGGGACTCGAAAACCTCTCGAACAGCGACCAGCTGTCGCCTCATCATGACGGTCAGTTTTAGCTTTCTCTACTGAGGTTCTTAGCCTAGCTCAATTGGGGCACAATTGCAGTAGTTCTCCTAGTGCTACCTTAGCCGATATAACGGAACGTAAGGTACCAAAACATAGGAGCCGGGCAAACCCAACTATTGACCCAAGACATGATTCGGAGCTGATGCATATAATGCTATAAGTTCGGGGTGCCGCACTTGTGAAAGTGTTCGGACTTCTCACACCATGTTGTGGGGTACTTAAGCCCCTGGCGTATTGGCCGTACCAAAGTGTACGGGTGCAACATGAACATATATTCGTAAAAAAGAGGTAATGCAATAATAGACGGAAGCTATGCATTGTTTATTTTAAAAAGCTGCGATCAAAGCAGAACGATACAAATAGTGCGATAAGAAAAAGATGGGACTATCAAATATGTCCTTTCCAGGGGCAAGCTGCGGAATGTTATGCGAAACAGGTATACTGCTCGTTATAGAGACCACCTTAGAGTTCCATAGTGCGGCGTAGCTTTCCGCTTCCCTGGTTGTATCGTTTGTGCGGCAAGTGTACTGCCGGAAAAGCCCTTCGAAGAATGGAGTCCTGAAAATAAGAGAAAATTAAGAAATCGGCAGCCCCTAGTGCGGTTTAAGCCGCGTTTCGGGCGTGCCGTGATGGTGCCCCTCCCCCTGTGCCCATGGTATTTCTAGAGCATAGTTATGTACGCGCAACACTAGTTTCGCAAGTTCGCGAGGGCTGGGGTTGGGGCCGCATTGCTACGCTTGCTCGAAACGTGCCAGGTGGTCTTGTTGTAGGGTACTCCGGGCACGCTTGACGGTGTCCGGACGTTTAATGGCCAGACTGGAGAATTGCATTGAGAGACTGCTTTGTACTTCCGTTGCGATAGCCGCCGTATGCTCCTCCGTTCGGAGAGAGCGTTTGGTGTTTCCATTGACCGTGATGACTCCTCGAGGGCCTGGCATCTTGAGCTTGAGGTATGCGTAGTGCGGCACTGCATTGAACTTGGCAAATGCGGTTCGCCCGAGCAGTGCGTGATAGCCACTGCGGAACGGGACTATGTCGAAGATTAACTCCTCGCTTCGGAAATTATCCGAAGATCTGAAGACCACTTCAAGTGTAACTGAGCCTGTATAGTTGGCTTCTACACCTGGTATGACGCCTTTAAAGGTCGTTCTGGTGGGTTTAATCCTCGAGGGATCGATGCCCATTTTCCGCACTGTATCCTGATAAAGCAGGTTCAGGCTGCTGCCGCCGTCCATAAGGACTCTAGTGAGGTGAAATCTGTCAATAATTGGGTCTAGAACCAATGCGGCGAATCCACCATGACGGATGCTAGTGGGGCGGTCCCTTCGATCAAAAGTGATCGGGCAGGAAGACCATGGGTTGAACTTTGGGGCGACTGGCTCCATCGCGTATACGTCCCTTAGCACACGCTTCCGCTCCCTCTTGGGGACGTGGGTTGTGTATATCATGTTCATCGTACGCACTTGTGGGGGAAAACCTTTCTGTCCACTGCTGTTCGGCGGCCGGGGCTCCTCCTCGTCATCGCTATGCAGCCCCTTGTCTCTGCTTTCGGCATTTAACTTGCCTGCCTGCTTGAACACCCAACAATCCCTGTTGGTGTGCTTGGCTGGTTTTTCGGGGGTGCCATGTATCTGGCATGAGCGGTCGAGTATTCAGTCCAAACTGGACGGGCCCGAAGTATTTCTTTTGAATGGCTTTTCCGCTAACCGAGTTTAGAGCCTCTGAATCCGGCATTAACTGTCGTATCCTCAGCATTGTCGCCGTTAATGCGGCGCTTTTGCTTGTTGCGACGCGACCTGCCACTGCTGTCCTTGGTATCTGAATTACCAGGGCTCTTGGTCATGTTATTGCTGCGAGCTAGCCAGCTATCTTCTCCCGCGCAAAAGCGGGTCATAAGTGTCGTGAGGGCTGCCATAGATTTCAGCTTTTCCTGTCCTAGGTGCCGTGCAAGCCACTCGTCGCGGATTTTATGCTTGAAGGCTGCTAGGGCCTCTGCGTCCGCACAGTCGACGATTTGATTTTTCTTGGTTAGGAACCGTGTCCAGAATTGTCTGGCTGATTCCTCTGGCTGCTGAATTATGTGGCTGAGGTCATCGGCGTCTAGTGGTCGCACATAAGTGCCCTGGAAATTGTCGAGGAATGCAGCTTCCAGGTCCTCCCAACAACCAATTGATTATGCTGGCAAGCTGTTAAGCCAATGTCGGGCTGGTCCTTTAAGCTTGAGTGGGAGGTATTTGATGGCGTGTAGGTCATCACCGCGGGCCATGTGGATATGAAGGAGATAGTCCTCGATCCATACCGTAGGATCTGTTGTGCCATCGTATGATTCGATGTTCACAGGTTTGAAACCCTCGGGGATTTGATGATCCATTACTTAGTGGGTGTGTGGCGCCTCTGTATTGGGCTACATCACGACGCAGCTCAAACGAGCTTTGTCTACTGTGTTCGGCCCGGCCGGATTTACTGTATCCGGCGTGAAAAGTACCTTCTCATGCCGTGGGGCGCCCACGTGATCCGTAGACCGATCTTGTTTGCCTTGCCTTGTCCTCCAATATATCTCGCAGGTCTGGCGCATTTTCCCATGCCTTGGTGGTTTTTGAGCGGCGCCGGGGTGCGGCTTGAGTGGAGGGCCGAGAGGCCTCTCTGTCGCGGCCACAGGGTGGCCGGTCGGCCGCATCATGCGTTGGTGATGTAGGTTTAGGTGCTTCCTCCTCTAATTGGGGTAGCAACCTGCGCTTTGGGTAGCTCTTGGAGGGGCGTTCGAGTTCATACTCTTCGGCCGCAAGGACTTCAGTCCATCTGTCGGCTAGCAAATCTTGATCAGCTCTAAGTTGTTGTTGTTTTTTCTTTAGGCTGCTCGACGTGGCCATAAGCCTCCGTTTGAAACGCTCTTGTTCGACGGGATCCTCTGGCATGGCGAATTAGTCGTCATCGAGGCTTGCCTCGTATTCGGAGGGAGGCATATAATTATCGTCCTCGACCTCTCTGTCTGCCGCTCTCTCATGAGGGCTGGCTTCTCTATCCTCCTGTGCTGAATCTTGCTGGAAGTGGTTTGTCTTCGGCACTATCCGGGGTGTTATTATCTCCCATGCCGGAATCACCGTTTTTGTTTTGGCGGGATTTAGAGCGGCGCCGCTGGCGCCGGCGCTTAGGCTGCTTCTTGGAGGGGTCATCCTCCGCTGTTCCATCGCCATTGCCTTCTTTTGGGGTGTCCACCATGTATATATCATACGACGAGGTGGCTTTCCAGTGCCCTATAGGCGCTGGTTCTTGATCGTCTCCTACATCGGCGTCCATACCGTCGATGTCTTCGGAGTCGAAGTCGAGCATGTCGGTTAAATCATTGACAGTGGCTACGAAGTGGGTGGTGGGTGGGCTTTGAATTTCTTCATCATCCGCATCCCAACCTTGCTGACCATAGTTCGGCCAGTGCTCTCCTGACAAAGAGAGAGACTTTAGTGAATTCAGAATATCGCAAAAGGGCGAGTGCTGAAAGATGTCTGCGGCGGTGAACTCCATGATCGGCGCCCAATCGGGTTCGATCGGTCGGGGTGCGGAGGGTTCGGAGTTTGGAGAGGAGTCCGGCTCCTTGGAGTAACGGGCTTCGCAGAGAATAGCACTGGTGCTCGGCTCGATCACCGTAGAGATTGTAGCCCCCGAGGCGGTGTCTAACCACCCATCCTCCGTTAGTGTGATCGGCTCCGAGCTAGGGGTCGGAGCGGACACAGATGCAGCCTCCAGGGCACTGTTCAGCGACAGAGCTAAATCATGCCCATCGTGACAGTGCGGCGCGCTCGACTGTGGCTTGAATCCGTCGAAGATCAAGTCTTCGCGGATGTCGGCCATGTAGTTTAAACTTCCAAATCCGACCTGATGGCCAGAGGCGTAGCTTTCGATCTGCTCCAGATGACCAAGCGAATTGGCCCACAGTGCAAAGCCGCTGAATACGAAGATCTGTCCGGGGAGAAAAGTCTCACCCTGGATCGCATCGCTGTTGATGATCGGAGAAGCCATCGGGCCTAAAAGTGACGACACAGAGGAACTCTCAATGAAAGCACCAATGTCGGTGTCAAAACCGGCGGATCTCGGGTAGGGGGTCCCAAACTGTGCGTCTAGGTCGGATGGTAACAGGAGGCAGGGGACACGATGTTTTACCCAGGTTCGGGCCCTCTTGATGGAGGTAAAACCCTACGTCCTGCTTGATTAATATTGATGATATGGGTAGTACAAGAGTAGATCTACCACGAGATCAAGGAGGCTAAACCCTAGAAGCTAGCCTATGGTATGATTGTTGTTCCTCCTACGGACTAAAACTCTCCGGTTTATATAGAAACCGGAGAGGGCTAGGGTTACACAGAGTCGGTTACAATGGTAGGAGATCTACATATCCGTATCGCCAAGCTTGCCTTCCACGCCAAGGAAAGTCCCTTCCGGACACGGGACGAAGTCTTCAATCTTGTATCTTCATAGTCCAGGAGTCCGGCCGAAGGTATAGTCCGGCTATCCGGACACCCCCTAATCCAGGACTCCCTCACCCACGCCCACAACTCCTTTGTGTTCTACTCATGCATATAACATCTACGCATAGACCTGGCTTTGATACCACTCTTGGGGAACACAGTAATTTCAAAAAAAATCCTACGCACACGCAAGACCTATCATGGTGATGCATAGCAACGAGAGGGGAAGAAGTTGTCCATGTACCCTCGTAGACCGTAAGCGGAAGCGTTATGACAACGCGGTTGATGTAGTCATACGTCTTCATGATCCGACCGATCCTAGTACCGGAATTATGACACCTTCGTGATCTACACACGTTCAGCTCGGTGACGTCCCACGAACTCCCGATCCAGCTGAGTGCCGAAGGAGAACTTCATCAGCACGACGGCATGATGACGGTGATGATGATGCTACCGTCGCAGGGCTTCGCCTAAGCACTACGATGATATGACCAAGGTGGATTATGGTGGAGGGGGGCACCGCAAACGGCTAAGAGATCAATGATCATCTTGTGTGTCTATGGGGTGCCCACTGGCCACGTATATAAAGGATGGAGGGAGGAGGAGGCCGGCCCGCCCAAAGTGTGGAGTCCTACTAGGACTCCCTAGTCCTAGTAGGATTCCACCTCCCACAAGGAATAGGAAAAAGGGAAGGGAGAAGGAGAAGGAAGGAAGGGGGCACCCCCTTTCCCTTGTCCAATTCGGAGCAGTCCATGGGGAAGCGGCGCGTCCACCCTTGAGGCCTTTCCCTCCTTTCCCGTCTGGCCCATTAAGGCCCAATACAAATTCCCGTAACTCTCCGGTACTCTGAAAAATACCCGAATAACTCGAAACATTTCCAATGTCCAAATATATCCTTCCAATATATCGATCTTTACGTCTCAACCATTTCGAGACTCCTCGTCATGTCCCCGATCTCATCCAGGACTCCGAACAAACTTTGGTCATCAAATCACATAACTCATAATACAAATCGTCACAGAACGTTAAGTGTGCGGACCCTATGGGTTCGAGAACTATGTAGACATGACCGAGACTCATCTCCGGTCAATAACCAATAGCGGAACCTGGATGCTCATATTGGTTCCTACATATTCTACGAAGATCTTTATCGGTCAAACCGCATAACAACATACATTGTTCCCTTTGTCATCGGTATGTTACTTGCCCGAGATTCGATCGTCGGTATCTCAATACCTAGTTCAATATCGTTACCGGAAGTATGTTTACTTGTTCCATAATGCATCATCTCGCAACTAACTCATTAGTCACATTGCTTGCAAGGCTTATAGTGATGTGCATTACCGAGAGGGCCCAAAGATACCTCTCCGATAGACGGAGTGACAAATCCTAATCTCGATCTATGCCAACTCAACAAACACCATTGGAGACACCTGTAGAGCATCTTTATAATCACCCAGTTACGTTGTAGCATTTGATAGCACACAAGGTGTTCCTCTAGTATTCGGGAGTTGCATAATCTCATGTCAGAGGAACATGTATAAGTCATGAAGAAAGCAGTAGCAATAAAACTGAATGATCATTATGCTAAGATAACGGATGTGTCTTGTCCATCACATCATTCTCTAATGATGTGACCCCGTTCATCAAATGACAACACATGTCCATGGCTAGGAAACTTAACCATCTTTGATTAATGAGCTAGTAAAGTAGAGGCATACTAGGGACACTATGTTTGTCTATGTATTCACAAATGTACTAAGTTTAGGGTTAATAAAATTCTAGCATGAATAATAAACATTTATCATGATATAAGGAAATATAAATAACAACTTTATTATTGCCTCTAGGGCACATTTCCTTCACATTATAACCGTACATTTTCTTGTGGTTTGACTTAATCACACCATGCTTCTTTGCATCCTGTGATCTTCCAATTCTTGTGAACCAAACACCCAGATTGGCAGAAATCCTGTGTTTTTAGATTCTCTATTTTGCACGTGCATTCCTATCCTATTACTGTGTATTTCCTATCCCTGCGTTGCTAGAATCCTCCAATTCAAACGAGCCCTTACAGAATTACTTCTCTTACAGATAGTTGTCAAAGAAAACCTTGTGTGGTTTGTCCCGCTCCTGCTGTGCCGTCGTCCACCCCAGCTCATCTGATCCAATGACAGAATGGTCCACCACAGCAGGGACCTGGCCTCCAGACTGTCTTTCGCCACCTTAGATCTTCTTTCCCGCCGCCGGCAGCCACGACAACTGCATTACCATCATCAACTGAGCAGATGACCTCAAGGACTACACAGGTCCGCAAGAGTGGTCGCACTCTTTCGTGTCTGCTTATGTTATGCATTGCTTAATATTACATGCTACTTTATCGTCATGTTCACCTATTAGATTCTGAGTCGGCTCCAAACTAATGCTCTAACTTGATTTTTTAAATGGTTGTGGGGTACATATTGGGGACGCAATCAATAGTATATGTCTACTATCTGGTTAATGTCTGGTGTCTATCTACTATGAGTTTCATGTTGGGTGGGAAACAAACAGTAAAGAAGCCATTATCTGTTTTTTTTAACTGAAGCCATTATCTGCCTGCTATCATTGGTTTTGGGTCTATCCACATGTTGCTACCATCACTCTGGATTTTTGCATGCACTCCTTACATAATCTCACTATGTTTTATTCCTATGCATGTCAGTTATTATACACAATGGAACTGAACATGTAGAGCAAAAGAGACGAGCCTTGCGTGGTAATAAAATTTCATGCAGACGTCACTCCATGGTGGGCGCAAAGGCAGCGCCCCTCCACCCATTTAGGATTGTAATCAAGAGGAAGATAACTATTCTGGGGGGGATTCAGAAGGAGAAGCCCACTCCTATTTACCCCCTGAGGTCTTCACTCTAACTTGGCATGCAGATATTGGTAATATCATGCATATGGTGCCTTGCATTGCTTACTTTATACATCAAATATGCCATCTGCTTAGTTTAGACATGCTTTGTGTGAATGCCATATGTTTAGTTTCTTTGTCGTATATGTGAATTATGCAATGCCATCTTGTTTAGCCAGGCATCGTATATGTGAATTTTGCAATGCCATCGTGCTTAGCCAGTCAACTTATATGTGAATTATATCATGCCATCTTTTTTCATTACGTATTACATTTGTCAACAATGTTAGTACATTCAACTACTCTTCGTGTGCATCAGCCATTTGACACGGTGATGGAAAATTCTGGAGTGAAAACAAGGTTTTCGGAGCAGACTATGCTATCTGATGAAGTGCATATCTCGCTGGTTACAGATAGCTTCTCATAGGAGGATTTAGAGACAGATGACCAGTCCTATTCCCCCCGAGGTGTATGCTTTAACTTGGCAGGGTAATGTTGCTCATATCGTGCGCACGGTGTCTTGCATTGCTATGTCATTTGATTAGTTTAGACATGCTTTGTGTGAATGCCACATCATTAGTTTCTAATTACCATATATGTGAATTATGCAATGCCATCTTGTTGCAAGACATTATATATGTGAATTATGCAATGCTATCTTGTTGCAAGGCATTATATATGTGAATTATGCAATGCCATGTTGTTCAATCATCATATATGTGAATTATATCATGCTATCCTTTTTTGTAATATGTGAATTATATCATGCTATCCTTTTTTGTATCACGTGTTCCATTTGTCGACAACGTTTGTATATTCAATTACTCTTCTTGTGCATCAGCCATTTGAAGCGTTGATGGAAGTATCTGGAGTGAAAACAATGTATTCAGAGCAGACAATGCTACCTGCTAAAGTAGACGTCTTGGTGGTTATAGATAGCTCCTCAAAGGAGGATTCAGAGACTGATGACCAGTCATATTTCCCCCCTGAGGTCTATGCTCAAACTTGGTAGGGTTATATTACTCATGTCATGCATGTTGTCTTGCATTGCTTACTTTTTACATCATATATGTGATTGCCATATGCTTACTTGCTTAGTATATAAATCATATATTTAAATTATATCATGCCATCATGTTTACATAGACATCATCTATCTGAATTATGGCATGCCAACCCATTTAATAAAGACATCATATAGTTATATCATCTCATACTGTTTAGTGTTTACAGTCATCATATTTTGAATTATGTCATTCTATCTCTGTATTATATCATGCTATCATGTTTCCATAGGCGGCATGTATGTGAATTATGGCATGCAAACCTATTTAATAAATACATTATATAGTTATATCATGTCATCTCATTTACATAGTCATCATATTTTGAACTGTGTCTTTCCATCCTTTCTAGTTAGCCATCATATATGTGAAATTGTGTCATACTATCCTATTTAGTTAGCCATCATATATGCGAAATTTTGTCATGTTATCCTATTTGGTTAGACAACATAGATGTGAATTATTTCATGCCCTCTTTTATTCACCCCTATCCATTGCACCTGTCTATCATACAATGTCTATACATTAAATTACTTTTCTTATGTATCAACCATTTGAATTGGAGAGGGTGATGGTAGTATCTAAG
This sequence comes from Triticum urartu, assembly GCF_003073215.2. Lineage (NCBI taxonomy): Eukaryota > Viridiplantae > Streptophyta > Magnoliopsida > Poales > Poaceae > Triticum > Triticum urartu. The sequence goes on along the minus strand of NC_053027.1, from coordinate 527,045,693 downwards.
GGAGTAACAACACGGTCTTTAGAAAAAATATAGTGCTACCAGTCGATGCAGATAGAACCATGGTTGTACTTGCCCAAGAACCAGCCCCACCACACATAACCCAGACTCTCGCAGATTGTACCCCCACCCAGTTGGACAGAGAACCGGCTACACCCCTTCTAACCCCAACCCCAGCAGATAGTAACCCAGTTCCAGTTGACACAACACTGTCTCCACCATGGAGCACCAAAACACGAGCAGTTAGTAAGGGAACTGCAGTGCCCAAAGCATGAGGACCACCACTCCGAATCCCAACTCAACGCTTAAAGCAGAAGAAGAATTGTTCTCAGGTCAGGTTCTGTAGCTATGGTTCATAATCCTTTGCTCTTACATCACTATATTTACTCATACCAACTATTTTCAAATTTGAAGGATGGAATTGAAACTCCAATGGCGCAACAAGTATGTTTTAAACCTGTTTCTTTAACTGGTTTGCTGTTGTAACTTGCTCTATGTTGATTTTAGTTTCAATTGAATAAACAGTTATGTTCTCATGCCATGCACATTACAAGTGTTGTTATTGCTCTGTAGTTTCCCACACTTATATTCCGTCTATTCTACTTTGTCTTGAACAAATATTATTTGAACTGTGTCTCTATCTTGATTTTGCAACAAAAACTAGAATGATACATACCATACAGTGACCATGGTACATAGATATATGTTTGTTTCATGCTGTTATCCTGTCCACTTTACTACTGAACTGATTTACCAAAATGAGTTTCATATACAACATGGTAAACATGTGATGTGTCTGCTTGTTTCGCTTTTAGAATGCGGACAAAATATTGGAAAAGAGTACACTGTTATGCAATGGTAAAGGAAGTAATGCAGATACGGTTCAAGATAGTGAGACATCCTTGTTGGTCTCCAAGAAAGCTGATAAAAACTATCTTGATGACACTGAGACAACCCAAAAGTCCTGTCTTGATGTAGTGTTCGAGTTACTGGCCACTACTACTGGCACAAGCTCTTCGAACTTGTTGCCTGAATCAGTTCGTCTTCTTGACACTCAACTTCAAGTTGAAATACACCGATCAGATGTGCTGCAACACGAAGCCGGAGGACTAAGGAAGTCCCTGCAGAATTCAGATGCATACTTTCTGGTGCAACAACAAGCGCTCGAGGATTTAGCGCCAAACAAGAGAAAATTGATAAGCTTGCTAACCATCTTGCCAACATTATGGGTACCCAGGATATTGTTTCTTGAGCTCTTCTAAAGTGGTTTCGTCGGTGTCAAAACCGGCGGATCTCGGGTAGGGGGTCCCGAACTGTGCGTCTAGGCGGATGGTAACAGGAGAAAGGGGACACAATGTTTTACCCAGGTTCGAGCCCTCTTGATGGAGGTAAAACCCTACTTCCTGCTTGATTAATATTGATGATATGGGTAGTACAAGAGTAGATCTACCACGAGATCAAGGAGGCTAAACCCTAGAAGCTAGCCTATGGTATGATTATTGTTCGTCCTACGGACTAAAACCCTCTGGTTTATATAGACACCGGAGAGGGCTAGGGTTACACAGAGTCGGTTACAATGGTAGGAGATCTACATATCCGTATCGCCAAGCTTGCCTTCCACGCCAAGGAAAGTCCCTTCCGGACACGGGACGAAGTCTTCAATCTTGTATCTTCATAGTCCATGAGTCCGGCCGAAGGTATAGTCCGGCTACCCGGACACCCCCTAATCTAGGACTCCCTCAGTAGCCCCTGAACCAGGCTTCAATGACGACGAGTCCGACGCACAGATCGTCTTCGGCATTGCAAGGCGGGTTCCTCCTCCAAGTACTTCATAGAAGATTTTGAACACAAAGGTAGTGTCCAGCTCTGCAAAATAAGTTTCCACATATTGCCATAGAGAGAATAATATTTACACAAATCTAATCTGCTGACGTATTCCGTAGCGTGACATCACACCACGGCCAAGTCTTTATTCGAATCGTTTTACTGTCCCACCTCAGCATGTTTAGCGAGGCGGTTTCCTTGGCATGTCTTGTCAAAGCAGAGATCGTGTCCCCTTATTCCGGGATTCTCATCAATACGGGCGTGGGTAACCCAACCGTACCCGTTGGTATGTTTTCTCGATCAAAGGCGAGTCCCAAATGGTCACGGGGAGGGCCCTTGGTATTCAACCTCTTATAAAGAGACCAAGGCCTTACTCCTTTCTTTCAATCTCAAACGAGTTCGCCCTTCGCCTCGAGTTCCAACACCCAAGGCTCCAGATTTCAGGCGCTTCGGACCTTTGACAATGTCCGGTTTCGACCTTCGAGGCCGATGGATGCCCTCCTCCGTCACGGAGGAGGACGTGCTGAAGTTGAGAGAGGCCAGGTTCTTGACCGGCGAAATCTCGCATAGGCTGCCTGCTCAAGGGCAGGTCATTCCCACTCCCAAGCCTGGTGAGAGTGTGGTGTTCATGTCTCACCTCCTTCGGGGGCTAGGATTCTCGACGGATCCCTTCATGAGGGGGCTCATGTTTTATTATGGGCTGGAATTTCACGACTTAGCTCCGGAGTCCATCCTCCATATTTCCTCATTCATCGTCGTGTGTGAAGCCTTCCTCCGTATTACTCCTCCCTTCGGACTATGGCTCAAGACCTTCAAAGTAGAGCCGAAGATGATCGAGGGACGGCACGCGGAGTGCGGAGGTGCTTTTATAAGCAAGAATGCTGGTGCTCCATGGCCCGAGGGCTCTTTTCCAGGGGAGTCTAGCTTATGGCAACGAGAGTGGTTTTATATCACAGCTCCCAGGAGCACCAAGTGGGTGGCGCTGCCTGCTTTCCGCTTGGGTCCCCCGCCACGACTGGCGTCATGGGTCAATAAGGGGCTGGACTGGGGGCCGGCAAAGGACATGCCCCTATTGCAGGGCCACATCCGAGATCTCCTAGAAAGAGACATCAGTCTGGTCGTGGTGACGCAGGTTATGTTAATTCGCCGAGTTCTGCCCTGCAAACGTCGCCCCCTCCTCCTATGGGAGTTCAACCCGGAGGGACCACGAGTTCTCCAACATTTTGTTGGCATGACGCCCGTGGAGATGTACAAATTGTTCTTCGGACCACAAGTAGTGTGTCCGGATTCTACGGAGGACGCAGGTCTGAGCTGCAATCGTCCGGATACTCAAGTAAGTGGCCTTGTGCCCGGACTCACTATCCGTATATTTATCATAAAATTGCCCCTAAAAGAGCTGTCCTTTAAACAGGAGTGGGTAGCGAAAGCAAAGCTAATCAGGTTTCCGGCACCCCTCCCCGAGACCACGCCGGGTCCCGTGCTAGTCAGGATGTTGGAGGTTGTGCCTTCAAAGGAAAGCGAGGGAGGGGACAAGGAAGCTACAGCCTCCTCGAAGGGGGTTGTCCGGAAGGGAGGAATCGAAAATTCCTCTCCTCGGGGGAAGAAGAGGACCGCCTCTGAAGACCCGGAGACCATGGCCTCAAAGCGGGGGAAGAAATCTTCGCCAGAGGGTCCTGTGCTGGGGGATACTCCGGCCGAATTATGCCCTCAAGGGGATCAGCCCTCCACTAAGCCGTAAGTAGAGAGGATTTTTCTTTTTAAGAAATGAGAGAAATCCTTGCTTTATATCTGAGAAAAGTAATCGAAAATTTGCCTTGTATCTCGGACCTTAGCCCTTCTCAGCAGAGCTCGTCTTCGGGGGATCTCCTTCCGGAGATGATGGAGAGCGGAACGCCTCCCCCTGCCGTACCGCCTTGCGAGGCGGACGACCCTAAGGTATCGTCGCGGAGGGTTTCTCTGAATCCGGCAGGGCCGGAAGGTAGTCATATGGCCCCCCAAAGCCCTCTGCGTCCGACCTTCAAAAAGGGCCATCGGACGAGTCCGGCGCCATCTAGTGCGCGGTCGGAGGAGCTGAAGGATCTGCTAGGGCGAGCATATATCTCAAAGGAGCACCGTGCATTGATGGGTACGGTGATTGAGAGGATTTCGTCCACAGAGAGCGGATTGCACGAGGACGTCAGGAGTTTGCTGACAGGTTTTGAGGTACGCAAAATAATGTACCCTTTTTGGACAGTTGTGCATAAATAAGATGCGCCCTGTGTAGATAGTAGCCCCTCAGACTCTGTGCATTGTCAAAAGTGGCGGCGCACAGAGGATCATGATCCCAGGTCTAATATGCTGCCTTCATACGTAGGTGGCGAAGTGTTCGATGGCAAGCTGGACTGACGAATTTGCCGAGCTAAAGCGGCAACTTGACGTGGCAGATGCCGACATCGCGCTTGTCAACAAGCGACTTGACGAGGCACAAGGTATGTAATTCCTCCGGCGGCACCTGGTAAGAGGAGCTTTATGCCAGTATCTTACAATGTGTGTGCTTGATGCAGATGGTGCTGCTGCCATGGAGAATCTTCGGGCGGAACTTGCCCGAGCCAAGGAGCAAGCCAGGAAAAGTGATGCGGCTGCCGGAAAGGCAATTGAAGAGCTGAAAGCCGAACAGGCTGCTCACTGCCGAAGCAAGAAGGAAATGGCCGAGATGGCCGTGAAGCTAAAGAACACTGCTGACCGTTGCAAGCTTCTTGAAAAAGAAGATCGGGCGGAATAGACGGACCTGGAGAAGGTCGTTTCCGATGCCAAGGATGCTCGCTCTGCAATGAGAGCTATGAAGGAGGAGCTGCGTCAGGCCGGAGAGATCGCGGCTGGAAAGCCCTTTATGCTGCAGAGGTAGTTCTGTGACCCTAAACGTGCTCCATTAGACCGGATGTGGAGTACGGCGGACACCTATCTGGATTTGGCAGCGAGTGCCGCAGATGCGGCGAACACTTCCGAGATCAAGAAGATCGGGAAGTGGAAAAGCTCTTTTGGTTGCAGTTCCACAATCCGGAGCGTCCACTATCATTAGCCGAATGGGATGAGCTAAATAGGTTGTCCGGACTCGCCATGAAGTATGTCATGAGTCGTCTGTGGCCAGAGAGGCCAGAGCCGAAAAGTTATTTCAACTTAGTGCAGTAGTTCCTTGGTGCGGCGCCGCATATCAATGCGATGAAGAGGTCAGCGTGCATAGAGGGTGCGCGGATGGCTCTTGCCCGTGTGAAGACATACTGGGCGGAAATGGAGGCCACCGTTGTTGCATCCCCAGACTCGGATGGAAGCCGAGTACCTGCCGAGCACTATTTTCAGGAAGTTCTGCAAGGCGCTCGTTTAATAGAGACGCAGTGCTCGAAGGATACTATATTAAAATAGCATATATTATTGTAAAACAATATTTTGATAAATTGTAGAAGCTTTTTATACTTGTGCCTGCAAGTATTATAATACCTCCTGTGCGGCCGTTTAACATATATGTATATATAATCTGAAAGATGACAGTCGTCGGCTTAAGCCCCCACGCACATAATGCGGGGGTGTTCGCAGAAGGCGCATTTTCACACTTGATCCAACGTCTTGGTCCTACAAAGGAGGTGATAGCGCAGCGAACTAGGCAATCGGACTATGATGCTTTATCACTTTCACTTAGCCATAGGAGTTTGACAGTGAGGCTACTTATATAGCCCCTGGTGGCGCTTGCGCTCGCCCGAACTCGGGGCGCGTATGTGCCTGGCCGGGAAGCGGCCCTTCGTTAATGCGGAGGAATCCTAAAGATTCCGGTAAGTCATCGAGTGGTTGACCAGTCTCACGCTATATCATGACAGTCAGTTTTCGGCTTTCTCTACTGAGGTGCTCGCCTGGCCGAACCGGGGCACAATCGCAGTAGTTCTCCTAGTGCCGCCTTAGCCGATAGAGCGGAACGTAAGGTAGCAAAACACAGGAGCCGGGCAAACCCAACATTTGACCAAAGACATGATTCGGAGCTGATGCATATAAGGCCAAACTTGTGACGCCGAACACTCCCTAAGGTATTCGGTCTTTATGAGGGCGGGCGGGATAACGCCCTTAGTAATAAGCCCCTAGTGTCTAGGTACGCGCAAAAACTCTGACGTGGCCACATGCCAAAACGCCAGCCTCCTCCTTGGTTATACCAAGAAACCAGGGGATGTGTATCAACAAGAGACAGTAAAAAAGGTTTACGCGGGGTCTTAATCTGAAAAGAATCCTTGGAACGGGTCCCTGCTGCACGTCTGCGCCTGTGTCTCCGTTGTGCCGTATCCTGAACGGGCGTAGCACGGTGTTCATTTGTAAAAGAGAGGAACTTAGTTAAAGAAAGATCATGCCGAACATGAGTTATACTAAATAAACGAAGTATAAATCGAAATGGGTAAAATTGAGCTTTATTGTCTTTTGTTTTATATGCACGGAGCCCCTAGTACAGGGGTATACGGCTATTAAGCCTTTATCAATTGTATGTTTATGCCGGACTCGTCTAGCCGTGTCCGTGGTCTTGACGACTTGTTTAGGTGCTTTGGCTGGTGAAGCCGCTTTATTGTGGGGCTATCAAGGCAGCCGCACTGTCTTCCGCGCGAGGGGAACACTCAATGTTTTCCCTTTAATGAGATGATGCCTCGTGGACCAGGCATCTTAAGCGTGAGAGATGCATAATGCGGTATTGCATTAAAGCGGGCGAAAGCTTCGCGTCCCAGCAGTGCTTGATAGCTACTTGAGAATGGGGCGACGTGGAAAGTTAGCTGTTCGAGACGGAAGTTATCGGGGGAGCCGAACATAACTTCTAGCCAGAGAGAACCCATGCAACGGGCATCCGGGCCTGGCGTTACCCCTTGAAAGGAGGTTTTGCTATGGCGAATTTTTGTTGGGTCTATCCCCATGTTGCGGATTGTGTCCTGGTATAACAGGTTTAGACCACTGCCGCCGTCCATCAGGACATTTGTGAAGTGGAGTCCGCCGATTATTGGATCTAATACCAAGGCAGTCCAGCCTGTGTTCCGGATACTTCTAGAGTAATCCTAATGGTCGAAGGTGATCGGCTTTAACAACCATTGGCGAGACTCCTTTTGGATAGGCCGTATGGCGCGTATCTCTGTTGGCGCCATTCTGTTCATCACGTGAAGTAAGTTTATTGTTTTGACTTCTTGTGGGAAATCCTTTTGTTTCCTGGTGCTCTACTTGTGGGGTTCGTCGTCATCCTCACTTGGTGTGTCGAGCCCCTTGCGTTCGGCGTTGAGTTTGCCGGATTGCTTGAAAACCCAACAATCTCTGTGGGTATGGTTCGCAGGCTTCCCGGGAGTACTGTGTATTTGACATATCTTGTCCAAGATTTTGTTTAAGTTGGATAGCTCATCCCTGTTATCCTTGAGGGGCGGCTTTCTCTGATTCTGCCACGAGCTTTTGAATCCGGTGTTGACCGCCGTGCTCTTCGGGCTGTTTCTCTTATTCCGGCGTTGGTCCTTGTTGCGTCGGGGTTTTCCATTTCCATCCCTAACTTCGGATGTACTTGGGTCGCTGGTGCTACATCTTGCCAACCAGCTGTCCTCTCATGCGCAAAAGCGGGTCATGAGGCTTGTTAATGCGGCCATTGTTCTTGGCTTTTCTTGGCCGAGGTGTATGGCGAGCCATTCATCTTGAACGATATGCTTAAAAGCTGCTAGGGCTTCGGCGTCCGGACAGTCGACTATCTGATTCTTTTTAGTAAGAAATCTGTTCCAGAATTTCTGGGCTGACTCTCTGGGCTGTTGAGTTATGTGACTGAGATCGTCTGCATCCGGAGGGCGGACATAGGTCCCTTGAAAATTTGCCCGGAAAGCATCCTCAAGCTCTTCCCAACTTCCAATGGTGTTTTCGGGAAGGCTTTTGAGCCAATGCCGGGCTGGCCCTTTAAGCTTGAGGGGTAAGTATTTTATGGCATGGAGGTCATCTCCTCTGGCCATGTGTATGTGGAGGATATAATCCTCGATCCAGACCCCAGGGTCTGTTGTTCCGTCGTACGCCTCTATGTTTACGGGCTAGAATCCCGCTGGAAATTCATGGTCTAGCACCTCATTGGTGAAACATAGGGGGTGTGCGGCACCCCTGTATTTGGGAGTGCCGTGATGTTCGGATATTTGTTGTGTTGCATTGCTTACTAGAGCTTGCTTTCTTGGCCCGTAGGTAGATCTGGCTGGGCCATCTTTTTGATGCGGATCCTTTGGTGGATCGCGTGCCGGCTTGTGTGCATCGCCGCTTGCCGCTCCATGCTGGCCATGCGGTCGTCTATCCGACCGGGTGGCTTTCCTATTTTTTTGACTGCGGGGGCTCTAAGGCCTCCTCGTCAAATTCAGGCAGTAGATTTCGCTTTGGATAGCTTTTTGTGCGGCGACTGCCGCCATATTTGTCTGCGGTGTTGCGTACTTTGCTCCATCTGATTCTGAGTGCATCTTCCGCAGTTTTGATCTTCCGCTTCTGCTTTTTTAGGCTACGCGCAGTAGCGACAAGCCCTTCATGGAGGTTCTTCTGCTCCATGAGCCTATCCGGCGTAAGGTCGTCCGGACTGTTGTTTTCGCCGGGGACGGGGTGTTCGGTTTGTTTATCCAAGTTGCCCTGTTCGGACGGTTGCTCGAAGGCATGTTCGTTGTTCGCCGGCTCGTCCTGCTCTATGGCTGGGTCTGTATGGCTGCTGTCTCTGTCGAGGCGGGGCTTGGAGCGGTGCTTACGTCGCTGCTTTGATTGCTTTTCAAGTGAATGATCCCTCGTTGCATCCCTGTGTTCCTCATCGTCGCTTCCTTTGGGTGTGTCCACCATGTATACATCATGAGATGAGGTGGCTGTCCAGTGCCTTATAGGCATTGGTTCATGTTCATCTCCTACATTGTCGTCCATACCGTCGATGTCTTCGGAGTCGAAGTTGAGCACGTCGTTTAAATTATCGACAGTGGCTACGAAGTGGGTGGTGGGTGGGCTTTGAATTTCTTGATCATCCGTATCCCAACCTTGTTGACCATAGTCCGGCCAGGGCTCTCCTGATAAAGAGAGAGACTTTAGTGAATTCAGAATATCGCCGAAGGGCGAGTGCTGAAAGATGTCTGCGGCGGTGAACTCCATGATCGGCGCCCAATCGGGTTCGATCGATAGGGGCGCAGAGGGCTCGGAGTCTGGAGAGGTGTCCGGCTCCTTGGAGTCACGGGCTTCGCAGAGAATAGGGCTGGTGTTCGGCTTGATTGCCGTAGAGATTGCAGCCCCCGAGGCGGTGTCCAACCACCCATCCTCGATTGGCGCAGTTGGCTCCGAATTAAGAGTCGGAGCGGATGCGGGTGCGGCCTCCAGGGCACTGTTCGGCGGCAGAGCTAGATCATGCCCATCGTGACAGTGCGGCGCGCTCGGTTGCGGCTCGAATCCGTCGAAGATCAAGTCTCCGCGGAGGTCCGCTGTGTAGTTTAAACTTCCAAATCTGACCTGACGGCCAGGGGCGTAGCTTTCGATCTGCTCCAGATGGCCAAGCGAATTGGCCCGCAGTGCAAAGCCGCCAAATACGAAGATCTGTCCGGGGAGAAAAGTCTCACCCTGGATCGCATCGTCGTTGATGATCGGAGAAGCCATCGGGCCTAAAAGTGACGACACAGAGGAACTCTCAATGAAAGCACCAATGTCGGTGTCAAAACCGGCGGATCTCGGGTAGGGGGTCCAAAACTGTGCGTCTAGGCAGATGGTAACAGGAGGCAGGGGACATGATGTTTTACCCAGGTTCAGGCCCTCTTGATGGAGGTAAAACCCTACGTCCTGCTTGATTAATATTGATGATATGGGTAGTACAAGAGTAGATCTACCACGAGATCAAGGAGGCTAAACCCTAGAAGCTAGCCTATGGTATGATTGTTGTTCATCCTACGGACTAAAACCCTCCAGTTTATATAGACATCGGAGAGGGCTAGGGTTACACAGAGTCGGTTACAATGGTAGGAGATCTACATATCCGTATCGCCAAGCTTGCCTTCCATGCCAAGGAAAGTCCCTTCCGGACACGGGACGAAGTCTTCAATCTTGTATCTTCATAGTCCAGGAGTCCGGCCGAAGGTATAGTCCGGCTATCCGGACACCCCCCTAATCCAGTACTCCGTCAGGTTTCATCTCTGGACTTGTTTTGCTGCGGCGTTTATTTGCACTAATTGACAACTTTGACAACCAGTGTATGTGATATGCTGCTTTGTTCCCTATATATGCACTGGTGGTGAACTTTGATGCCCAGTGGATTAATATGTGTAATAGCCGTGATAGCCTAGCATAAGTTGCTTGCTTATTTATTTCCTTGTTGTCTTGTTTATTTATTTGCTTGTAGTCAGTGCAGTTCTATTTCTGCGGTTTGCTTGAGGCCGCAATAAACCTATTTTTTTAAACTAGGCCACTATAACCATGCGCTACATATTTACTGTAGTGACCATGGGCCTCCTACAGGCCGTAGAAACAATGGGCCTTCTACGGGCCGTAGAAAGAATGGGTCTTCTACGGGCTGTAGCATCAATGGGCCTTCTACAGGACATATGATCGATTGGCCAAACTTGGGCCAATAATAGACCACATTATGCGTCGTAAACAGGCTAGAGTTGGAATAGTCCATTCATGGGTCGACCATAACTGGCCGTCATTAATCAGCCGTATTTGATGATGCTATGAAAATGGCCCAATGGATTGACGGGCCACAAACGGGCCGACTGTAACCTGTTGGGAAACGTAGTAATTTCAAAAAAATTCCTACGCACACACAAGATCATGGTGATGCACAACAACGAGAGGGTAGAGTGTTGTCTACGTACCCTCGTAGACCGGAAGCGAAAGCGTTATAACAACGCGGTTGATGTAGTCGTACGTCTTCACGGCCCGACCGATCAAGCACCGAAACTACGGCACCTCCGAGTTTTTGCACACGTTCAGCTCGATGACGACCCGGACTCCGATCCAGCAAAGTGTCGGGGATGAGTTCCGTCAGCACGACAGCGTGGCGACGATCTTGATGTTCTACCGTCACAGGGCTTCGCCTAAGCACCGCTACAATATTATCGAGGATTATGGTGGAGGGGGACACCGCACACGGCCAAGAGATCAATGATCAATTGTTGTGTCTCTGGGGTGCCCCCCTGCCCCCGTATATAAAGGACTGGAGGAGGGGGCCGGCCAAGGAGGGTGGCGCGCCCAAGGGGGGGAGTCCAACTCCCACCGGGAGTAGGCCTCCCCTTTTTCCTATTAGGAGTAGGAGAGGGAAGGAAGAGGAAGGAGGGAGGAAGGAAGGAAAGGGGGGCCGGGCCCCCTCCCAATTCGGATTGGGCTTGGGGGGGCGCGCCCCCTCCCTTGCTCCTTTCCCCTCCTTTACACTAAGGCCGAATAAGGCCCATATACCTCCCGGGGGGTTCCGATAACCTCCCGGTGATCCGGTATTATCCCAATCTTACCCGGAACCTTTCCGGTGTCCAAATATAGTCGTCCAATATATCGATCTTTATGTCTCGACCATTTCGAGACTCCTCGTCAAGTTCGTGATCACATCCGGGACTCCGAACAACCTTCGGTACATCAAAATATATAAACTCATAATGAAACTGTCATCGTAACGTTAAGCGTGCGGACCCTACGGGTTCGAGAACAATGTAGACATGACCGAGACACGTGTCCGGTCAATAACCAATAGCGGAACCTGGATGCTCATATTGGCTCCTACATATTCTACGAAGATCTTTATCGGTCAGACCGCATAACAACATACGTTGTTCCCTTTGTCATCGGTATGTTACTTGCCCGAGATTCGATCGTCGGTATCTCAATACCTAGTTCAATCTCAAATTATTAGTTGCATTGCTTGCAAGGCTTAAGTGATGTGTATTACCGAGAGGGCCCAGAGATACCTCTCCGACATTCAGAGCGACAAATCCTAATCTCGAAATACGCCAACCCAACATGTACCTTTGGAGACACCTGTAGAGCACCTTTGTAATCACCCAGTTATGTTGTGACGTTTGGTAGCACACAAAGTGTTCCTCCGGTAAACGGGAGTTGCATAATCTCATAGTCATAGGAACATGTATAAGTCATGAAGAAAGCAATAGCAACATACTAAACGATCGGGTGCTAAGCTAATGGAATGGGTCATGTCAATCACATCATTCTCCTAATGATGTGATCCCGTTAATCAAATGACAACTCATGTCTATGGTTAGGAAACATAACCATCTTCGATTAACGAGCTAGTCAAGTAGAGGCATACTAGTGACACTTTGTTTGTCTATGTATTCACACAAGTATTACGTTTCCGGTTAAGACAATTCTAGCATGAATAATAAACATTTATCATGATATAAGGAAATAAATAATAACTTTATTATTGCCTCTAGGGCATATTTCCTTCATAACCATGGGCTGAATTTGGCCCACAAGCAAAAAAGGCCAGTAACGGGCCATAAGTAACCGAATGCTGGAAATGAGCCCAAGAATAAATGGGCCCTGAGAAGGCCGAAAGATAACACGGGTTAGAAATGGCCCAATGGAATAATGGGCCATCAATGGGTATAAAGCGGTACACTGTTCATTATGGACCAGTTTTACCACGGGTCGTTAATGGGCCAAGAGTTACAAAGGGCCTCATATGGGCCGAAAGACGTCATGGTCCATACATGGGCCGGAAGTTACAATGGGATGGAATCATATTGGACGGCCCAGATGAAGCTACTGGGCTTAATTCTGATAGGTCGTAATGGGCCATGAGTTATCGGGTCGTAAATGGGCTATATACGAACATGTCGTTAACATGCTTTCCGTGGGCCGGCCCACAACCTTTTGACCAAGTCAAACGGGCTGACGTTTTCACCGGGATGGGCCTATGTTGGGCCGTGCCTCGTGTCGACGTATCATAGGCGCCTCATGTCCAATGAGTGGATGACATTGGTCCCAACGGTGAGCCAACACGTGGTTCCTCCTGCCAATGATAATTTTACACGTGGAAAATCACCATTGGTCCGGGATGTTAACGGGTTATCGAATCCAAAACCAAACCCGTAGCTTAATGGCGACCCGTTACGGTGGATGCCACGTGTCGGTTTACCCTTGACGAAAGCACTTCCATGATGCGCCATTTATCGTCATGGAAGTGGACACTTCCGTGATGATAATCTTGGTAATGTCATGGAACACTTCTACGACAGCACAGGTATGACTATCTTGATTCTGTCATAAAATCTTCATGGATGTACATGCATGACAGAAAACGTGACCTACTGTGACAAACACGTATCATCACGGTAGTGTTTTTTTGTAGTGGATGGAGGTGTGGTAGGAGTTCATTTATATACAATAAGACCATATCTAATATTGTGCTATTCTTTCAAGCAAACATCTTACTGGTATATTTATCACTTCCTTGTGGATATCTTGTTCTTTCCTTTGTGTAAATTTTTCATGTGTTCATCCTTCTTTGTGGATTGATATCATCATGATTTTGATCTACCTAGAATCTTATACACTCGAGATAAGTTACATCTGTAGTTGATATCCTTATTCTTTCATGTCCACCTTTTTCCTTGGTGGTTTCGTGAAAGGATTTATCTTGAATGCAGGTCTTATATCGTTGCACCTTGATGCACTATTTTGTGGTGAAGATTCTTTTTCTCTTGCTTGTCTTGACGAGGCTTTCCATTTCGTTTGGTATCCCTCCTCTTGACAAGCCATCATTGTCTATCTTCACCATGGGTCGTCACAAGTTTTGTTTTTTAAGTTGTTCTTTGGAGAGCTTGTGAACCCATTTGCTAGTTAAGTGTGTGTGTGGGAAGGACATGTCTTGCACACTGTATCTCATTGTTTAAGACTATGTTGATGCTTAATGCTCATTCATATATTAGTCTTATCAAGTTCTTTGCCATGACTCACACACATCCTTTTGGTTGAGCCCATTCGTAAGTTGCCTCTTTTACATGTTGCTCAACCATGTGCTTGTTGCAAGAGCTATGCCTTGTCTCTTATCTTAGCCCACTTGCACTTGTTGTGAGTTTCTATTTATTTTTGGGGAGTGATGATCCTATTTTGTGCTCGTTGTATACAAATACAAAACTAAATAATGCAAAAAACATGGGGAGCTTCTCTAGTTTCTGTTGGGAAACATTGCATGGAAAATAAAAAAATTCTACGCGCATGCAAGATCTATCCATGGAGATGCATAGCAACAAGGGGGAGAGTGTGTCTACGTACCCTCGTAGACCGTAAGCAAAAGCGTTAGACAACACGGTTGATGTAGTCGAACTTCTACGTGATCCAACCGATCAAGTACCGAACGTACGGCACCTCCGCGTTCAACACATGTTCAGCTCGGTGACGTCCTCGCCTTCTTGATCTAGCAAGACAGGTGAAGTATTAGATGACTTCCGGAAGCACGATGGCGTGGTGACGGTGATGGTGATGTGATCTCCACAGGGCTTCGCCTAAGCACTATGAAAATATGACCGAGGGAGTAAACGGTGGACGGGGGCACCGCACACGGCTAAGACAATGTTGTATCTTGTGTGGAGCCCCCTCCCCACATATATATAGGTGGGAGGGAGGGAGGAGCAGACAAAGGAGGCGCCCAAGTAGGAGGAATCCTACTTGGGGTCCCTCCCAAGCCGCGCCCTCCCTTTCCTTATTTGGAGTGCGGGGAAAGGCAGGGGAGGGTGGCGCCCCCCTTTCCTTTCTCCCATGAGAGGGAAAGGCGGGAGGGGGAAGCTGAGGGAGTCCTGGATTAGGGGGTCCTCGGACTGCCGGACTACATACTTTGGCCGGACTGTTGGACTATGAATATACAAGATTGAACACTTCATCCCGTGTCCGGGTGGGACTCTCCTTTGCGTGGAAGGCAAGCTTGGCAATTCGGATATGTAGATCTCCTCCCTTGTAACCGACTCTGTGTAACCCTAGCCCCCTCCGGTGTCTATATAAACCAGAGGGTTTAGTCCGTAGGACAAGAACAATCATAATCATAGGCTAGCTTCTAGGGTTTAGCTTCTACGATCTCGTGGTAGATCTACTCTTGTAATACTCATATCATCAAGATCAATCAAGCAGGAAGTAGGGTATTACCTCCATCGAGAGGGCCCGAACCTGGGTAAACATTGTGTCCCCTGCCTCCTATTACAATCCGCCTTAGACGCACAGTTCGGGACCCCCTACCCGAGGTCTGCCGGTTTTGACACCGACATTGGCGCTTTCATTGAGAGTTCCACTGTGTCGTCACCATAAGGTTTGATGGCTTCTTCGATCATCGGCAACGATGCGATCTAGGGTGAGGTTTTTCTCCCCGGACAGATCTTCGTATTTGGCGGCTTCGTACTGCGGGCCAACTCACTTGGCCATCTGGAGCAGATCGAGAGCTACGCCCCTGGCCATCAGGTCAGGTTTGGAAGCTTGAACTATACTACCGGCATCCGCGGAGACTTGGTCTTCGATGGATTCAAGCCCATGTCATGTGCGCCACACAGTCACAACGAGCATGACTTAGCTCTGCCGCCGGACGGTGTTCGGGAGATCACACCTGTGTCTACTCCAGCCTTCAATCCGGAGTAGATCGTGCGGTCCGAGGACGAGTGGATGGACCCCGCCACGAAGACCGCACATCCAGCGGTGATAGAGCCTAATATTGACTTCATCTCCTATGAGACCTGTGTTGCCGGACCCTTGTATTCGTCCCCGGCCACAAGCTCCGAACCGCCTGCATCCGTGCCTATCGAATCTGATTGGGCACCGATCATGGAGTTTACCTCCATGGATATCTTTCAGCACTCGCCCTTGGGCGACGTGCTAAATTCATTGAGGTCTCTCTCCTTGTTAGGAGACCCTTGGCCGAACTATGTCCGGCTTGAGTGGGAAGCGGGCGAGGAAGAAATTCATTCCCCACCCACCACCCACTTAATAGCCACTGTCGACGACTTAACCGACATGCTTGATTTCTGCTCCGAATACATCGACGGTATGGACGACGATGCAGGAGAAGAACAGGAACCACCGCCCACAGGGCGCTGGACAGCCACCTCATCATATGATATATATATACATGGTGGACACCCCCAAAGAAAGCGATGACAATAAGGCAACGGAGGATAATCCCCACGAGAAGCAATCTAAGCACCGGCGTCATCGGCGCCACTCTAAGCCCCGCCATAGCAAAAGCAGTGATACCGGCACAAGAGACAATAACGCTGCGGATAGTGCCAAAGACGAAGACAATCCCCTCCAGCAAGGCTTCAAGCGGGAGGATGGGCAAGCTAGCCCTAAGGAACAGGCGGCAGGCGGAGAATCAGATGATGACAATTACATGACCCTCTCCGAAGACGAGGTGAGCCTCGGCGATGAAGAATTTATCATGCCTGAGAATCCCGTCGAGCAGGAGCGCTTCAAGCGCCGGCTTATAGCCACAGCAAAAAGCCTGAAGAAAAAGCAACAGCAGCTTCAAGCTGATCAAGATCTGCTAGCGGATAGATGGACCGAGGTGCTAGCAGCCGAGGAATACGAACTCGAGCACCCAACCAAAAGTTACCCAAAGCACAGGTTGCTACCCTAGCTCGAGGAGGAAGCATTAAAGCCTACACTACCAGCATGTGATGCGGTTGACCAACCACCTCGTGGCCAAGACAAAGCGGCATATCAGCCCAAAGCCCAGACCGCACCCCGTCGCCAGTCAAACAAAAATACCAAGGCCCGGGGTAACACGCAGGACCTGAGAGAAGTATTGGAAAACAAATCGGGACAGAAAAGATTGGTCTACGGATCACGGGGGCGCGCCCCAACGCGTGACGATAAACGTCACACCGGATATACTAAAAGCAAATCCGGCCGGGCCGAACACAGCAGACAAGACTCGTATGAACTGCGTTGTGATATAGCCCGGCACAGAGGCACCGCACACCCCCTATGCTTCACTGATGAAGTAATGGATCATGAATTCCCAAAAGGGTTTAAACCCGTGAACATTGAATCATATGGCGGCACTACAGACCCCGCGGTATGGATAGAGGATTTCTTCCTCCACATTCACATGGCCCGCGGGGATGATCTACACGCCATCAAGTATCTCCCGCTAAAACTCAAGGGGCCAGCTCGGCATTGGCTGAATAGCTTACCGGAAAACTCCATCGGAAGCTGGGAGAACCTGGCAGACGCATTCTTGGAAAACTTCCAGGGCACTTATGTGCGGCCACCAGATGCTGACGATTTAAGTCACATAACACAGCAGCCCGGAGAGTCAGCCAGGAAATTCTGGACTCGGTTCCTAATTAAAAAGAACCAAATTGTCGACTGTCCGGATGCTGAAGCCCTAGCGGCCTTTAAACATAACATCTGTGACAAGTGGCTCGCCCGATATCTCGGCCAAGAGAAGCCAAAATCCATGGCAGCCCTCAGGACACTCATGACCTGCTTTTGCGCGGGCGAAGATAGCTGGTTGGCCCGTAGCAACAACACAGCAAGAAACCCTGGCACATCAGAAGCCAGAGATAGCAACGGCAAACCCCGACGCAACAAACACAAGAGCCACAAAAATGGTGGAAACGCCGAAGATACGGTAGTCAATGCCGGATTTAGGGGCTCTAAGTCCAATAAGCGGAATGGGCCACTCAGAAATGACAATTCGGGTCCGTCCAGTCTGGACCGCATACTCGACCGCCCATGCCAAATTCATGGCACCCCAGGAACACCAACCAATCATACCAACAGAGAATGCTGCGTCTTTAAACAAGCCGGCGGGTCAGGTGCCAAAAACAAAGATAAGGGGTCTCAAAGCGACGATGGCGACGAGGAGCCCAGATCACCGAGTATAGGAGGACAAAAGAAATTTCCCCCGCAAATCCAAATGGTAAACGTGGTAAATGGCACCTACACTCCCAACCCGGACCGGACGCACACCCTTAGGGATGTCGACTTAACGGAACCAGTCGTCCCACAATATAAACTAGGGCCGATCACCTTCAACCGCACGGATCATCCGGTTAACACCAATCAGGGCAATCCAGCCGCACTAGTCCTCGACCCAATAATTGACAGGTTCCACCACACGCGAGTCCTTATGGACGGAGGGAGCAGTCTAAACCTGCTTTACCAGGACACAGTGGGCAAGATGGGCATCGATCATTCGGTGATCAAGCCCACTAAAACCACCTTCAGAGGTATTATACCAGGTATGGAAGCCAGCTGTACAGGCTCCATCGCCCTTGAAGTAGTCTTCGGATCAACAGACAATTACCGTGTCGAAGAGTTAATCTTCGACATCATCCCCTTTCGCAGTGATTATCAGGCACTGCTCGGATGAACCGCGTTCGCTCGATTCAACGCGGTACCACATTATGCCTACCATAAGCTCAAGATGTCCGGTCCGCGCGGCATCATCACGGTTAATGGCAAGGCCAAACTTCCCCTCGGCACCAAGGAGTATACCGCAGCTTTAACAGCAGAAGCTACAAGTGGCACCTTCCAACCGAACCTCGACTTGACGGCCCGATTCCCGGACACCGCCAAAGAACTTTGAACTACTTCGCGGCAAGATAGCCCGGCTCGTCCAGAGCTCAACTAAACACTCTGGCGAAAGCCAGGACGGGCCACATACCGTGGCTCAACCACCCTGCGGCACACAAGCATTTATTACATTTTGTTTGCAGGTTCAACTTTGCATAGACCAGGGCTGGCGATTTGGAAGCAGCTCGAACGCGCAAGGGAATCCTTAGATATTCCCCGCGATGACCATCCAACTATACTCCGGACCGCACACAGCTTCTTCCCCCTGGTCTCAGCAGGTTCCACAGTCATATTTCTTTTTTATCACATTACCTGTACTCACACGCAGCGACGTACTATTCAAATACAACATGTGGATTTATATAACGCTTATCTACTGTTATTTCTTATTGAGATTCTTTTGTCAAGTAGCATCCGTACACTGTGATATGCTTTAAATATGCCAGGGTCTTTGTTTTACCCATAATACGACAATAAAGTCCGAACACCTTCATGGAAGTTCGGCACCCTGAACTTATAGCATTATATGCATCAGCTCCGAATCATGTCTTGGGTCAAATGTTGGGTTTGCTCGGCTCCCATGTTTTGCTGCCTTACGTTCCACTATATAGGCTAAGGCGGCACAGGGAGAACTACTGTGATTGTGTCCCAGTTCTTTCGGACGAGCAGCTCAGTAGAGAAAGCCGAAAACTGACTGTCATGATACAGCGAGAGCTGGTCAACTGTTCGAGAGGTTGTAAAATCTTTAAGGATTTCTCCCGCATAATTCCATAACCAATGCAGTGTGCGATGGATCGGATTTTCTTCCGATTAGGTGCTTATATAGCCCCTCGTGCGGTCTTCCGAACATCAGGGGCTGCGCCTACCTTCCTTTTATAAAGCTCCTATGGCTAAGTCAGAGTGATAAAGCCCTATAGTCCGATTGCCTGGTTTGTTGTGCTGAACACCTCCTTCGAAGGACCCAAAACTAGGATAAAGAGTGATCAGGTTTATCCCGAACACCCCCGTACTTCCTATGTGGGGGCAGAAGCCAATGACTAGCCAACTCTCAGGATTAATATATAAAATGGTCGCGCAGAAGGATAAACTTTTATATAATAGGCAATAAATAATAGAAATGACCTCGTTCAACATTACAAAGGACAACATGATTGTATTCATGGAAATATAATGTCCTTGGTGCGTTGCTCCGCCGCTAGGCAGGACCCTTTCAGGACACTTTCATAATATAATTCAGGCTTGCGGTGCTCCTTCCCCTCTGGCGGTCCCTCGGTCATCAGCTTTTCAGCATCCATCTTCCCCCAATGCACCTTTGCGCGGGCGAAGGCCATTAGCGCACCCTCTATACAGACCGACCGCTTGATGACGTCAAGTCGAGGGCAGGCACTCACAAGCCGCTTCACGAGCCCGAAGTAGCTGCCTGGAATCGGCTCGGCAGGCCATAGCCGGATAATCAAATCCTTCATGGCTAGTTCGGCCGCCCTATGCAGTTCGATCAGCTGTTTCAGTTGGTCGGCAAAAGGCACCGGATAATTCGGTGCCAGATACTGCGACCAAAAGAGCTTATCCGAGTGTTCCCTTCTTCGGCTCGGTAGAATTGGGTAGCATCCGATATGCTACGGGGTAGTTTCGCAAATACCCCTGGAGAAATCCGAACTCAAAATTAGAAACATGATTTTCTCCTCAAATACTTGCTTTACATGGAAAATGCCTTACCCGCCGTGATCGTCCTCGCCTCTTGGATCTCCTGCAGGGCGCCTTGGGTTTCCCCCTGGGCATCGCGTGCGGCCTGATGAGCCCTGGCGAGTTCGGATTCTTTCTCCGTTAAACTCTGCTCCAAGGTCTCGCATTTCTTCATGGACTCTTGAAGCTCCTGCTCAGCTTCAATAACCCTGGCCTCGTGCTTCTCACGAAGAGCCTGCTCTGCGGCTGCCTTTTCCTCGGCCTCGGCAACAGCCTTCCTCAGAGCCTCGACTTCGGTCATCGCCCCTGGCGCAAATAATGAAACATATTTTATCATACTGAGAATTTGTTCGCACTGAACGCGAACAAGGCTTGTGCATACCTTGCTTATCTTCCAACTGCCTTTTCAACTGGCCAAGTTCTTCTTCGGCCCACTCTAGACTTTGATTCAGTCCGGAGACCTCCGCAGCATGAGAGGCAGCAGCCGCCGCAGACGTCGGCTTATAAAAGAAGAGAGATAGATGTCATCAAGTGAGTCTTCCTGCGAACATAAAATTGATCCTCTGTCTGGTCCTTTCTTGCACTGAACAGTGTATCAGGGGCTACTATCCATACTATGAAACTCTTCGAAACCTCATAAAACATACCTCAAAGCCTCTTATAAGGCTGATACAGGCTTCATTCAGTCCACTCTCAGCAGACTGAATCTCCTTAATCACCGCACCAATCAGGGCACGGTGTTAATCGACGATGGAGGCGCTCTTCAGTGCCGCCAACAAAACATCCGGCACCTCTGGCTGGACAGAGATTGCCGGTGGAACAGGCACGCCCCCTCCAGACAAGGGAGGTCGCCTACTTGATTCTGGAGCCGTATTGGTCTCCGGAATTGTGTCCGTATGGGAGCCGAATTCAAGATGGCTCCCGCCGTCGACTCCCATGGGAATCTTCTCCCCCATGTCTCCGGCCCTCAAAGTTTGACCTCCAGGCGCCGCTTTCATGAGCTCTTCCCCCCCCCCCCCCTTGGCTGGTGTCCTTCTGGGACGAAGCCTCGGTGTTATGTACATATTTGGGGGAAGGGGCCTTCGGGGGCGTCCTGCTCTCTATAACATCCGAGCTCATTGAATCCTCTGATGAGGATCATTCGGTGCGGGACCTCTTCGGACTACAAAAAATATAGCTCAGGTTAAAATATTATGCCATGATGAGTCTGGACGCATAAACGTGTTCAGATTTTATACTCATGAGTTCACCAGGGGCTGGGCCCTGGGATCCCACGCCGGGCTGCTGTCGGCAGCGGCAGTGGACTCTTCCAAAAGAGGAGCCTTTCCCCTTTTGGGCGACTCGGCCTCCAAGTGTATGGAGGCCGCCCTCTTCTTTCTTCCCCCCGCTGGGGATTCGTCTTCCTCCTCCTCCTCGTCATCCTCTTCGGAGGTAGAACAGACATTGGAGCCTTCGGATATTGTGCCCAAAGTGTCACGGCGACAAAGGCCGCCCCGGGTCTTTTTGGCCTCCTTCTCGGTCTTCTTCTTCGGCGCCTTGTACGGCGCCGGGGCCAGCATCTTCGTCGGAAGTGGGCCGGACAGTTCTTCGGGCAATGGGGCCGCACAGTGGATCCGCCCCGCCTTCTTCGTCCAACCCTAGGGGGTTGAGGAAAACACATTAAGCATTTCCCTTGGGTTATGTGGGTAAACCGCATAAAAACTTACCGAGCTTGCAGGGCGGGACAGTTGATACCCACGGTCCTCGGCCGAGTCCGGCCATGATTTTCCGGACTTGAAAAGCACCTTCCAGATGTCTGCATGCAAGGAGCCAAAGAGCTTTCGCATGGTCTGGTGCTTGGCCGGATCCCGCGAACTAACATCACCTAGACTACATTGACAAGTTCGATGTTCTTGTCTTCCATATCTTTAACGCGCGTTTGGAGCATAAACAGTTCATCGGACGAAGACCAGTTCAGGCCCTTCTTTGGCCAGGACGTAAGCCGTAGAGGGGCTCTGGATCGGAACTCTGGAGCAGCGGCCCATTCCATGCTGCGCGGCTCAGTAATGTAAAACCACTGTTGTTGCCACTCTTTGACGGAATCATTAAAAGTACCTATTGGCCATGTGATGTTGGGCATCTTGCTCACCATGGCGCCCCCGCACTCGGCGTGCTCGCCGCTCACCACCTTGGGCTTCACATTAAAGATCTTCAGCCATAAGCCGAAGTGTAGCGAGATGCGGAGAAAAGCCTCGCACACGATGATGAATGTCGAGATGTTGAGGAAGGAATTGGGGGATAGATCATGAAAATCGATCCCGTAATAATACATGATGCCACTAACGAACCGGTGGAGGGGAAACCCTAGCCCGCGGACAAAATGAGGGAGGAATACAACCCTCTCTTGGGGTTCCGGAGTAGGAACGATCTGTCCCGCCGTCGGGAGACGGTGGCCGATTTTTTTGGCAAGATATCCGGCCTCCCAAAGCTTTTTGATATGCTTCTCCTGGATGGTAGAGGCCATCCACTTGCCTCCTGCTCCGGATCCTGACATTTTCGGAAGGCCTTTGCGGGCGGAAAAGATGAACGCTTGGGCGCTGGAGCTCAGGCGAAGGGGAATGGATCGGGAAGAAGAAAGCGTGGGTGCGAAAGGGAGTCCTTATCCCCTTATAAAGGCAACAGGGATTCTGCGCCTCCCCACTTGCCTGGTAAACTTGCTTATTCCCCAAGCGCCGTGATTGATGGCGCGGTTGGGTTACCCACACCCGTATTGATGAGAATCCCGTGATAAGGGGACACGATCTCTGCTTCGACAAGACATGCCAAGAAAACCGCCTCGCAATATGTGCAATAGCTGGTTGAGAAAAACGGTTCGAATAATGACCGGGTCATAGCGTGATGTCACATTATAAAAAGTTGTTAGCAGATTAGATTTGTGGAATAATATACTCTCTACGGTGGTATGTGGAATTTGTTTTGCAGAGCCGGACACGATCCTTGTGTTCAAAATCTTCTATGGAGTATTCGGAGAAGGAACCCGCCTTGCAATGCCGAAGACAATCTATGCGTCGGACTCATCGTCATTGAAGCCTGGTTCAGGGGTTACTGAGGGAGTCCTGGATTAGGAGGTCCTCGGACTGTCGGACTATATACTTTGGCCGGACTGTTGGATTATGAAGATACAAGATTGAAGACTTCGTCCCGTGTCTGGGTGGGACTCTCCTTTGCATGGAAGGCAAGCTTGGCAATTTGGATATGTAGATCTCCTCCCTTGTTACCGACTCTGTGTAACCCTAGCCCCCTCCGGTGTCTATATAAACCGGAGGGTTTAGTCCATAGGACAAGAACAATCATAATCATAGGCTAGCTTCTAGGGTTTAGCCTCTATGATCTCGTGGTAGATCAGCTCTTGTAATACTCATATCATCAAGATCAATCAAGCAGGAAGTAGGGTTTTACCTCCATCAAGAGGGCCCGAACCTGGGTAAACATTGTGTCCCCTGCCTCCTGTTACCATCCGCCTTAGACGCACAGTTCGGGACCCCCTACCCGAGATCCGCAGGTTTTGACACCGACAGTAGCCCTCCCCCTTTTTCTTCCCTAGGGCTGGCCAAACAAGGGAGGGGGCGCACCAGCCCCTTATGGGCTGGTATGTCCCCTTCTTTGGCCCATAAGGCCCATATCTTGCCGGGGGGTGCCCGGAACCCCTTCCGGTGACCCGATTCCTTCCTGGTACGTCCTGAAACACTTCCGGTGTCCAAATACCATCATCCTATATATCAATCTTTACGTCTCGACCATTTAAAGACTCCTCGTCATGTCCGTGATCTTATCTGGGACCCGAAAAACATTCGGTCACCAAATCATATAACTCAAATAACACTATATCATCAACGAACGTTTAGCGTGCGGACCCTACGGGTTCGAGAACTATGTAGACATGACCGAGACACCTCTCCGGTCAATAACCAATAGCGGAACCTGGATGCCCATATTGGCTCCTACATATTCTACAAAGATCTTTATCGGTCGAACCTTATGACAACATACGTAATTTCCTTTGTCCATCGGTGTGTTACTTTCCCGAGATTCGATCATCGGTATCTTCATACCTAGTTCAATCTCATTACTAGCAAGTCTCTTTACTCATTCTATAATACATCATCATGCAACTAACTCATTAGTCCTTCGCTTGCAAGGCTTCTTATGAAGTGTATTACCGAGAGGGCCCAGAGGTACCTCTCCGATACTCGGAGTGACAAATCCTAATCTCTATCTATGCCAACTCAACAAACACCTTTGGAGATACCTGTAGAGCATCCTTATGATCACCCAGTTATGTTGTGATGTTTGATAGCACACAAGGTATTCCTCCAGTATTCGGGAGTTGCAAAATCTCATAGTCGAAGGAATATGTATTTGACATGAAGAAAGCAATAGCAATAAACTGAACGATCAAAGTGCTAAGCTAATGGATGGGCCTTGTCCATCACATCATTCTCCTAATGATGTGATCCCGTCATCAAATGACAACTCATGTCTATGGTTAGGAAACCATAACCATCTTTGATCAACGAGCTAGTCAATTAGAGGCTCACTAGGGACACGGTGTTTGTTTATGTATTCACACATGTATTTGGGTTTCCGATCAATACAATTCTAGCATGAATAATAAACCTTTATCATGAATAAGGAAATATAAAATAACAAATTTATTATTGCTTCTAGGGCATATTTCCTTCAGTTTTTGTATAACACTTCTATGTCTTCAACTTAGGAAGTGATCATGCGAGTGACAACATCGTGGTTGTGTGTGCAGTTGAAGGAGAACGCCTTCATCATGGCAGAGTGAGCCTTGCCGATAAAACGAGAAAAACACCCAGAGGAGGTGGAGCTGGCAGTAGTAGGATGAGACCGAGCAGCAGACCTACGAGTAGGGGCAGACTTGGAGGTACCCTTGGGAGCAAAATCGTTGGCCATGTGAGGAGGAATAATCCACTTCTCATGCACATGGGTGCGGACAAGAGAGAATGGAGCCACACTCTCAATAAGAGCCTGAATGAATGGAGCATTAGGAAAGGCATGCTTCTACTGAAAGCTAGTAAGATGAATTTCATGCCATAGGACATGAGGAACATTGATCTTGCCTTTGGGAGACTCATGGAGGTGAGACATAAGATCAATGCAATAACTGTTGCAAGATCCCTTGTCCCCCATCTTAGGATATATGGTACGAATGATACATTGGTAGATGATGTAGTAGGCAGATCTCCAAATAGAAACCTGATTCAGATCCTTCATCTTTTCCTCCTTAGCAAGGTCATCAAGTTCCTTAAGAAGATAGCCACAAGCCTCAACTGCTTTGGGTTTGTGATTTGGGTCCTCCTTATGGATCTTAAATCCACTATTTGGAAACCCAAGAGCAGCAACAAATTGAGCATACGTGGTAGTGAGCTTGGTGTCAGAGGTCATCCAGGTGACGGTCTTGTTAGGAGCAAAGAAGCAGGTGGCATAAAACTGATGGATAGCAGCCTGATTGAAATCATGATGAAATGTGAATGGAGCAGCAATACCGGATGACTCAATGAACTAAATGGCACCCGGATACTTCACGGGATGTTTCTGAATATGAGCCAAGTCAATGTAGTGATGCAGAGAGAGACCCTTTGGAAGGACAACAGAGGTGTAAATATCTGCCTGAACATTTGTGCGAAAACATTGATCCAGAGAGTCTTGAACCACTTTGAATTGATCAACATCATGTCGGAACTTCAAATATGCAGGCTTGAGCACTTTGGTAAAATCCTTGAGGATACGTCCATGAAGTTGAGGAGCCTCAAGGGGTATGTGTCGATCATCGGCATGCGGCTGATCGGGAGGAGGAGCAGGCATGTGAGTGGCCCTGCGAGAACCGTGGGACGAAAACGTCACTTGCACACCATGCTCCTCCTCCTCCATCTCTTCTTCATAGTTAGAGCCCTCTGTAGAGGAGGACTCCTCGATCACAGCATGTTTCCCAGGATGCTTGCATGGACGCAACTCCTCCTGAGAGTCATCAGAACCACCACCACGAGAGGCTGAAACCAGGAGGAGAGGGACATCGACGCACCATAGTGAGCCCTTGGTATAAACGGAGATGGAGATTAATAAAGGAAAGAGAATGAAAGGATATAAATTACCGCGGGCACAGGAACCCCTGGCATCCTTGCGAGCGGTGTGCTTGAATTTTACCATCATGAGACGAACCTCACCTCGGGGATTAACCAAGAGAGAAAGGGAATCACTACCGTGAGTACGAACAAGTGATGGAGACAAGAGAGAGAGCCGAGGAAACACATAGGGGGTACCATATCAAGACAAGGCGAGGAAGAGGAGGTTGGGCGCGGCGAATCGGCAGCCCCCCGGCGAAGGCGAGGGCGAAATCGCCCTCCTGGCAGCGCAGCAGCGGATGTAGTTGAAGGAAGGGGGAACTGGATAGGGCAACCACACTGACCCGACCCCGAAGATGTTTCTGTGGGCCGCAAACTACGTCGGACGACCGATGGTGGTCGGACGTCCGGGCACTGCAGTACGTACCAGGTGACGGACGACTAGAGAACCTCGGACGTCCGAGACCTAGGTTTGGTTTTGGCATGTGCACGATTTCTGCACAGCAACTGGACAGCCGAGTGACGTCGGACGGCCGGAAGCTGTGAGTCATCGGACGTCCGATAACCGTCGGACGTCGGGGGCAAAAGTTTTTGCCAGATAGCACCAGAAAACCTAGAGGAACCAAAATACAAGAATGGGTATATGACAAAATACTATGGGCAATCAGACATGTAAAATACCACATGGTGAGCAACTAGACACACATGTTAAGACCCCTTAAACATGATTGGACATCCTCTCTTTTGAGAAGATTCGGTGGCCAATAGACCACCATGTGTGAGTATAGGTGTCGTGAAGCCGCGAAGATAATGTCCCTCGGCTCACTAACACTACCCCATCATTTAAAGTATCATAGTTTGAAGAACATGGTAACTTTGAGAGTGTTTGTTCTTTTTATGCATTTTATAGGGTGAGAGTACTCATGAGTTGAGTGCCTCCCCCTAAACATATGCCTACATCTAAACAAGATATGAAGTGAATGCATGGATGGATACTAGATTTCACATAATGTTGTCAAGCTCCAAGATACCAAGTTCACGCCTAAGTTGACAAAACCTTGCTTCATCCAATGGCTTGGTGAAAATGTCAGCAAGTTGCATATCTGTGCCCACATGAGCAATATCAATATCACCCTTCTCCACATGATCTCGCAAGAAATGATACCTAATATCAATGTGCTTGGTGCGAGTATGATCTTTGGGATTCTCGGCAATATTGATGGCACTTTCATTATCACACAGAAGAGGCACATGTCTATAGGTGATACCGTAATCCTTCAAGGTTTGCCTCATTCGTAGTAATTGAGTTGCACAACTGGCAGTTGCAATGTATTCAGCTTCGGCGGTGGAAAGAGCAACACAATTTTGTTTCTTCGAGGACCAACTTACTAAGGAGCGTCCAAGAAATTGACATGCACCGGAGGTGGACTTACGATCCACTTTGTCTCCAGCCCAATCCGCATATGTGTGCCCAATAAGATCAAACTTAGCATCCTTGGGGTACCATAGACCCAACTTTGGGGTGTGAACAAGGTATCTAAGAATATGCTTAACCGCCTTATGATGACTTTCCCTAGGGGAAGCTTGAAATCTAGCACACATGCATACACTAAACATGATGTCTGGTCTAGATGCACAAAGATAAAGCAGTGAACCAATCATAGAGCGGTAAATAGATGGGTCGAAAGGGATACCATTTGTGTCTTCAGTGAGTAAAATTTTGGTTGGCATGGACGTCTTACATGGACTAGCATCAGACATGCCAAACTTCTCTAGGATATCCTTGAGGTATTTTTCTTAAGATAGGAAAATTCCTTCTTGAAATTGTTGAATTTGGAATCCGAGAAAGAACTTCTAATCCGCATTGAGTGGCATTTCAAAATTCTTGGTCATGGAGGCCGCAAACTTCTTGCACAAATGAATGTTAGGAGAACCAAAAATGATATCATCTACATAGATTTGGCATAGGATCAAATCACCCTTGTCCCTCTTAGTAAAAAGAGTGGGGTCGATCACCCCTCTCACAAAACCATCATCGAGTAAAAACTTCTTAACATGATCATACCAAGCACGAGGTGCTTGTTTGAGGCCATACAAAGCCTTATGAAGTTTATACACATAGACTTTGTGATCGGGATCAACGAACCCAGGTGGTTGTGATACATATACTTCTTCTTGTAGAGGACCGTTAAGGAAAGCACTTTTAACATCCATTTGATGTAATGTAAAACCATTGAAAGCAGCATAAGCAAGTAAGATGCGAATAGATTCAAGACGGGCAACGGGGTCAAAGGTCTCACCAAAGTCCAAACCTTCAACTTGTGAGTACCCTTGTGCCACTAACCTTGCCTTGTTACGGATGATTGCACCATTCTCATCTTGCTTGTTCTTGAAAATCCATTTTTTTCCAATGACATTGTGCTCCGTAGTTGGTATCTCGACTAATGACCACACTTGGTTGCGTTCAAAACTGTTCAACTCTTCTTGCATAGCAATGAGCCAATCGTTGTCCATCAATGCATCTTGTACCTTGAGAGGCTCAACACTAGACACAAACAAGAAGTGAGCACAAAAGTTTGTCAAATGTTTAAGGGTGACTCTACCTTCCGATATGTCGGTGAGAATTTTGCCAACATCAACTCGACCGGCCACTCGAGGCATGATGGAGGTTAGTGTTTCGCGAGGTTCAACTTCATGTCCATCATCCACGTCCTCAACATATGGATCATTAATGTGTGGTGGAAGATCTACTTCTTCATATTGCATTTGTTGAGGTTCATCATTAATGATTGCACTTTCTTGTTCTTGCCCTTGATGATGATCTTGTTCTTGAACATTATCATGAAGAGGGACTTGATCATCTTCTTGTACTTGAATTAAGGGCATTGGTTGAACAATAGGAGCTTGTGATGGTATGGGTGTTGAAGTAGTTTGATTATGTGTGAAGCTTCCATCTTCTTCCTCATCATCATGAGGTTCTTGTTCCATTGGAAGAAGTGCACCAACACCCATGGTCAAGATATCTTGAGAAGAGTATTCTTCACCTACATCACTTAGATCAACTTGCTCCCCATTGGAGCCATTAAATTCATCAAACACCACGTCACAAGTTTGTACAACACATCCATTGGATTTGTTATAGACTCTATAGGCGTGAGAGTTTGATCCATAGCCAACAAATATCCCCTCAATTGTTTTGGATTGAAATTTTCCTAACCATTCCCTTTTGTTGAGGATGAAACATTTGCACCCAAATACACGAAAGTACTTGAAATTTGGCTTGTTCCCAGTTAGGAAGAGCCAATTTGACGCATGGCATGCAGTGTTGACAGCCTCGGCCCAAAAACTATGGGGCGACTTGTATTCATCCAACATGGACCTTGCCATTTCCACAAGTGTATGGTTCTTCCTTTCGGCTACACCATTTTGTTGAGGAGTGTATGGAGCTGAATATTGATGCCCAATCCCTTCATCACTAAGAAATTCTTCCAAGGTATAGTTCTTGAACTCAGAGCCATTATCACTTTGTAACGCCCTCGATGCGGCTATATCTCCTACGTGTCGAAGCACGACTTAGAGGCATAACCGCATTGAAAGCAATGTCGCAAGTAAGGTAATCTTCACACAACCCACGTAATACATAAGGGAAAGAGATACATAGTTGGCTTACAATCGCCACTTCACACAAATACATGAATAAAGCATTACATCATCCAGATACAATCAAGGTCCGACTACGGAACCAAAATAAAAGAAGACTACCCCAAAAGCGACACAGATCCCCGATCGTCCCGACTGGGCTCCACTACTGATCAACTAGAACGAAACAACACAAAGGACAAGATCTTCATCGAGCTCCTCCTTGAGCTTGGTTGCGTCACCTGCTCGGTAACATCGGCACCTGCAAACTGGTTTTGGAAGTATCTGTGAGTCACGGGGACTCAGCAATCTCACACCCTCGCGATCAAGACTATTTAAGCTTATAGGAAGGGTAAAAGGTATGAGGTGGAGCAGAGCAAGCGACTAGCATATATGGTGGCTAAACATATTTGCAAAAGAGAGCGAGAAGAGAAGGCAAAAGCACGGTCGAACAACTAATGATCAAGAAGTGATCCTAGAACAACCTACGTCAAGCATAACTCCAACACCGTGTTCACTTCCCGCACTCCGCCGGAAAGAGACCATCACGGCAACACACGTGGTTGATGTATTTTAATTAAGATCAACTTCAGGTTTTCTACAACCGGACATTAACAAATTCCCATCTGCCCATAACCGCGGGCACGGCTTTCGAAAGTTCAAAACCCTGTGGGGGTGTCCCAACTTAGCCCATCACAAGCTCTCACGGTCAACGAAGGATATTCCTTCTAGCGGGAAGACCCGATCAGGCTCGGAATCCCGGTTGCAAGACATCCTCGACAATGGTAAAACAAGTCCAGCAAGACCACCCGATGCGCCGACATCCCAATAGGAGCTGCACATATCTCGTTCTCAGGGCACACCGTATAAGCTAAGCGTACGGGAGCCAACGTAACCCAAGTTGCCAAGGGACAGCCCCGCACGGTGCTCTGGGTTGGACCAACACTTAGACAAGCATTGGCCCGGGGGTTTAAAAATAAAGATGACCCTCGGGATGCGCGACTCCCAAGGGAAAAAGGCTAGGTGGCGAATGGTAAAACCAAGGTTGGGCCTTGCTGGAGGAGTTTTATTCAAAGCGAACTGTCAAGGGGTTCCCATTATAACCCAA
Organism: Triticum urartu; assembly: GCF_003073215.2. Lineage (NCBI taxonomy): Eukaryota > Viridiplantae > Streptophyta > Magnoliopsida > Poales > Poaceae > Triticum > Triticum urartu. The sequence continues at coordinate 527,014,781 of NC_053027.1, read as the reverse complement.
CCGCGTAAGGAACGCAAAATCCGGGAACATAACACCGATATGACGGAAACTAGGGTGGCAAGAGTGGAACAAAACACCAGGCATAAGGCCGAGCCTTCCATCCTTTACCAAGTATATAGATGCATTAATTAAATAAGAGATATTGTGATATCCCAACAAAATATCCATGTTCCAAACATGGAACAAGCTCCAATCTTCACCTGCAACTAACAACGCTATAAGAGGGGCTGAGCAAAGCGGTAACATAGCCAAACAACGGTTTGCTAGGACAAGGTGGGTTAGAGGCTTGGCTCAACAATATGGGAGGCATGATAAGCAAGTGGTAGGTATCGCAGCATAGGCATAGCAAAAGAGCGAGCAACTAGCAAGCAAAGATAGAAGTGATTTCGAGGGTATGGTCATCTTACCTGAGATCCCGTAAGGAAGAAGAACGAGTCCATGAAGAATACAAACGGACGTTGTTGAGCGGATCCTCACAAACACGACGTTATCGGATTACCGAGAAGAAGTACACCGGAAAGAAGGCAAACAACATAGTAAACAATCATCACATAAGCATGGCACGATGCGCAAACAAGTATGATGCATGTCCGGTTTAATGAGGCATGGCATGGCAAAAATGCACAAACAATCCTACAAATTAAGTGGAGCTCAAAGTGCATCGAGATACATATTGACAAAACACCACATCCCATTATTTAGTTCGATCTCGTTTAGGTACTCAACAATATTAAATGTTGTTTAGCATGGCAAGGGGTGAAGCATAAGCAAACTAAACATTTAAGCAAGTTTAAATGAGGCCGGAAACAACAACAACAACAACAACAACAATTCCGACAAATCCCCATATGCATATATTAGGTTTGGTATTGTTCTGTCCTAAACACAATTTTAGAGTTATTAGACATGCAAAGTAAAGCCACCATGTTAAACTAGGCATTTTTCTACCCCAATTACATATAAAGATTATTTAAAACCGAGCTACGGTTAATTAGATATTAAATGCATGAAGCGCAAGGGTTTTCCTGTAAAACTGCAATACCCTGGAAAATAGACAAAATCACAGATCTAAAAAAACTACACTGGGCCGAAACAGAGGCTAGCCCAACATGCACAGGGTTGAGGGACTGGAGGGGAACTGCTCACTTTGGCCCAAGGCCCAGGTCGACGGTGAACAAGGGAGGCGCGCTGGGCCTTGGCGCAGACGGTGGAGGCGGCCCAGGGGCGATGCTGGGCCAGGAGGCCGAGCACTGGGCCTTGCGCGATCTGGCGCTCGGGCCGCCCAGTCGCTGGCGCTCCAGACGAACAAGGATGCGAGTCAACGCAGGGAAACGAACTGGGCTGGGCGCTGGGTCGTGCTCCTCGTGCAAGGGCGAAGCAGAGGAGGCGAGCAGGGCAGCGGGCAGCTTCGCTGGCGTCGGGACTCGACGGAGATGAAGCAGGCAAGGTGGGAGAGGTTCGTGGCCTCGTGGGGGTCGGGAACGGGCGCGGCGGCGCCGATTTCCTCCGGATCTGGCGCGACGGCATCGAACGCTGATGAGGGCACCCAGCGGGGTGGTTGCTTCCTCGAGCACCATGAGAGAACTCCTGAGAGAGAGAAAACGGAGAGACATGAGGCAAGGAGGAAGAAGAAGACCGACGGGAGGAAGGGAGCAAGCGGCGGGGCTCATCAGCAGTGGCGGGGCTCTCCTGGAGGGGCTCCGGTGGTCGATCTCACCAGCGGGAGGCGGAGCGAGGGTGCTGGCTAGCACACGGGACGGCGGCGCTGGATCAAGGGACTGTTGCTACTTTGGTGGCCGGCGGCCATGGCTCCCTACGAGGAACAACGGGACGGGGAGGCACGGTCAGGGAGGAACAACACCGAAGAGAGAGCGAGGGAGCCTGGGTTGGAGGAGATCGAGGAGAGGAGTGGTGGCTGTCTGCGGGTGGAATTTGGCGGCGACGAGGGGGTTGGTCCGGTTAGAAATTCGAGGAGGATTTTTGGATTTGGGGAGGATCCCGAGGTGGGAGATGCTGGCGACGGTGGGATGGGACAAGGGTCCTAATTTTTAGGGTTTGTCCAAATAGACTAGGAGTGGAGTATATATATACCTCACAGACTAGGTTAGGGGCTACCTCGTCCCTACGATCGCAATCGGACGATCGCGGATAAAATAGCTAGGGAGCCCAATTAACAAAACGGAGATATTTTGTAGACGTTTAGGGATGATCCGGTTCCAACGGTGACGACTGCCCGGGTCGGGTCCGGGGCAATTTTTGGACGCGCACGAGGGGGGCTGCGGGCTGACGAGAGAGGTTAGGTTGGACCTGGCGGTAGGTAGTGAGCTGTGTAGATGGTCTCGAGCTGAGAGAAGAGAAGAGAGGGAGGCCCGGCGACTGTTTTCGGAGACCGAAAACGTCCGACGTGTGACCGGCTATACTGCCACTATAGTTTAACGGTTGGGCTATCAAACGAACTCCGAATGCGATGAAACTTGACACGCGGTCTATCTACACTAAAATAAGACCGCACGCCAACTTTCAACCCATTCCGAGAACATTTTCCGGCCACTTATAAAAATAATATTTTGGACATGCCGCGGGCGCATGCAAGTGTGTCTAGACTCAGAACGGACAACGGACGGAACTGGGGGAACCCGGGCGGATGCAAGTTTTGAAAACATGATGATGCAATGCACATGATGACATGACAAAGATGCAACACGCAAGCGAATGACATGGCAAAGACAACGAATAACTAGACGACACCTGGCACATCGGTCTCGGGGCGTCACAACACTCCACCACTACGTGAGGATCTCGACCCGAGATCCTAGGGATGGCACCGGAGGGAAAAGGAAGAGGAAGAGAAAAAGGTAAAACTAAGTTGCTTCTTTGACAATTGAGTGAAACCAAAGAACCTTGCGAGGTTGAACAAATTCGAGAAAAGAATACAATGAAGGTGAACAAAGTCTCAACACTCCATTAGAAAAGAGGGACAAAGAACATTGCGAAAAAAACCTTGAGGTTGAAGGGCAAGATATATATTGAAACCACTCCGGTTAAGTCAAGATAGAGAAGGATTAAGAATGATATAATTTGGACAGCACTCCGACTGTAAATGGAAGGAATTGAACGAGATCTTGACAAACAAGATGATGGGTCGAAGAGAGCATCATCACAATGCCTCCGGAAGAAATGAGAGAAAGGAATGGAATGAACGGAGGAGAAAACAAGATCTTCTACCTCAAATGAGCTTGAAAAAGCCTCTTTAGGAGAAGGTTCGAACAGAGTTGTTGGAAAACCAACAATGAAAAGGATAAGCTTGAAGTGGGCTTATGGAAAACATCTCAAAACTATGAGGTGAAATTCTGCCACTAACGGAAACAATAGATTGGATTGATATGAAGAAGAAGATGAGAAACTTATCTCACTGGGAGGATAAATGAAGAACTTGGGTCATTTATAAGAACAATAAATAGCAACAATCCTTAGGGAAAGCTTTAGGTGAAATATAACCCAAGATAACTCCAATGACGAGATTGATGGATTTAAACTACCTCATTCTTGATAACTTGTGAATCATGAAACATGAACTCAAATTTTTCAAGAATGACATAATACCACCTCCAATGATACGTAAGAAAGAATTACACTCCGGATTGCAAGATGAAGAATGCTTGAGCTCCACCGAAAAGAATCTCAAAGGACACTTGGAGAAGGAATTAAATCCTTGATGAACCATCATGTAGAGCCTCCATGAAGAACTCCGGTAATAAAAGAAATGATCAATTCAAAATGAAAGAGAAGTAGAAAAACACAAGGTGAAGACTTGCAATGATTAAATGGAGCTTCATGATGATGAGAGCTTGGAACTCCGTGAAAAAAAAAAGATAAAGCATTTCGAACCGAGAATGTGATATGAAGAACCTCCGGAATAAGGAATTGAATTTACTCGATGAAGCAAGAATAAGAATTATGTTAAGCGTATCCTTCACCAATTAAATTGATGACAAGCAATGGATTTGGCATACTACTTATTCTTCTTGAAAAAGGATTGAGGAGAGATATAGCGCAAACTTTGGAAAATCTTCAACGAACCACCGGTAGAATTGAAAATAAACGCAAAAAAGATAAAGAAACAACAGAAAAAAATTAGAGAACGAATGAAGATACTTGACAGAATTTAGATATATGAGAACGAAGAAATCACGAGCTGATTAGAGATCACTTGAACGATGCACCGATAGGGTTTGGAGTACAAGAGCTGAAAGCTGGAATGATTAATTCTTCTGAAGTGATGGCCTTCAGAGGAAAGAAATGAAAACAACTCATTAAATGCTCCGTATAGGTGAAAAGAATTCTCACAATCGAAAACAATTATGAGAGGATGACAACGAGCTAGAATCACGAATCTTGAAGAGAATGGGGCAGATTGAGGAGAAAATCTTCTTCGGTATTCTAAATCTGAGAATGACGACGAGAAACACCACCAATAATTGTAGAGGCACTCCGGAATTAGAATTGGAAAGGTTGAACCAACGATGAAAAGAATTTAACCGATCTTGGAGAAAGGCATTTGACTGATGATAAATCATTCTTACGTCAAACTTTGAAAAGAAATTTGAGGATAACTCCGGAAAAATTAGAAGAGTCAGGTAAGATCCTAGAAAAAGACTTGTGGGTTAGGGCCCACTGAAAAGATACATCGTTGAACGATTTCTTGAAAAGGAGATTGCACCGGTCGAATTAAATGGCTTGAATAAGAAAAGAACCTCGAAACAACTTGAACGGATTAGGAATGAAAACACGAATCTTCGAGATATCTTGAGCACTCCGGAACAATTAAATAGCGAGAAGTGAATGAATATAAGGTGCACCGGCATGAGAAAGTATTTGAAACGAGGAAAAAGATATGATCAACACCGAAAGCTTGAATTGGTTCCACCGGAGAAGAAAACGAGTGAAGAGTGACGAACTTGAAGCTCCGTTAGAATATTCATGAGAATCACTGGATAAGAAACATTGACGGAAAAGGAATGAAGAGGCCTCGCATCAATAAGATGGATACTTGATTAAGATATCTGAGTCCTTGAAAAAAAAGGGGGGGGGGGGGGGGAAAAACAAAGGCAACTTGGGACGAATGAAACAAACACCGTTGAGAAGAACTGATAATTGATCTTGCGGATGTTGAAATGATCGGATCCACTTGAAGAGAAGCACATTGGTTAAAAAAGATTGACAAAACAATCTTGATGATCAAGAAGGATTGGTATTCACATCGGAGTATGAGAACACCATTTGGGGAAGGTATGGAATCAACATTTGACTTCGAAGCAACTCGAATACCACAACTCAAAACAAAACAAAGGATTGGCTTGTAGAATAAGCCGGAACAAACATATGATAGAGATTTCGTCCGAAGTTTTCGTGGTGGGGCCTACACGGGCTCGATCGTACAGCACCATCATGTACAAGGCAGTGCACATGACATACGAAGCATCCCCGAGTCGGCATAGCCAAGGACTCTTTAAGACACAACGAGACCACTGTAAAACCAACCGTGGATAGGCGGACCACTAGACGTCGAACCCCAATTTCATATCATACATCTGTCGGAAAGATATCCTAAGAGCTACTTGAATTCCCACTTATAAGCTCCCGAAACTTTCCGGTTATGCAATCAGGTGTTGGGGATACAGGGGAAGCATAATATCTCACCCAAAACAAACAAATCCTACATCCAGCTGTATCCATCCTTCAACACATAACCAAGAAACCTTCGGAAATCGTTTACCTCAACCTTCGAAAAAGCATCCGTTATACGAGTTATGGCAATACTCCTGAACTCCCACCCCAGTACTGGGTGGCGTCGAGGTTATCTCACCAACAACTGCATAAAAGAGATTTTCGATGTCGGTGAAACTAAACTCAGGTATTCCAGAACTGCAACGATAAAATTATGACGACAACACCTCGGAGCTCAACTCCCCGGGACACTGCCACAACCCCTAAATGTCAGGAGGAACCAAGAACAATGCTCTCGTCACAAAACCATCGGAACGATTCCAAGATACCCGCGTGATCCTAAATTTTTTTAGTGAAATTTGAGAAGAGAAGAGTCAAAACTCTACGTCAGGATGCCTCACCAGAGCGACGAAGGGACTGCGGAGTAAAAAGAATTCCTAACTCTCCGATATATATAATCCTAAATCACTTAAAACATTTCTAGACTCAATAACGCCAGTGATTCGATCAAGCAGGGGCCTCCTAAGGTCGGGGAAGGCTCTGATTACCAACTTGTAACGCCCTCGATGCGGCTATATCTCCTACGTGTCGAAGCAAGACTTAGAGGCATAACCGCATTGAAAGCAATGTCGCAAGTAAGGTAATCTTCACACAACCCATGTAATACATAAGGGAAAGAGATACATAGTTGGCTTACAATCGCCACTTCACACAAATACATGAATAAAGCATTACATCATACAGATACAATCAAGGTCCGACTACGGAACCAAAATAAAAGAAGACTACCCCAAAAGCGACACAGATCCCCGATCGTCCCGACTGGGCTCCACTACTGATCAACTAGAACGAAACAACACAAAAGACAAGATCTTCATCGAGCTCCTCCTTGAGATTGGTTGCGTCACCTGCTCGGTAACATCGGCACCTGCAAACTGGTTTTGGAAGTATCTGTGAGTCACGGGGACTCAGCAATCTCACACCCTCGCGATCAAGACTATTTAAGCTTATAGGAAGGGTAAAAGGTATGAGGTGGAGCTGCAGCAAGCGACTAGCATATATGGTGGCTAAACATATTGGCAAAAGAGAGCGAGAAGAGAAGGCAAAAGCACGGTCGAACAACTAATGATCAAGAAGTGATCCTAGAACAACCTACGTCAAGCATAACTCCAACACCATGTTCACTTCCCGGACTCCGCCGGAAAGAGACCATCACGGCAACACACGCGGTTGATGTATTTTAATTAAGATCAACTTCAGGTTTTCTACAACCGGACATTAACAAATTCCCATCTGCCCATAACCGCGGGCATGGCTTTCGAAAGTTCAAAACCCTGCAGTGGTGTCCCAACTTAGCCCATCACAAGCTCTCACGGTCAACGAAGGATATTCCTTCTAGCGGGAAGACCTGATCAGGCTCGGAATCCCGGTTACAAGACATCCTCGACAATGGTAAAACAAGTCCAGCAAGACCACCCGATGCGCCGACATCCCGATAGGAGCTGCACATATCTCGTTCTCAGGGCACACCAGATAAGCTAAGCGTACGGGAGCCAACGTAACCCAAGTTGCCAAGGGACGGCCCTGCACGGTGCTCTGGGTTGGACCAACACTTAGACAAGCACTGGCCCGGGGGTTTAAAAATAAATATGACCCTTGGGGTGGTCTCCAAACCCTCACAAACTTTTCCGGGGGTAATCAAAATGGTCGATTCCTCTCCAAAAGACTCCTACCGCCTAGGAGTCTCCAACCTCCAAGAGTAACAAGAACGATGCGAAAAGCTCAACACTTGCTCAAATCACGAATTACTTTGGTGAGAAGAAGGGGAAGGAGTGGATCTATCACTTGACTGGACAACTTCTCTCTAATGCTCTCAAATCCCTTAGGGATCCAAGATTTGGTGTGGAAGGGTGAGTGAGAGAGAGAAATGTGTTCTTGAGGATGTTTTAAGTGAATGGTCAACCCTCACACGGGATAGGAGGAGGATATTTATTGTATACCTTAATAAGTGGCCGTTGGAGCACAAAACAACACTACAGCGCCGGATGTCCGATGTGCAACGGACGACCGAAGGCTCAATAGACACCGGACGTCCGACAGGGACCGGACGTCCGATGTTTTGGCACGGTATAGAAGGTACCGTATAACCGGAGGATCCTGGACGTCCGATGTTTAGGCTCGGTGGAGAAAGTATCGGACGACCGAAGAGTATCGGACGGCCGAGGGCTTGGCAGACAATGGACGACCGACAGGGACCGGACGCCCGATGTTTTGCTACTGCATAGAATATACCGGATGACCGGAGGGTACCGGACATCCGATGTTTTGGTTTTGATGTAGATTGTCGGACGTCCGGTGAATACCGGACGTCAGATGTTTTGGCTCTGTCTATGAGGAGTTGGACGTCCGGTGAGCACCGGTCGTCCATTGTCGAACCACACCCCCAATGAAGGGCTACAGGAATAAGAGCAGCGCATGGAACGTTGCCGACATCGTGACCGTCGTTGTCGGTCAAGAGTTTCTCCCGATCCATAGCCCCAACCCCAATGTCCCGATCAGCCACTGGATGCGGCCACCCATAGGTCGCCGGCATACGAGGACGGCAAGGGAAGGACGAAGAACACGAGGAGGATCATCGGCATCAAATCGTTACCACGGGCTCACAGAGCAGCCAAGGTCCGATATCCACGCTTGCCCACCGTCTCGCTGCTCGAGCAGCCAATAACGTCACCCAACAACATATGGCGCCACCCCCCGCCGCCGGTAAGGAGGCACCCTTTCGGTCGTGGCTGCCACCATCAGACCAAGCGCTTCAGGCACAAACCACAGCTAGCCAACATCACCGTAGCACGATGCGATTCAGATCGGGGCAAACATGACCTAGGCCCCGCCACCAGCACCACAGGGCCACACAGCCCCCGGATCCGAGTGTCCTCGCCGAACCCTGCGCCCCCACGAGTGGCTAACCCGCATTGTCGCGACCTCGACCAAGGGAGGGATGGTGGAACCCCGCTGCCGCCTGTGTCGCATGGGCTTCGTCCAGCGAACGCCCACCGCCGACGACGAGGAGGAGCAAGGAGAGCACCACCGGCTGAGCTAGGGTCCACGAGCCGCGCGCGGCGAGAGTTTGGAGAGGGGAAAGGTGGTCCGCGTGATAAGTACTTCAGTGCAACTTGCAGCTGTGATGACAAAGTACAGGTTGCATTTTTCATGAAACTAAATCACGCCTTTTAGAAAATCAACTTGACACACAAGAGCCTTAGATATGGCTGACGTGGACATGAGATGCACTGTCGTAGATACTTTTTGGCATAGGACGACCTGAACTGTGGATCATTTGAATGGGTGAAGCCACCATACTCTAAAATCCCACCTTAGGCCAACTCCACCACGCAATCCTATCCTATTCGGCCTCGTCCGTTTGGGGTAAAAGACACAAAAGAAGCGACCCAGTGCGCGGGAGCAAACGGACTTTTGTCCGTTTTGTGTCCGTTTTTGACCCATCCGCGGCCCAAGTTTGCGCCTTTTTGGGGTGAAACGGACACCACACGGACGCGCGGGTCGTCTGCGCGTGTCCTTCCCTGGCCCGCCCGTCGGTGGCACAAGGCGGGCCTTTTTCTATCCGCCCCCCTCCCTCCCTCCGGCCGCACCCCCTCCACTCTTCCCCACTCTTCCCCTCGCCGCCGCCGCCGCCGCTGCTATTGCAGTCGTGCAGTTCGGACGTGAGCTCGCCCAACCCCTTCCCCTCGGCGCCGCCGAGCTACCCAACCACGGCCACCTAGTTTGCGCACCCGCCGGCCGGTTTTGGGGCGGATCCGGTCGGTCTTGAGTTCGGCCGGCTGTGGGAGGCCGGGCCACGCCATGGACTGGCCGGGCACCTCGCCGGAAGGCCCTGGCAGGGCCGCAAGGCCACATGCAGGCAATGGCTCCTCCTCTAGCCGCTCGGATCTGCATCGTCGGTGGCCCGCCGGCAGATACACGAATGGCGGTCGTCCGGGCTCGGTGCTTGCCCAAAAGCTCGCCGGCGCACCGTTGCCACTCATTAAGTGCGACCACTGCCCAAGGATGGTCGTGCGCCGCGTGTCTACAACACCGGAACATCCCGGATGGGTGTTCATCAAGTGCTTAAACGAGGGGGTATGCGCTTTTTTAGCTTCGGTTTGTGCTCTAGATTTGACTAGTTGTGCTAACTTCAAATTTTGTTGTGTAGAATGGATGCAAGTTTTGGTATTGGGAAGAAGAGTACATCAATATATTGATAGAGCGAAATTTAGTACATGTTCGTGCACTTTTAACTAGTTTAGAGGCTGTAAATGAGACAAGTGCACTTGTTGCTAAATTAGAGGCTAGACATGAGACTAGGTGAGAGGAAGGAACATCTACATCTGGTTTGAAGAAGAAAGGAGGATGCCAGATCGAGCCTCCTCCACAGATCAACAATGAGTGCATCGAAAGGCCCTAACCCAACTCGAGGGGGCAGTTATGGAAGTTGTCTATCTTCTAAAATGTATTCTTATTGTTCTTATTTTCTTTGGCCTTACTTTACTAGTCAAAATGTGATGATATATTGTCATGTATCAAAAATAAATGATAAAAAAAAATTAAGGACTTGCAAAGAAAAATACGCGAACAGGATACGGCCGGGATGCATCCACGCGCTGGACGCATGGCCACCGCATTCCAGGACACGCCCGAACACAACCTCAAATCCTTACCCAAACGAACAGAATCCGAACAAAATGAAAGTTCGTTTGGAATCGCGCGATGGAGTTGGCATTAGCGGACCCTCCATTTTGGTTCGCCGCGCCACGGGACGGGAACGGTCTCCGTGACTGCGCGCGTCAGCCCTCCTGCTTCCTCCGTCCTACTCCCACTACAAAACCCCCCAGCCTCCCATCCTCAGAGAGTGCTCCCCTCCACTCACCACCTCTCCCTCCTCACAAGAGCATCGCCATTCTCAACAACCGCACCACGTCGATCGCCAAGGTCCGTGCCGCACAACCACAGCGTAGCTAGTAGCCAGCTAGGTTGCTGTGTTCGGGAAGCCGAGCGGGGTACGAGCCGGAGACGATGATGATGATGGGCGGTCGCGCGGGGGCCGGCGGCGTCGGGGCAGGCGGCGGCCGGTGCCCGTTCACGGCGACGCAGTGGCAGGAGCTGGAGCACCAGGCGCTCATCTACAAGTACATGGCCTCCGGCGTGCCCATCCCCTCCGACCTCCTCCTCCCGCTCCGCCGCAGCTTCCTCCTCGACTCCGCCCTCGCCACCTCCCCCTCCCTCGCCTTCCCTCCCCAGGCCGCACGTACGTACCGTGTCTTCTTCACCAACCTGTTTGCTTTGATTTGCTTCCATGTCGACCTTGCTTGCATGCATGTACATGTTGATACTGACTCGTGATGGACGGTGTTGCAGTTGGGTGGGGTTGCTTTGGCATGGGGTTCGGCCGGAAGGCGGAGGACCCGGAGCCGGGGCGGTGCCGGCGGACGGACGGCAAGAAGTGGCGCTGCTCCAAGGAGGCGTACCCGGACTCCAAGTACTGCGAGAAGCACATGCACCGGGGCAAGAACCGTTCAAGAAAGCCTGTGGAAATGTCCTTGGCCACGCCCCCGCCGCCGCCTTCCTCCTCGGCCTCCTCTTCCTCCTCCAACGTCCACTCCGCCGTCAACGTCGCCACCACCACCACCTCCCCAGCGCCGTCCTACCACCGCCACGCCGCTGCCACTCACGACACGACGCCCTACCACGCCCTCTACGGCGGCCCCTACTCCTCCGCCGGCCGCCAGCAGCACGCCAGCGCCTACCACCACGCGGCGCAGGTCAGCCCGTTCCACCTGCACCTCGACACCACCCACCCGCACCCGCCGCCGTCCTACTACTCCACCATGGACCACAGCAAGGACAGCTACGCCTACGGGCACAGCGTCAAGGAGGTGCACGGCGGCGGCGAGCACGCCTTCTTCTCCTCCGACGTCAGCACCGACAGGGACCACCACCACCATCAGCACCAACACCACGCTAGCGCCGGCGGCAACGGCCAGTGGCAGTTCAAGCAGCTCGGCGGCATGGAGCCCAAGCAGCACAACCCCACGTCGCTCTTCCCCGGCTACGGCAACAACGCGGCGTACGCCATCGACCTGTCCAGCAAAGAAGAGGACGAGGAGAAGGAGAGGCGGCAGCAGCAGCAGCACTGCTTCCTGCTGGGCGCCGACCTGAGGCTCGACAAGCCGTCGTCGGGGCACGGCGACTCCGCCGACCAGAAGCCTCTCCGGCCGTTCTTCGACGAGTGGCCGCACGAGAAGACTGGCAGCAAGGGGTCGTGGATGGGGCTCGAGGGGGAGACGCAGCTCTCCATCTCCATCGCCAATGAACTCCCCATCACCACCACCTCCCGCTACCACCATGGTACGTTCAGCTCTTCTTCTCTTACACTTTGATGAAACCAGCCATTAGTTTCCTCGGCTCATTAGTTCGCTTTCACGATCTGCAGGTGAATGATCCCAAGTCCCAACGAGAAGACCAAGAACGAAGCTGCAACGAGAGACCATCTCCACGAACACGCACGTACGGAGCGAATCCATTGGTCCTTTCCCGGCGTGCTACTCCAGATGCATGCCGCCGAGACCTGGACCAGCTACCTCGAGGCATGCATGCACAGTTCGAGCGCTGAAGATCTTGAGAGGCCGGAACCTACTACGACCATCATTTTCATTTCTTCTTCCTTCTCCTTCATTTGTAATCTTTGGTTTGGTCAGAGTGTAACATTTCCACGACATCCATGGGGTGGCGAGGCTACTATGTTAATCAGTTGAGGTTGAGGCAATCTGAATCTTTTTCATTAGGGAACCTTTTCCCTTGCACTACCACCTGTGATATCATGAGATGAGATGCTAGCTTGCTAGCTCAGCCGAGCGTGTTGGCTTTAGTTAATGTCCTTTTTCTTTTCTCTTTCTGATTCCTCTGTGAGTCTGTCTGAGATGGTTTGTCACATCTGCTGATTCTGCCCAAAGCTCAGAAGCCCGCCCACACCACACACACGATGCTCGGCATCAGCAGCTTTACTTTATGCTGCCTGAGACGCTCGTACAGTACTTATTTAGGACAACACAGTACGCCAACTTGGTCACACCATGCCTCTGATAAGCGCTAAACATACTGTTACTTTTTCCTCCACGACTGACCTTTTGGCATGGTCTTTGCTTTGCTTTGCTTTGCTCCTGTCAAGCGCAGGCCTCCTACGCTCTCTAGTCTACCGTTTCTTTCGTGATGTCACGTCACTGGCTAGAGCTAGAGCTAGGTTTCAGTGCTCCACACGCTGCATGGCAAGTCCAAGCTCTATTCAGTCGCTGCGAGAAGCTGGCTGGGTGCAGTGTCACTGGCCGAGCTGCAGGGGGAGGAGGAGACTGACAACGACTCCTGGGCTGGGCTGGGCGAATTGAATGGCTGGCAATGGCAGCCGCAGTGCAATTGCTGCCGGCCGGCCAGCCAGCCCAGCCCCTGAGACGATGTCAGGGCGTGTGTCAGGCGTTGCGCCCATGCGACGGATTGACCGATCTAGGCTCAGATTTGCTGAGTGCTGACCGGCGTCCTGCATCTGCATGCCAGCGCTGCGTGGCCCCTGCATGCATGCATGCATGCGCTCCACAGTGGGTTTGGGTAGGTCGCTGTCTGCCGTAGCAGGACGCCGTAGCACGTCCCCTGACCCCCAGCGGTGCGCCGTGACAGTGTCGCGAGTCATGGGCGCATGTACCGGTTGTGCCGTATGCGCCCCTGCCCCGTGGGCCAGCCGATGCGTACGGCAATACTACACTGTGGCCGCAGCTCGAGCCCTTTCAAATGCATATCAACTTGGAGAAACTTGCTAGTAGTAGTAGTACCACTCTAGGGTTAATGGATCGATCCGTTCTCTTCCGGCAGGCAGTTCGTACGACTCGAGCTAGAGGTTAGATTGATTTCAGTGCGTAACCACGAGTTTGTTAGCCGAGAACGGCCAAGAAACCGGTCAGTGAACGTCAGTCGGCCGTACGTACGCGGCCACTAAACATTAGCCCGATACCCCGACGGTAGCATCTCTGCGCCAGCGGCGCCGATTAAACAAAGCCGCGCGGCCAGCGCTGCCACGGCCGCACGCACGCACGCCCGGCCCGTTCAACACGGAGCCGAGACCGGCCCGTGCGCGGCCACCTGCTGCGCAGCGACGAATCTGCAGCCTGCCGGCAGGGCTCACGTGAGAGGATGCACGAGGAGCTCGACGGTGGCGGTGGGCGTACGGCGCCGTGTCTCCGCCGTGCCCGTGCATGCATCATGTATGTATGTCGCCGTGTCAACTGAACCGGGATAGAGAAATCGGCCTCCGCCGCTTTGGAGTTGGTTAGCAATGGTGGCACCGCATTATTGTGCCGCTGCTGACACTGTCTCCTCCCTCCCTCCCTCTCCCCAGCTGTGGCGCCATGGTCCTGGCTGCCATTTCCGTGTAAGCTTCGCATGTGCTGGTCTGGTCTCTGATCCATGCCTGGTGTGGCGCGTAGTATATTGGCGCGGTGACCACTGATTTGTTTTTGCTTTCCTGTTTGGAGCGGGAGGTTCAATGGCGCTGCATGTCTGCATCATGGTATGGGCAGGCACCTGCACCGGCCCCCCGCGACACGGTCGCGAGAAACCCAGGAGATCGATCCACGGAGAGCATGTCTGGCTCCTTTGATGATTATAATCAGAAAGCTGTTACGGTTTCTACGGTGCTTGGTGTAGCACCACCATCAGTATGTTCTTCCGGTTTGTGTAGAAATCATGGCGAAACACGTGTCAAGCTACGTGCACTGACTAACAAGGTGGTAAGTGTAGATGATTCAAGTCAAAGGGCGACAGGCAGATCAAGGGCCTGCTGAGCTGATCAGAGTTAAGTAAAAAAGATATGGAAATTGGCTGGAAAAGCGAGTGTCATGTTGATGGGCAACCTAGAGCTCTGGGATCCTGTCAGGGGCAAACCGGCTAAACAACCGTCATGCGCGGTGCTTAGCTAGCTACGCTAGGCTAGACATGCCGATTTAACTAACCCGGCTGCGCAGTCTGACACCTCGGGATAGCGAGCCCTGCAACGTGCTCACCGCAGACGCAGGGAAGCCGGTAGCGGTAGCTCGCGGCCACAGCTCCATTCCTCCTTTGAATACTCGGATCGGGAGGTCGGTGTGGCGCGGAGATGCCCGCCTCTGCCTCGCCGCGTCGTCACCGCACGCGTTAGTTAGTGCTAGTTCTGTACTCTAGTTCAGTACACTGTGCTACTGTACATCAGTAGTTTAAATTTTGAACCCTCTGCGTCAGTTTTCTTGGGTTATTTTGTCAGTTCAGGGGGATCCGATGCGGGCAGAGGATGTATTTATCTCGGTTTCCCGTGCTCCATCGCCGGTGTCGCGGCTCGTCAGGGCGCTTAAACTAGACGTCGTTCGGGCATGGGGCTCTGGGTGCAGGTGCAGGAGTATCAATCGATGTTCAGACACGTACGCGCCTGCACATTGTCAGCTAAGTCAGTGGTGCACTCCAACTTGACGAGATGCTGCAGGTGGCTCCTCCAATGGCTTGCCTCTGGCATCGGTGCTACTCCTATTACTGTACCGCCGTTACAGACTGGAAGCCTCTGACAGAACGAGGATTAGGGCGTGGCCTGCTTAGTTGGTTTGCCTCAATCTCTGGCCTGTTTTCGCTGCTCCTTCAAGCATGTCTTGTGCAGGCAGCATTGCAGCTCCACAGCGACAATGTGTTGCTCTTGCTTCAGAAAAAGATCAGATGAAAGTTGCGTATGACAGCCCGTTTGTGATGGCTTCCAGGCCTTAATGGGCCTGTGAGGCCCCTTTAGACGTACCCGTTGAGCTTTCTTCGGCCCAGCGTACTGATTGAAAAACCCTCTCCCGGGAACTGGGTTTGCTTACGGACCCGGTCTGCGAATCCGCAACGGAGAAGAACTGATTGTTCGTCAGTTCATCGCAGGCCTACGTATATATGTATCCCCGGTCGCTCGGTTTCTTGTGATTATTATTACGGGATCGCGTCGCCGAACAGGACCTCCGGAATCCCCCACCTCGGCTCGGATGGCCGGCTCTGACGATGACCAGAAAGGTTCGCGACTCTCGCGCCCGTGTCCTCCGCCGCTCTGCTCTGCCTTGCGGGCTTAACAAGTTCTCTTGTTGCTGTGGAATTTTGCAGTTGTGGTGTGCTTACGCTCGCTCGGCAGCGCGCCGATGCTGAGGCGAAACAAGTTCAAGGTGCGGCTCCCGTCTCGTTGACGTTCCTCTTTTTTTGCCCTTCTAATTCTTGTTCCTGCCTGCAAACCGCCTACAGGGGCCTCGCCCCCGCTAGTTACCTGCTGCTTAGTGGAATCGAGGTTTCGGTTTTACTCGGTTTTCCCTGCTGAATTTATTCATCGAGTTCAGATAAACTGAAGAACTTTACCAGTAAGTAGTATAGCCAGATGCATCCTTGCTAAGAAACCAGGGGAGGTTTGCGGGGGAGGCAAATAAGCCAGGCATTTTTTCTCACCTTGATTGTTCCCGTCTGCTTGCTGGTTGTGGAAGGTAGTCTATTTGATGAACTGAATGTCGCAGGTTGGAAACCTTGCTAGGACCTGCACTTGGTTGTAGCCAACTAGAAGGGCGACTCTAGCATGAAATTGACTCGTATATATATGAACTTCACAGAGGATCTAGTGTTTAACCTAGCCTGAGTTACAGTAATCCCGGCGATACATTAGTAGCCTTATAGTTGCTGCTTCAATTGGTTGGCTTTACTGAAATTCTGCTATCTTTGAAATTGGATTCTGAACTGTTTACCTTGTGTTGTACGCAATGAACTTTCATTAATTTGTTGCTTTTGTATCTGTATCTGCTGCTAGATTTCAGGACGAGAGAAATTCTCGAAGATTATCGAATTTCTTTGCGGACAACTCCATAAGGATACACTGGTACGAACATAGTTGCGAGTTTGATGGAAATTTAATCCATGACACTCTAAATTTTCACTGACAGTTTTGTATGTTGCCCACAGTTTGTCTATGTCCACAGTGCATTTTCAACAAACCCATTTTCACCAAAACCAGACGAGCTGCTAATCGACTTATATAATGTAAGATTCTGCATTCTTTCTACTTATAAATACGTTCTTGCATCTTCATCCTTAGCAAACACTTGCATATGATGTGTGTTTACATTATCAATTAGCACCTTATAATGATTCTCTTGCTTGGGTAATCATTTATTTATCACCCCGATTGACACTCTAGGATTTGTCACCATTTATGTTAATGAGCCACATTTCAGTGAGACACAGATTCAATGGGCTGTTAAATTGGCAGATAGTGGATTCTTGCTTAAATCTCTAGTTGGCAAGACCAAACATATTCTTGAAATGTGTGGACAACTTTTTGATTACATGAAGATTGTTTACAAAATACATGAACATTTTATTAATGCATGATAAACTTTTTTATAATTTTTTAAATTATTTATATAAAAAATATTTAGAAATTTCGAAATATATACAAAGAAAAAATGATCAATCGAAAACAAAAGAGAAAGAAACGAACGAAAATAACATCTTAATGGGCTGGCCCAGTCGAGGTCTTGAGGCGAGACCTAGACGCGCCCGTCGGCCCTTCGGCCCAGAGTACTGATTTGATACCTTCTCCTGGCACTGGGTTTGCTTACGGACCGGTCTGCTGCTAATAATCCCCAACGGAGAAGGTAGGGGTTGTTCATCAGTTCATCGCGTCGCCGAGCAGGACCTCCTGAATCCCCCTCCTCGTCCTCCTCGGCCTTCCCAGCTGCTCCGATGGCGGGCTCCGAGGCTGAGCAGAAAGGTTTGCGACCCCCGCCCACGGGTTCCATCGTCTCCTGCGCCGCTCTTTTTCCCACGGGTTTAATTTCTCTTTGTTCGCGTGGAATCTTGCAGTCGTGGTGCACGTCCGCTCGGCCGGCAACGCGCCGATACTGAAGCAAGACAAGTTCAAGGTGCGGTTCTCGTTTCGCACCCCTTCTTTTCGATCTTGTTCCTGCCTGCAAACCGCCGCTGCTTAGTGGAACCGAGGTTTCGGTTCTACTCGGATCTCGGGGTTTTCTCCGGTGAATTTTGTCAGCGAATTCAGATAAACCGATAAACTTTTCTGGCAGTAGACTAGTAGCCGCCGGATGTTTAGGTACTATCTCTGCCTAGATGGGGACAGTGAAACCTAGCATATTTTCCATCCCTTGATTGATGGTCCCTTGCAGCAGTTTGGTCTGCTTGCTGGTTGTGGTAGATAATGTATTTAGTGAACTGAATGTCGCAAGCTGGAAACCTTGCTAGGACCTGCTCTTGGTTGTAGCCAACTAGAAGAGCAACTTTAGCAAAAAATTGAGTACTTTGCCTATTCCCGTGGCTCATAGATACTATACATATGAACATTGCAGAGGATCTAATGTTAACCTAGCCTGAGTTACACTACCAGTGCCGGGGATGCATTTAGTAGGCTTATAGACAATTGGTTGGCTTTATTGATATACCACTACTTCAAATTGTTGACTACTGAAATCCTGATATCATTTGTGTTTGTCCTTGAAATTTGATTATGAACTGCTTACCTTGTGTTGCACGCCATGAACTTCATTAATCTGTTGCTTGTGTATCTGTTTCTCCTGCTAGATTTCAGGACGAGATAAATTCTTGAGGGTTATTGAATTTCTTCGTCGACAACTTCATCAGGATACACTGGTAGGAATATAGTCGTGAGTTTGATGCAAATTTAATCCATGACACCCTAGGTTTTCATTGACAGTTTTCTATGTTGCCCACAGTTTGTCTATGTCAACAGTTCGTTTTCTCCAAGCCCAGATGAGCTGATAATTGACTTGTATAATGTAAGATTCTGGATGCTATCTTATTAACATATTTTATCACAATCCCCATCCTTTAATGATTAATGTGTACACTCATGTATGATGTGTGTTTATGTCATCAATTAGCACCTGAATACCCCCTCCATTCCTAAATATAAGACCTTTTAGAGATACCAACATGGACTACATATGGAGCAAAATGAGTGAATCTACTCTCTATAAAATACGTCCATATACACCCATGTGTAGTCTATATTGAAATCTCTAAAAGAGCTTATATTTAGAAACGGAGGGAGTAATTCCTTTCTTCGGAAATCATTTATTTATTATCACCCCGAAGATTGACGCTCTAGGATTTGTCAATCTTTTTATGTGATTGTCATCCTTTGTCTTAATGAGCCACATTCCACCGAGACACAGGGTAATAATGACCTTTTTATGTGATTGTCACCCTTTGTCTTAATGAGCGACATTCCACTGAGACACAGGGTAATAACTCCTATCAGTGGATTGGTTAATTGGCGACTAGTTGTATTCTTTCTTAAATCTCTAGTTGGCAAACTTACATAATACAAAGTCTTGGATCTTTATGGTTCGTATGCATATACTATTTTTAATGGATTCCTTAGTTACCAAGCATCATTTGTTTGCCATTGACTTTCTGTTATTTCAGAAGGCGTATTAATGAAGAAGAACGCTGATCATGTTCTTATGTTATAACTCTGCAGAATTTTGCAATAGACGGGAAGCTTGTGGTAAACTATGCTTTATCGGCAGCGTGGGGTTAAAAGTTTGGATTAGCAGGAAGAACCGAAGAATCGAATGGATTGAAAAGGTCGTTTGAAATTTGACCGTTTTACTGTGTATAGCTGGAGTTGTAGTTGGTCAGTCAAAGAGGCACTAGCTCTCACATATGTTGATGATGAAAGTAAAGGTTCTTGCGAGACTGCCTTTTCTGGCATTGAACTCTCCAAGTGCTCGTACGAAAGAATCGTCAAATGTTTATAATTTGTTTACTAAGGAGTAGGTTAGTTCTGAAAAAATGTTTAGGAAAAATCTGACGGTTGTGGTGTACTAACCAAAAGAAGGTCTATCAAGTATACCGTTTTGATCTTTTTATAGTGTATCTCATTCTTTTTGTGGTATTGGGTTTTTAATATGTACTTTCTCTGCTCCAAATTAATTAAAGTTCTAGGTTTGTGCTAATTTACAAAGTACATTAACATCTACAACACCAAATTACTTGCATTTGGTGTTTTTAAAAATATATTTCCATTTCATATATAATTGATGTTGTAGATCTTAGTTCATTTTTTTAAGACTTGGTCAAACTTTAAAAAGATTGATTTAGAGCACCTGCAAAACTTCAATTAATTTGAAACAAAAGGAGAAATAGGTATACACTTGACAAAAGATAGATATGCATCTTGTAGATCTTGGGGTAAAGGCAGATGTCACACACTCACATGCCTCTCTACTTATTCAAATGTTTCGACAGCTTGATTTCCGCATAATTAATTTCTCGTGAAACGTTTAACTTTCTATTCACCTCCGTGGTTGCGTGTTACATATGCAAGGATGAACTTGACAACTGTGCAAAAAGGAAATAAACTTTAAAACATCAAGAAAATAACAAATTCATGAGGAAAAGGGGCAAGCCCAACGATGTATGCAGCCCCGTGCAAAAAAGAATAGATAACACAAGAACTCAAAAGGAAAAATCTACATGAATCTTTGCACAAATTCAAACAGTTATATTAACAAGTCCATATTACCAGTAGACAGGAGAAAAACCATGTACTAGCATCCATGTCGCAGATCTTGGGTCGCGGCCGGACAAATTTGACCGGATGCGGACGCCAATAGGGTGTGTGTGTCACTCTCTCCCTCTCTGTAAAAAATGTTGGGTGGCACACATTCACACGTCTCTGCTTATTATTATTGAAATGTTGCGTCAGCAGGATTCCCGCATAATTAACTTTCTCGTGAAGCGTTTAAACAAATTACACTACTGCTACTATCGATGCCCGATCTGGATCTAACCAGCTGAGTTCAAAGAAAATATCTACTATCAGCTCCGTGGAGGTGCCCGTCCCTATATCACACCCCCATCACCCTGTTGGTGAACTCACTCCAGCAACCACATCCCTTCTCCTGCCCCGGACTCCTGCAGCACCTGAAGCTCGCCTTCGCCACGCATCTGCGCTTCTGCAGGTAACTGCGATATTTTCCTTGCTTAAGATCTTATCAGAAAATCAAGTTGGGGTGTTGCTGCAGACTGCTGTTCTCTCGTGCTCGCGAGCTTTAGCTCTGAGGACCTTATTATCGTGGTTAGGATGTTTTGGTAGAATCTGCTTGCCTGTGTCGTTGCCCTAGCCCTCTGTGAACTGGTTACCACCAGTTGCTTTGCTTTGCTTCCAGCTTGAAGTCAAACGCCTGAAGGGCGTCGACAAATCTAGTTGCGGTGGGGAACGATAGCAAACGAAAGAAAAATTGTTGCTTGGTCTAGGAACGAGATATGCTTGCTCGATCTACGTATTTCACAGTAATGATGTCCATGTTTTATCATTATTATTGTAAGGTGTCTAGCGTTGTGAGGATCTGAGGCTTTGTTTGGGGATCATTCTTTCAGAGATGGTCAACACCTCATGTTGTTAGTCTGGTACGCTGACTGTGCTGCCATCGGGCTGGGAGTTTCTTTTCTGTTTTCTCCGGTGGCTGTGCCTCGTGGGGTGGTGAGCTGGGCCTCTGATTAACAGAGGAAGAGCCTGTCACGTGGTATACATGCACCCTAGTTAGACTCTGTCGGTTCACATCAAGGCGTATTTGAGTAAATCCAGGCCAGCCCCATGGAAGCAAGAGTTCTGTTATGGAACCTATGTGCAGATCAGAGGAGTGATTATTGCATATATAATACTTGAGTGATTCAGGAGTTGGGTTTAGTAGCCTTATAAACCGTGTATGTTTGCTCTACCTTTGGTTGCAGGGTACTACATGAAGTGACCTAGAACACATGGAAGGGGATAAGTTCCAGGAAGAGATCAAATGCCTCATTGAGGTGAAGCGCAAAAACATCACACGGTTTCTAGGATATTGTGCCGACACACAAGGGAGAGTGGTAGACTTTGAGGGAAGCTTTGTAATGGCAGATGTACGACGACAGTTCCTCTGTTTTAAGTATCGACACAAAGGTAGGAACATGTGATGACATCTTTTCTTGGGTCATAATTATTGGTTCCCATCTGATAACAACAATTACTGTGGTGCCATATACTCTAGCATATGAAACTAAAGTACTTCAACTGTTTCGAATACTAACTCCTCTATCTTCTCTTTGTGTATAGATACGTACAGTGGAGTTGAATGGAGAGAGCACTATCAAATAATCAAAGGAAATTGCAAGGGTTTATGGTACCTTCACCGTAATCATATTGTTCATTTGGACCTAAAACCTGATAATATATTGTTGGATGATAATATGGTACCGAAAATAGCTGACTTTGGTCTCTCAAAGTACTTTCGTGCCGGATTATCATTTCAAAATTTGGATGAACATCGTAAGTTGGCTAATCTCTTGAAATCTTGATCTTTCCGTTAGCCATATATGAATCATATTGCATATTTTAGTATTCATCCATCAATTTTCTTGCAGGGGTTATTTGGCACCAGAATTCTACGGTGGAAAACTCACATTCAAGTCAGACATATACAGTTTGGGTGTTATAATCATAGAGATATTAATATGTCATATGAAATATACCAAAGACTGCTCTGCTTTGAGTATATACCTAAAGGGTATCTTTATGATTATATCACCGGTCACATTCAAGTCAGACATATAAAGTTTGGGTGTTATAATCATAGAGATACTAACATGACATATGGGATATACCAAAGATTGCTCTGCTTTGAGTATGTACCTAAAGGGAGTCTTCATGATTATATCACCGGTACGATCACCATATCATCTCTCTTTTTTATCAATAAAACTAGCACATTATCTCATGTAACCGTGTGGGAAATATCTTTAATCATTTTCAATCTTTTTGAGACACTGTGGTGTAACAACATTTTGTAAGAACATTAACTAGACTATCAGGCTACCCGCAGAAAAAACTAGGCTATCAGGCAGATGTGTTGTTTCTACGAGATCTTGGATTGATATGCGTAATTTAAGTTTAGGTCATGAGTTGAACAATCATCCATTTGTAGAGAGCCCACAAATGTACATGACATAGGTTCAACTATTATCATTTGCGACATGTTCATATACAGTCACGGTGATCTATACATACATGCAATGTTGGGAAAATCTATCAACATGTGGTCAATAATTCATTCATTATGAGATGGTCCACCATGGTCGAATGTTTTGTCTTCTCCTTTCATTTTCTTGCTATCTCTGTTTTTACCATCATAATAGAAGATTTGGTTCAAGCATCAGAAGCATATAATAGAATTTACGTATAATGGAAGTTACTTGTTGTGTTGTATCTCTCTACTATTATAAGGACTTCAAGTATCTCAAATACTAAACATACTTTCATCTCCCCCTATTATAGATGCATCTCGTGGACTTGAATGGGGCAAGAGGTATCTAATTGTTAAAGGAATTTGTGAGGGCTTATATTACCTTGAAGAAGAAAGTATTATTCACTTAGATCTGAAACCAGCCAATATATCGATGGACAACAATATGTTGCCCAAAATTACCGACTTTGGTCTCCCAAGATGTAAGATGTTATGATGAAAATCAAAATTGGATCAATTAAGCCGATTAAGTGTCTCAAAGCTCATTAATGGTGGCTTTGCAGTGGTTTATAAGGTATGCTAACTCTCAACTACTCTTGGTCTATAGCTGAGTTTATGCTTTATTAGTAGAAAAGTTGAGTTTATTCTAGCAAGGCATGTTAGCTGCAGGGAATTCTTTAAAATGGGGCAATCGCTGTGAAGAAGCTTTCCAACACGTCTTATATTCATGATAGCGAATTCTAGTGAGAGGTTGAATGTTTGATGAAGGCCAAGCACAAAAAGTACGGTTTATGAGTTATTTGGCTATGCACATGGGGAAATGGCTTCCTACGAGGGAAAAATTTCCATGGCAGGTGTACAACAGAGGTTGCTCTGCTTTGAGTATCTACCGAAAGGAAGTCTTTGTGACTATATGACCGGTAGGATCACACAACACATAACATGTTTTCCATGTTCATTTTCTTTCTTTTGATCATCCACAATCGGAGTAGTACTAGTATATAAGTATATGCTCTCGTCTACATCTAGCTAGATTTTAAAGATTACGAACTTTAAGTATCTCACACAATAACCTGTTTTAATATCTTCTCTTCCCTGTGTAGAATGCTTATGGATATGAATGGAGAGAGTGCTATGACATAATCGAAGGAATTTGTGAGGGTTTAAGTTATCTCCACAAGAACCATATTGTTCACTTCAACTTAAAACCGACAAATATACTTTATGGAATATACTATGGTTCCTAAAATAACTGACTTTGGTATCTCAAGATGTTTTGATGAAACAAGGACTTGTTATTACTTCAAAAGTGATGGGATTAGTGTAAGCCGGCTAAGCCTCTTGAAAGCTCTCAAGCTCTTTTTTTCAGGGTTCACTTTTAAATTATGTATTCATTATCTTCTCATTTCATGCAGGGAATATTTTTTTCTAGAAGTTCTTTTCAGTGGAATAATCACGTTCAAACCAGACATATACAATCTTAGTCTATATATCAATAGTTATGGAGATATTGATTATGATGAAGAGGTATTTTGAAGTTGATTATGTATGAATTTATATCACCCTTCAATAATAAAATGTTCAAATACTGATGCCATGCCTTTTACTTATGCATACTGTTGGAAGCACATCCAGCAGGGCACAAATTAGCTGCAAAAGACACAACAGACTTATTGTTATGTAAACCTATAGTTATGCAAAGGGGAACACATTCTGCAAAAGACACAACAGACTTATTGTAATGTAAACCTATAGTTATGCAAAGGGGTAAAACGAACACATTCTTTAATACAATTTGACACTACTTTATCTCTGTTTCTTTTTAGTTTTACCAAACAGTAGAACACAGATTACATGGTGCAGTTTTTACATTTTTGTTATAAATTATTGTTAGTCTGATATTGTAATTTAGTAATTTATGTGGTTTGCACATTAACATCATATTTATAGGGTTCATATGCAAAATATTACACACTTAATTGCTGATTACATAGAGGTTGATCCTTTTCATTAACCCACATCTCACTGTTGCAATTGAGCAGGTACTCAAAATTTGGAGGAATTGATTGGACAGATCACTGGGAGGAAGACAACTGGAACGAGTGATGGAGTGCATTGACACCGAGCTAGCGAGGAAACCAAGTCCTTAGCATATGAGCAAGCACCTCAGCCGCCGGAGGGGTCGATGCTCGTCAACGTGGATGCAGCAATCTTCTCCCAATCTGCAAGAGCGGGCTTTGGTCCGGTGATACATAATCACCGGGGAAGGGTGCACAGGCGGTGAACAGAGGCTACTTTGAATGAGTTCAAATTCCTGAAGGAGCAGAAGCCATGGCACTTCGTCAAGTCTTAATCCTTGCCAGTAACACTGGTATTAGGAAGATCATGGTAGGTTAACAAGATCAAGAGTTTAGGTTTTGATAGGTCCCCTACTGGAGCCATAGTCCATGATATGAAAAAATGTGCCACAAAGTTTGTATCTTGTACTTTTATCCATGTCAATCGTTCTTGTAGTGAGGCAGCACATGTTCTGGCTAAATCGGCAGAGCATGATGTTTCGTCCTGTTGGCTTAATGGTTTCCCTGATGTAATCAGGACCATTATCTGTAATGAATCAGTTATGAATGAATAAGAGGGTGCAGCTGCCCATTACCTCAAAATAAATAAATAAAGGATAGTACTTCCTGCAAGAGAAAAGAAGGAAAAAAAGAACCCAAGTACAACAACAATCTTGTGGACTTCACGGGACACGATTGAGAAGCGACGAGCAAAGAACACGGAAACTGCTACTACGGTGAACAGCAACTGTGGGAACAGAGTGTCACTATTTTAGAGAACAACCTCTTCGTTTGTTTTATTTCTTCTCCATTTTCGTCTCTGCAAAACCCGTCACAGGGTTCAAGCACATACCGGAAGCAGGGACAGAACAGAGTAGCTCCCAGTGTGTTGTAGTATTTCCTACCATTATTTATTTATTCTAATAATGTGTTGAAATTCAGCCTTTGTGCTTGCTCTCATGTTTCATTGCACTGTTCAGGCTCTCTTTGGACTGTTAAAATTTATAAAAATGATATTGTATATATACCAGCGATCTATCTAATATAATCTAATACTACCCCGTTCCAAAATAAGTGTCTTAATTTTGTACTAATTTTAGTATAAAGTTGTACTAAAGTTGAGACATTTATTTTGAGACGAAGAAAGTAGTATATATATAACAAGTATGTGATGGACCCAGAAAAAAAACATGCTAGAAAATCCCATTAGAAAGGAGAAACATACATCCATTAATCGACCAGTCATTAAAATAGGACTGGGTTCTTCTTTAACCTAACAAAACACCATCCGAATTGTTATGTTTTGCAATTATAAGCGACCAATGTTTTAAATGTACTTTACCTTCGGTTCATCTCAGTTCCTCCTTCCCCTTCTTCTTCTCACACCCGATCTGGCCCATTCCGACGAGTGGAAGACTTCCAGATGCGATTATGCAATGCGTGCGTCGATAACAGAGGCTTTGTCTTAAGCTTCCACATCATGTCCACCTTATGTGTGCTCTAAGTGAAAGTCTCGGATCCAGCCTTGGATCGGACTACGACAACGCCATTATGTTGTTACTTCATTGGGATTGGACTCTTGGGGCCAATGACCCGTTGTTTTTTTGGATAAAGAATGGATTTTATTAGCTCGAAATAGAGCATCAAGAGGATATAAACACTATGAGCACACACTCGGCCTCTGCATAGTTAGGATGCATACAGCCAATACCGACACACACAAAAACACGTCGACAAGTAGCGAAGTCATACAAGACCAAAGCTATCTGTGGGCGAGGAAAAAAACCCAAAGCATTCAGGTTCGATCGACAAACTATAGCAATGACTATATCCGCACCAAACATTTCATGACACCGCATGGACGACAACGTTCTTCAACAGCAACGCCTTCAGAAAGGGAGCGACGCTCATGAGCCGCCGTCACCGGATCCAACCATAATGGCTAGAATCTAGGTTTTCACCCTGACAAATCGATTCAAGTGCACCGATGCGTATCCGCACCAAACATCTCATGACACCGCAATGACCCATTGTTGGTTGTGTATTGCTCATATACACTGATGTGTACTTCTGTACATGAACAAATTGCAAGCCGTGACTGGCAGCACTTTCCACGATGAATGTGCTTCGACCTATGTCCCATTTCAAGTATTTTATGAATTTTTGACGTGTGCCGCTATGAACTAGTTCAACAGGTAGCATACACGTGAGATATAGTTTGATAGTAAACTTGATGAAAAAGGGAAATAAATTTGAAAATAGAAGAAAACTGAAATGAAGATTAAAAACCGAAAAAGAAGAAACTGCTAGCTTGGGGTTTGGAGCAAACACCCGCGGACATTGTTCGGACGTATGGGCTCTGGCCTGCGGGGGCACACCCTTCATAGGAGTTAAGTGTCAAATGGGTAGTTAAGTTTTCGATTTTGACAAAATGATCATGCACGACTAAATTTATGTTCACGCACAAGAAAAAGAAACAAAAAATTTAACCAGGAAATGAAAAGTAAATAATAAGCAAAAACGAAAATAGAGAACGGATCAAAAAGCTGGAGAACTGGATGAGAAAACTAGTAGATAAGAAACAGAAAATGAAAAAATAGCAGAAAGAAAAGAAGAAAATGGGCCGACCCATTCGCAATACCTGTAGAATGGAGAAACCCTCGTTCAGGCCAGTGATTTGTTCTCACAGTCACAGGGCTCCACCAGTAGCCAGCCCAGGCCCAAGTTTATGCCGCGCGCGCTCTCGTTACGTGGGTCGGCCACCGCCGTCCGATCATCTCACCCGGACCCGACCCGACGGTCAGATTCATCGAAGCTCAGTCTTACCCGGGAAGGAGCCCGCGACGCCACCGAGCAACCGCCTCTTCCCCCCTTCGACTCCCGTCGCCATTTCCGACGCCCCCCCAAACCTCCTAGATTTTCAAATCCGCACCACCATTCGCCTCCCCCAACCCCCCTCCTCTGCCCCATCCCGCCGCAGAGCGCGAAGCCCCCGCGAATCCGGTCCACCGCGAGGCGATGGCGTCGGCGAGGCTGACCCCGAACGGCGTGGGGGCGGCGCTGGCGGGGGACACGAACCTCAGGCCCATCGTGCAGGTCGTCAACCTGCGCTGCGTCAACGTCGACGGCAAGGGCACGCCCCGGAGCGACAGGTGGCGCGGCCTCGTCTCCGACGGCGCCGAGACCTGCCCCGCGATGTTCGCCGGCCAGCTCAGCGACCTCGCGCGCTCCGGGCTCATCCGCCGCGGCTCCGTCGTGCAGCTCGACGAGTACGTCATCAACATGGTCGGCGGCAGAAGGTTCGCCTCAGCATCCCTCAGCGTACCGTAGATCGATGCTCGATTGTTTGCGCTTGCGACCGGGGCGGTTTCGGCTAGGGTTCGTGCCCGCGCGCGGGTTCTGGCTGGCCATTTATGGTCGCGGTCTGTGATTCGCTGCGATTTCTGTGCCTGTAAGTGTAGTCTAATTGGTCCCTGCGAGTTGCTGTCCCTCAAATTGATTGGGGGTCTCGCTTTAGATTGATACTTTTCTAACTACTTGGAAAATTCGGTGTACGCTGATCCTGATACTCATGTTATGCTTCCTTAGGTACTACTCCGTAGAAGTGAACTAGGTCTTTTCCCTCTAGGATAACAGTACTCAACCAGAGTGGCGCCGAAATTTTGTTCCACTGATCTGCTGCTGATTGAATTGGATTCTGTAATTCCTTTTTAGGACTAGAAGATATCTGTATACCAACTGGAATGTGTAATTAAGTTGTGTTGTGAGGTATGATACAGTTTGGTGTTTGTGTAAAAGTTAGTTCATTGGATTATATTTCTGCTACTCATAATGGTCGTAAAATCGTAGATCTGGCTATGGCGCTGTGCGTTTCTGGCTTGTTAAATGATGTTATTTTCTGAATGATCGGGAGAGGAGGTCCTCTACCTTGAATTTCATAAAACAGTCAATATAAGAGATAAGAGTCAAATAGACTGGGAATAAACCTGCAAAGAGAACTGACATTATGGTCGTTTTGATGATTAGAAGAAGTTAATTGTGTGCTGTGGTTCATTTAGTTAGTTATGCAGTAAGTTGTTGCTATATACTCTAGTCGACTGGTCATGGTGCTGTGCATCAGCTAGGTTCCTTGTTTACTGATTGGGTCATTTGGTGCATGGAAGTTTGATTTGATCACTGTAGTTTACGTCATGCTCACAGATGTGGACATCTTTATCTGGTTGATTCATTTAGTGGTTTGTGTCTTTCAGCTCTACCCACTTGGTTCAGCAGTATACTTGATGATACAAGTTGTTATTTACCTATTTTAGCTGCCAATTGACTTTGTTTCATTGTGTCTTTTCTGATCTGCTCGTCAGTAAATGCTGCTGGAACATAGTTTGTGAACTGAAATGTGCCATGATTCAAGTTTCTCTGTCATATGTCTTAAGTAACTAGTGCAAATGCAAATTTGTCCTTTTGTCTTGTGGGTATGTGAAATTATTTGTTGTTGCTGAGCTGATTGGTTGAATATCTGTAGGGTTATCGTCGTTCTGAATTTGACAGTTCTTCTCGCGGAGTGTGACATCATTGGCAATCCAGTGATTACTCCAGAAAGTGAATCTTCTAATCAAAACAACCCAAGAGTGGAGCAATTTAACGGAACACGTCAATATGGTTTGGCGGCAGGAAACCCAAGTCCCACAAGGCCCAATGGCAATGTTCCAGTCTTCCAACCTTCGGTGTCAGGGAGCTCCTTGAACACACCCACCAGGCTCAGTGACAAATCTCCAGTCTTCCAGCCAACAGCACAGCCATCTTATCGTCCTGCACCCAGTTACAAAAATCAAGGAGCAATTGCGAAAAATGAAGCCCCTGCTAGAATAATCCCCATATCTTCTTTAAATCCTTATCAGGGCCGCTGGGCTATCAAGGGTAGAGTTACTGCAAAGGGAGACATCCGCCGGTACCACAATGCAAAAGGTGAAGGCAAAGTGTTCAACTTTGACTTGCTTGATTCTGATGGGGGTGAGATACGGGTGGCATGTTTCAACACTCAACTTGATCGCTTCTATGAAGTTGTGGAAGTTGGTAAGGTCTATGTGGTATCAAGAGGAAACTTGAAACCTGTACAGAGGAACTATAACCATCTGAACAGTGAGTGGGAGATTACGTTGGAGAGAGATTCATCAGTGGATCTTTGTCCTGATGAGAACAGCTCAATTCCCTCTCAGCAGTTTAACTTCAGACCGATCAGTGAAATTGAGGATACTCCGACCGGTACTATACTTGATATCATAGGTGTTGCTATCTCTGTCAGCCCTTCCACCACAGTACAGAAGAAAAACGGCACGGAAACTCTGAAAAGAATGATTGGCCTGAAGGATATGTCTGGTCGAAGTGTTGATCTAACCATGTGGGGTGACTTTTGCAACAGAGAAGGCTCACAGCTGCAAGAAATGGTTGAACGTGGGGTCTTCCCCGTGCTGGGTGTCAAAACAGGAAGAGTGAATGATTTCAATGGCAAGTGTGTCGGCACAATTTCTTCCTCTCAACTCCTCATAGACCCTGATCTCTCTGAAGCTCATACTCTGAGGCAATGGTTCGACGGTGGAGGAAGGGATGCTTCTACTCAGTCCATATCTAGGGATCACACTCCTTCAGCATCAAGGAACGAGGTCCGAATGACAGTTGCTAAAATCAAGGATGATGGTCTTGGAATGGGAGACAAACCTGATTGGGTTACTGTGAAAGCCTCCATTATATTCTTCAAGAGCGACAACTTCTGCTACACAGCTTGCCCTACTAAGGAAGGTGACCGGCAGTGCAATAAGAAAGTGACAAAGGGGACCTCTGGCTTGTGGGTGTGTGACAAATGCGACAAGGAGTTTCCAGAGTGCGACTACAGGTATCTTCTGCAGCTTCAGATTCAAGATCACTCGGGAACAACTTGGGTGACAGCGTTTCAGGAGACCGCGCAAGAGTTACTAGGCTGCTCGGCGCTAGAACTCGTTACATACAAAGAGAACGGAGACCCTCGTTTTGCAGAGACCATGCTCAGCTGTTTGTTCAAGGATTATCTGCTCAGGCTGAAAGTCAAAGAAGAAACGTACAGCGACGAGAGGAGAGTGAAGAACACATTGGTCAAAGTGGAGAGGTTTGATCCTGCTGCCGAAAGTAGATATCTGCTCGATTTACTTTCAAGGTTGGTGGCATCATATTGAGCAGCGAGTTTCGCCCGAAGAGGTGTGGCGGTGTCCATAACATGTTCTCTTTTACTCGGAAGGCCCAAGGTTTACTTACCATATTAGAGATTCAGGATTTATTCAGTTCATACCGATGTTTTTGATGTGATAGTAACAGTAAGCATGCCAATGTCTCGGCCTATGTAGACTTTCTGTCCTTGTTTAATTTTAACGGATCAATTCAGATGTAGCTACTGAATCATATTGATGTCTGTGTTAAGGCATCCCTGCTTTTTAAACTTACCAATGCAGTTGGTGGGCACACTGAGGGGCTGTTTGGTTCTAGGCCTAGCATTGCCACACTTTGTCACACATTTTTGCCAACCTTGCCTAAACTTGCCATACTTTTTATGTGTATGCCATGCAGGACTTAAGTGTGGCTTGCCTGAGATGTAACTTGAACCAAACACTCATCTAAGTTAGTCAAACTTGCCTAAAATATGACAACCTTTGGCAAAGTTAGTCATAAATCAAACAGCCTCTGAGTGACGACGGCACACAACGGCTTGGTTTGTAGCGAGCTGTATGTTCCCGTTGCAGTTCGAATCCCGGCATGACACAGTGCACTTCCCGGCGCTAAGACGTCTAGTTGGGGGCACAGTGTTCGGCCACGATGGCAGCCGAGGATGGTGACGAGTAGTCACATTCAAGGCGTGTCCAAAAGGACTGGATTGTAATCTTGATTATTTGTTTTAGGTCCATTTTCATAGTACACATGTGAGAAATGTTAGGAATTAAATAGTAGATTAATTAGCACATGCTAATTAATGACTCGTCATTAGCAAAGGGGTGTGTTCAACCCTGAATAGTCATGTCTCTTCTCTCTCTATTGTCAACAGGCACCTGTTCAGGAGGGATGCCTCCAAACATGCACCTTTTCTTCTCACCTTTTCTAAATGTATATATACTTGAGAATCAATAGAAATCAGGACTGATGGTCCATTCATTTTCAATCTCGTTTTACTCTATAAGCAATATCTTTATATTGTTCATCTTGAAAGTCAAATCATGTGACAACCATGAAGTCTCTATCAACTTCAACATTCTATGAACATGTTTATGGAATTGGTATTCGACGGCTTTAAGATATGCAAGTATCAGGGGGAGATCTTCCTGAATTACTCATGTTCAAAGCATCATATTATACTCCTTTTCTCTTTATAAGTTCATTTTTACAAGTTCTCATCAAGGTTTTTAATGAGGTAATATCAACATGAGATCATATGTCGTACTTTCTGTTTTCCCCCATCGGGTGTTTTAGGAAAGTATACATGACATATTTATTGTCCTCCAAACTCTATGGATTTTCCCGTATTGAGTTAAAGAGACAATTATCATGATATGTCATATATCTTTCTTCTTATATTTTTTCCACTGGATTTTGAAGGAGTTTTCAATGACATATCAGATCACACTCTTTTCCCTTATAAGCTTTCCCTCTTATAAAAGGTTTTAACGATACGACATATGCAATACTTTCTATTTTCCCCACTGGGTTTTCTAAAGGAAAATATACAAAGCATATTTATTGTTCCCAAATTCACCTATGACTTTTCTTCTTTCACAAAGGTTTTCTCATATGAGTTGTCGGGGGATGAACTCCAGATAGGCAACGGAACCCGGATCCTTTTCAAAAACACCGGGGCCAACAACGTCCCTCAATCCGGCTCGCGCTTGGCTGGGTTGCTCAACCCAGCCAAACTCCTCAACGCGGCCCCAACGACCGACACAAAGACGGTCGAACCCGACACGACCAAGACTTCTCCAACAAGCCAAGCCATCCCTTGGCGTGTTCCTCGACCCGGCCATGGGTCAGCTCCCGTCCCATCCCGGTCATACGATGGGACGAGTCTCCACTCAGGGATGAGCGGGGCAACAGTGTCCCACCAACTCCGCTGGTCAGCCGGGGCGTGGCAACAGTGCCCAACCTACCCTGCTGACCAAGGCCAACATGGCTACAGTGCACCCATCTGCACTGCTGATGCCAGCAACCAGCGACCTGACGGTGCGCCACTGTAGCGAAGTCGACTCGGCCACTCCGTGACGATCGACAAGACGGCAAACAGTGCCCCCTGGCACACGGGGCCCGCGCCCGAAGAACCCGGTGAGCCCTGACACCCGGCGGGTCCCAGCGCCGGCTTCCCGGACAATGACAACCCGACTCCATGGCCTTGTAACATTACCATTATACCCCTGGGGGGTTGACCTATAAAACCCCCCAGGAGCCCTCATGCATACGGGGACGACGCGATCAATAACACACGCACACACACACACACACACACCAAAGGAGAGGGAGCAACCTAAGCCTTGGCCTGCCTCCCTTCTTCCTCCATACATCTCTAAGAGCAACTCTGTACTGTTACATATAAACCACACTCGGCAGGACTAGGGGTGTTATCTCTCCGGAGAGCCCCGAATCTGGGTATGTCTTGCGTCCCGTGCTCGCTCATGCTGAACTCGCCTCTGGAGCCCACCCATGCCCTTGAGCCTCCTCCTCTCTTTAGCCATCATCCCTTGGCATCTCCCGTGTGCCCACCACGACAGTTGGCACCCACCGTGGGGCAACTCGAGGTTCCGGCCGGAGCCATGTTCCAGACGGGGCCCTTCTCCAACTCTGACGAGCCCGTCATGCTGGCGGACGATGTCATCGACGCGCTCGCTGCCTCCTTCGCTGTGTTATGCATCTCCGATGCGCTCGCGGCCGATGAGTACCCCAGCGAGATACTTGACATCTCTAACTCCCCCATTTCCCTCGGTAGCGGCGCCCCTGCCGGGTCAATGGACCTCTGCATGGAGGTCTTCGTCACCAACACTAGCGCTTCTTCCTCGTCCAACGCGACGAGGAAGGCCGCCGAAGCCAGGGCCGCAGCGGATCGGGCTGGCTCGCCCAACCCGTTGCACGCCACGATGCAAAGCCTTCACGTCCCCATGGCCACCGCTGTCTACGCCTCCAACGTTGCCGAGGCCCGAGCTCGACTCGAGGAGGACCGCCAGTGCTTGATGGACCTATCCGAGACACTTGCTGCCATGCAGCGCC
This sequence comes from Triticum urartu, assembly GCF_003073215.2. Lineage (NCBI taxonomy): Eukaryota > Viridiplantae > Streptophyta > Magnoliopsida > Poales > Poaceae > Triticum > Triticum urartu. The sequence continues at coordinate 526,980,625 of NC_053027.1, read as the reverse complement.
ACATGGACTCCGCTCCGCTGGAGCGCAACGCCGCCTATGACTTCATGCCTGCCGTGGTGGAGCCAAGCCGGGTTGATGACGTGCGGGCCCGGGGTGGCGCAATCCCTCCCGTCTACAAGACTCCCGTGAAGAATATGCGCGCCCAGGCGGCCGCGGTTGGCCTGGATTAGCTTGCCAGCGAGGAGCTGAAGGACCGCCTAAAGCGGGTAAACGACCTCCTCGACACGACCAACGCGCAGCAGGACCGCCTCAACCAACTCACCGAGCCGGCGGGGTCCGGCTCGATCCACACCAACGATCCCAAGGACCAGTAGAACACGGCGTCTTTGCCACCTGGCGAAGCGCACTCCGGCCGCACCCGGACCCGGCGTAACCCCGCCCCGACGACTACCGGCGGCTTGACCGACGAGCCGGCCCCGGAAGACCGGCGCCGGCGTGATCCTCCCCCACAACCCGTCCAGTGTCTGGCTTTGGCCGACCCGACCCTCCGTGGCGCAGTCGCCAGCCGGCTGGGCTCGCGCTCCATCGACGACGCTGACGCTCGCCACCGCCTCGACCAACTCGCCCTCTCCTTGGAGCTGGAAGAGAACAACGCCGTCGGACCGGCGTGCTTCGGTCCGCGCATCCAGGATGAGCCCTTCCACAAAGGGTTCACGCTCCCCCGTGACACCCCCAAGTACAACGACATCGTCAAGCCGGAGGACCGGCTCATCGACTACACCACCGCCATCGGCATCGCGGGCGGCAACCGCCGTCTCGCCGTGCGCTACGCGCCTCTCATGCTCCAGGGTTCGGCCCGCACGTCGTTGAACAGCCTGCCGGCGGGCAGCATCAACGTGTGGGTCGACTTCAAGCATGCCTTTGTGCGCAACTTCACTGGGACCTACAAGCGACCCGGCTGCCCCAGCCAGCTCGCCATGTGCGTGCAGGGACCGACAGAGACCGTCCGCGAGTACCTCGCACGCTGGACCGAGCTTCGGAACAGCTGCGAGGGCGTCCACGAAGTCCATCCCATCCAATACTTTGTCAATGGGTGCTGGGATGGCACCGTGCTCATGGTGACGGCGGACAAATACGCCAATGCCGACTCCGCCATGAAGATCCAGGTGGCGCTGGACGAAGCCGGCAAGGCAAAGCCGGTTCCCCTCCCAAGCCGGCCGGCGAAAGCAGCTGGTAGCAGCACAACCAGCAGAACAACAAGCGCAAGGCCGACCAGCCGGCTCAGCGCTATGGCAACCGGCTCGTCACGGCCGCTGAACAGGCGCCCGGAGCCGAGCCGGCCGCCAAACGCCGGCAAACTGGCAAGACGGCGTGGCAACCCGCCATGAGTTTCGAGGAGATGCTCGACGCTCCCTGCAAGCACCACAGCGGCGCGAGGCCGTCCACGCACACGCTTCGGCAGTGCGCCATCACCAAGCGCATCATGCGGGGCGACATCCCGCCTCCTCCGGCCCCGGCTCCGGGAGCAGGGCAGCTGCCTCCGCCTCCCCCCACCCCCAGCTAGCGACGCGATGCACGGTGACGTCTACGCCGACCAGAATGCGTCCTATGCCATCTTCACCAGCCTCGGCGACGATAAGCGCAGCGAACGCCTGCTCCCGCAGGAGGTGAACACTGTCGTCCCGGCCAAGCCGGAGTACTTGCATTGGTCGGATCGCCCGGTCACCTGGACACGGGAAGAGCACCCGACCATCATGCCGGACCCGGGTGGCTACGCCCTCGTCCTCAACCCCACCATTGTCGCGCCTCAACGCACGTGCAAGTTCTCCCGACTCCTCATCAACGGCAGCAGCATCAACATCCTCTACCATGACACCATGACCAAGCTCGGCCTTGAGGCCAAGGACCTAGAGCCGACCCAGACGATCTTCCACGACATCGTCCCCGGCCTCTCCTGCTCCCCGATCGGCCGGATCCAGTTCGACGTTCTGTTCGGCGACAACAACCACTTCCGACGCGAGCTGCTCTGGTTCGAAGTGGTGGACCTATCCAGCGCTTACCATGCACGAATGGGCTGACCCGCGCTCGCCAAGTTCATGGCGGTTCCCCACTACGCTTATCTAAAGATGAAGCTACTGGGTCCGAAAGGCCTCATCACCATCACCGGCGATTACCGCAAGTCCCTGGAGTGTGGCCGAGACGGCGCCAAACTGGCCGAGTCGCTGGTAGCCGAGGAGCATCGCCAGCTCGACCGGATCATCGCCTTGGCCAGCGAGATGCCGGCCGTGCCGGTTCTGGCCGAGGAGCCGGCCGATGAGGCCTCGTTCAAGCCCTCCAAGGAGACCAAGAAAGTCAAGTTGAACCCGGAAGACCCCAGTTGCAGCAAGTACGTTGTTGTGGGCACCCGCCTCGACAGCAAATAGGAAGGGGAGCTCGTCGACTTCCTCCTGAGAATCGGGATATCTTCGCATGGATCCCAAAGGACATGCCGGGTATCCCGAGGAAGTACGTCGAGCACAAACTCCATGTCCGCAAGGACGCCAAGCCTGTCCGCCAACCCCTACGTCGTTTCTCCAAGGAGAAGAGAAGAACCATCGGTGAAGAAGTCACCAAGCTTTTGGCGGCCGGCTTCATCATGGAAGTGTTCCATCCCGAGTGGCTGGCCAACCCAGTCCTCGTCCTGAAGAAGAACAAGACCTGGCGTATGTGTATCGACTACACCGGCCTGAACAAGGCCTGCCCCAAGGATCCGTTCGCCCTCCCGCGGATCGACCAAGTCATCGACTCCACCGTCGGCTGTGAGCTCCTGTCCTTCCTGGATGCTTACTCCGGCTATCATCAGATAAAGCTGGACCTGGCCGACGCCCTAAAGACGTCCTTCATCACGCCCTTTGGGGCGTATTGCTACATCACCATGTCATTCGGCCTGAAGAACGCCGGTGCACATTCTAGCGCTGCATGCAGAAATGCCTGCTGCCGCAACTCGGCCTCAACATCCACGTCTACGTGGACGACATCGTGGTGAAGACCAAGCAGCACCTCACGCTCCTTGACAACCTGAAGGAAACCTTCGCCAACCTGCGTGAGTACCGAGTGAAGCTCAACCCGGAGAAATGCGTTTTCGGCATGCCGGCCGGAAAGCTACTCGGTTTCCTCATCTCGGAGCGCGACATTGAGGCAAACTCGGAGAAAATCAAGGCCATCGAGCGCATGCGCAAGCCAGCTCGGCTGCGCGATGTCCATAAGTTTACCGGCTGCTTGGCCTCGGTCAGCCGTTTTCTTAGTCGGCTGGGCGAGAGGGCCTTGCCACTGTATCAGCTGATGAAGAAGACGACACCGTTTGAATGGAACGACCAGGCGGACGAAGCCTTCCGGGACCTCAAGCTGTAGCGACCCGACCTCAAACGGTCAAGTCTCTATGCTTCAGTGTCATCCCTGGATCGGTAATGCTGACACACACAATACTCGAGGATTTATAGCAGAGTAGCAATCACACACTTATTACATTGAATGTCTCCAAAGAGAACTTATTACAATAAATATGGCTTAAGGCCATCTAATACGATAACAACAGAAGGCTTGGAAGATAAAGTGAGTCCATCAACTCCAACGACATAGTTGAGCTGCACGACAACGACCTAACGAACCTTACTCCTCGTCTGAAAAGTCTGCAACATAATACGTTGCAGCCCGAAAATGGGTCAGCACATGGAATATGCTGGCAAAGTAACACAGTAGAGCAAAAACAGAATAATGCTATCGCTACATGCATATTTGGCTGGTGGAAAGCTCTATGGTTACATTTTTTGCGAAAAACCATTTTTCCCTAAAACAAAGGAATATATTTTAATTTAACTCTCATGGTAGTTGAAACATCATTGAGAAGGTTCCTCCAACTCAATCCCAATTAAAGTAATTATCAACCCAACAATATTAATTTAGAGTGATGAGATACTTAAGATATTCCAAGTACTAGATACTCAAGATGTCCATAACCGGGGACACGACTAACCATGATTAGTTTGTACACTCTGTAGAGGTTTGCGCACTTTTCCCCACAAGACTCGATCGCCTCCATTGAATTTCTCGCACTACATGGTGTTTGAGAAACGGATGACTGAGACACAGTCTTTCAGAAACATTAACTCTCTACTCCGGGCAGACCATACCAAACCTACAACCCACTACCTGCTGATCCACCTCTTCAAGAGCTTCACGTAACTTACTCAACTATGTTAGAGCCCATAATAGCTTGTGGCTGCACACGGAAGTTTCTAGCATGAATCATCTCAGTTCCCTTTGAGCCTGGGTGGCGGTCCATAGGAAGATCACACGGGTACTCCGGGATTTCCAAAAAATACAGGCAACACTGGGTACTCCAGGTGCCTCAGTCCACCTAGATGTGTATTTAAGTTGCCACCTTAAGTTGAACCATTAATTAACAATCTCACATCTGTCATGGATTTCACTCACCCAAACCATGTCTACGAGCATAACATAGCAATATAAGCAACGCGTAGAAGTAACTCCCAAGGGTTGGATGTAACAGGGCAATAGGTTCTACCTCATCACTACTTCCCAACCCACATGTTAATAACATCATAATCATGCAATGTTTGAGGATTGGAACTAATGCATAAAAACTGGGTGATAAAGGGGTATGATCAAAGTGTTACTTGCCTTGCTGACGATCCGCGTAACCTAGAGACTCCAAATAACACGCTTCGCACTTCGGGAATTCTATCGCAAACAAACAATAACATACATAAGCAATCAAGCATAGAAACACGGGTAAAACTCAAATAAGAAGATCTAACCAGAAAGTTCAACTTAAGAACTCCGGTTTACAAAAAGAATCAAATCAAACGGAGCAACGAAACTCAAACGACGAAAGAAACAAGATCCGTTTACTAATCTGGACCTAGGTCAAATTTTACAGTAGCAAAAGCTTGTTCAAGTTGGTTAAACGGAAAGAGGGTCTCGAGACGAAGATCCAGGCGCTTGAATCGCCTGATTCCGACTAACGAGCGAAAAGATAAACTAGAACGAAAATCGGATCAGAAATCGCGATCAGAAATAATCGCAGAAAAATCCGATTAAAGAAAACTAACGAACAGGCTAACGAACAAGCGTTCGCTGTCTGCGGCTAAATGGTGAAAACCGTTCGTAAAAACGAACGTACGGGAGAACGTCCGCTAAATAACTAAACCGAAAAAATAAACCAATCTACTAAAAAAACTACGGGTTCTAAAAAAACCGATTGGTTTTTCTGTAGAAAACTGACGGCAGCGGCGGCGGTTACCGGCAGCGGCGGTGTGTGGGCGGCGAGGCTCCATCATGCGGGGCGTGCGGCGGCGGGCGGCGGCTGCGGCGCGCGGCTCGGGCGGGCTAGGGTTTCAGCGGGGGTGCGGGTGGGCTGAGGGGGTGGCTCCCTCGGCTTATAAGGCCGGCCGGGCCGAGAGTCCTAGACGGACAAGGCCGGGTTAGGTCGGTTCACGTTTTTTGTTGGGGAACGTAGTAATTTCAAAAAAATTCCCACGCACACGCAAGATCATGGTGATGCATAGCAACAAGAGGGGAGAGTGTTGTCTACGTACCCTCGTAGACCGTTCGCGGAAGCGTTATATCAACGCGGTTGATGTAGTCGCACGTCTTCACGTCCGACCGATCCAAGTACCGAAAGCACGGCACCTCCGAGTTCTGCACACGTTCGGCTCAGTGACGTCCTCGGCTTCTCGATCCAGCAAGAGGGGCGAAGTAGTAGATGAGTTCCGGCAGCACGACGGCGTGGTGACGGTGTTGGTGAAGAACAATCTCCGCAGGGCTTTGCCTAAGCACTACGAAAACTATGACGGAGGATAAACTAGAGGGGACGGGGTTGCCGGCACACGGCTTGGTGTTTCTTGATGTGTCTTTGGTGCTAGCCCTACCCCTCTATTTATATGTTGAGCCCTGGGGTCGAAACTTGGAGTAAAAGCCTCCTCAAAGTCGGTTTCACCCGGAAGGCAAGAGTCCTTCTCGGACTCTAGGGCTAGATGCCAGGGTTCCTGGCGTCTACCCCCTAGACGCCAGGGTTCCTGGCGTCTAGCCTATGGTCTCCGCAAAACTTCCTTTTGCACTTTCCAAAAGCCTCGTGGGCTTTCCCCTTTGGCCCAGATAAAGTGTTCTGGTGCCCAAACATTTCGGGAAACATCCGGAACCCCTTCCGGTGAATTCCGGAACCCTTCCGGAGATCAAACACTACTATCCCATATATCAAACTTTATCTCAGGACCATTCCGGAGTTCCTCGTCATGTCCGTGATCTCATCCCGGACTCCGAACAACATTCGGTCATCAACATACATAACTCATATAGTACTATATCGTCAACGAACGTTAAGCGTGCAGACCCTACGGGTTCGAGAACTATGTAGACATGATCGAGACACCTCTCTGGTCAATAACCAATAGCGGGACCTGGATGCCCATATTGGCTCCTACATATTCTACGAAGATCTTTATCGGTCAGACCGCATAACAACATACGTTGTTCCCTTTGTCATCGGTATGTTACTTGCCCGAGATTCGATCGTCGGTATCTCAATACCTAGTTCAATCTCGTTACCAGCAAGTCTCTTTACTCGTTCCGTAATACATCATCCTGCAACTAACTCATTAGTTGCAATGCTTGCAAGGCTTATAGTGATGTGCATTACCGAGTGGGCCTAAAGATACCTCTCCGACAATCGGAGTGACAAATCCTAATCTCGAAATACACCAACCCAACAAGTACCTTCGGAGACACATGTAGAGCACCTTTATAATCACCCAGTTACGTTGTGAGTTTGGTAGCACACAAAGTGTTCCTCCGGTAAACGGGAGTTGCATAATCTCATAGTCATAGGAACATGTATAAGTCATGAAGAAAGCAATAGCAACAAACTAAACGATCAAGTGCTATGCTAACGGAATGGGTCAAGTCAATCACATCATTCTCCTAATGATGTGATCCCGTTAATCAAATGACAACTCATGTCTATGGTTAGGAAAACATAACCATCTTTGATCAATGAGCTAGTCAAGTAGAGGCATACTAGTGACACTCTGTTTGTCTATGTATTCACACATGTATTATGTTTCCGGTTAATACAATTCTAGCATGAATAATAAACATTTATCATGATATAAGGAAATAAATAATAACTTTATTATTGCCTCTAGGGCATATTTCCTTCAGTCTCCCACTTGCACTAGAGTCAATAATCTAGTTCACATTGCCATGTGATTTAATACCAATAGTTCACATCACCATGTGATTAACACCCATAGTTCACATCGACATGTGACCAACACCCAAAGGGTTTACTAGAGTCAATAATCTAGTTCACATCGCTATGTGATTAACACCCAAAGAGTACTAAGGTGTGATCATGTTTTGCTTGTGAGGGAAGTTTAGTCAACGGGTCTGCCACATTCAGATCCGTAAGTATTTTGCAAATTTCCATGTCAACAATGCTCTGCACGGAGCTACTCTAGCTAATTGCTCCCACTTTCAATATGTATCCAGATTGATATTTAGAGTCATCTGGATCAGTGTCAAAATTTGCATCGACATAACCCTTTACGACGAACCTTTTGTCACTTTCATAATCGAGAAACATATCCTTAATCCATAAGGATAATTTTGACCAATGTCCAGTGATCTACTCCTAGATCACTATTGTATTCCCTTGCTAAACTCAGGGCAGGGTGTACAATAGGTCTGGTACACAGCATGGCATACATTATAGAATCTATGGCTGAGGCATAGGGAATGACTTTCATTCTCTCTCTATCTTCTGTCGTGGTCGGGTTTTGAGTCTTACTCAACTTCACACCTTGTTATACAGGCAAGAACTCCTTCTTTGACTGTTCCATTTTGAACTACTTCAAAATCTTGTCAAGGTATGTACTCATTGAAAAACTTATCAAGCGTCTCGATCTATCTCTATAGATCTTGATGCTCAATATGTAAGCAGCTTCACCGAGGTCTTTCTTTGAAAAACTCCTTTCAAACATTCCTTTATGCTTTGCAGAATAATTCTACATTATCTCCGATCAACAATATGTCATTCACATATACTTATCAGAAATGTTGTAGTGCTCCCACTCACTTTCTTGTAAATACAGGCTTCACCCCAAGTCTGTATAAAACTATATGCTTTGATCAACTTATCAAAACGTATATTCCAACTCCGAGATGCTTGCACCAGTCCATAGATGGATCGCTGGAGCTTGCATATTTTGTTAGTACCTTTAGGATCGACAAAACCTTCTGGTTGCATCATATACAACTCTTCTTTAATAAATCCATTAAGGAATGCAGTTTTGTTTATCCATTTGCCAGATTTCATAAAATGCGGCAATTGCTAACATGATTCGGACAGACTTAAGCATAGATACGATTGAGAAACCCTCATCATAGTCAACACCTTGAACTCGTCGAAAACCTTTTTGCGACAATTCTAGCTTTGTAGATAGTAACACTGCTATCAGTGTCCGTCTTCCTCTTGAAGATCCATTTAATCTCAATGGCTCGCCGATCATTGGGCAAGTCAATCAAAGTCCATACTTTGTTCTCATACATGGATCTCATCTCAGATTCCATGGCCTCAAGCCATTTCGCGGAATCTGGGCTCATCATCGCTTCCTCATAGTTCGTAGGCTCGTCATGGTCAAGTAACATGACCTACAGAACAGGATTACCGTACCACTCTGGTGCGGATCTCACTCTGGTTTACCTACGAGGTTTCGGTAGTAACTTGATCTGAAGTTACATGATCATCATCATTAGCTTCCTCACTAATTGGTGTAGTAGTCACAGGAACAGATTTCTGTGATGAACTACTTTCCAACAAGGGAGCAGGTAAGTTACCTCATCAAGTTCTACTTTCCTCCCACTCACTTCTTTCGAGAGAAACTCCTTCTCTAGAAAGGATCCATTCTCAGCAATGAATATATTGCCTTCGGATCTGTGATAGAAGGTGTTCCCAACATTTTCTTTTGGGTATCCTATGAAGACGCACTTCTCCGATTTGGGTTTGAGCTTATCAGGTTGAAACTTTTTCACATAAGCATTGCAACCTCAAACTTTAAGAAACAACATCTTAGGTTTCTTGCCAAACCATAGTTCATACGGTGTCGTCTCAACGGATTTAGATGGTGTCCTATTTAACGTGAATGTAGCTGTCTCTAATGCATAACCCCAAAACGATAGTGGTAGATCGGTAAGAGACATCATAGATCGCACCATATCTAATAAAGTACGGTTATGATGTTCGGACACACCATTACACTGTGGTGTTCCAGGTGGCGTGAGTAGTGAAACTATTTCACATTGTTTTAACTGAAGGCCAAACTCGTAACTCAAATATTTGTCTCTGCGATCAGATCGTAGAAACTTTATTTTCTTGTCACGATGATTTTCCACTTCACTCTGAAGTTTTTTGAACTTTTCAAATGTTTCAGACTTATGTTTCATCAAGTAGATATACCCATATCTGCTCAAATCATCTGTGAAGGTTAGAAAATAACGATACCCGCCGCGAGCCTCAACATTCATCGGACTGCATACATCAGTATGTATTATTTCCAATAAGTCAGTTGCTTGCTCCATTGTTCCGGAGAACGGAGTCTTAGTCATCTTGCCCATGAGGCATGGTTCGCAAGCATCAACTGATTCATAATCAAGTGATTCCAAAAGCCCATCAGCATGGATTTTCTTCATGTGCTTTACACCAATATGACCTAAACGGCAGTGCCACAAATAAGTTGCACTATCATTATTAACTTTGCATCTTTTGGCTTCAATATTATGAGAATGTGTATCACCACAATCGAGATCCAACAAACCATTTTCATTGGGTGTATGACCATAGAAGGTTTTATTCATGTAAACAGAACAACAATTTATTCTCTTACTTAAATGAATAACTGTATTGCAATAAACATGATCAAATCATATTCATGCTCAACGCAAACACCAAATAACACTTATTTAGGTTCAACACTAATCCCGAAAGTATAGGGAGTGTGCAATGATGATCATATCAATCTTGGAACCACTTCCAACACGCATCATCACTTTACCCTTAACTAGTTTCTGTTCATTCTGCAACTCCCGTTTCGAGTTACTACTCTTAGCAACTGAACCCGTATCAAATACCGAGGGGTTGCTACGAACACTAGTAAAATACACATCAATAATCTGTATATCAAATATACCTTTGTTCACTTTGCCATCCTTCTTATCCGCCAAATACTTGGGGCAGTTCCGCTTCAAGTGACCAGTCCCTTTGCAGTAGAAGCACTTAGTCTCAGGCTTAGGACCAGACTTGGGCTTCTTCACTTGAGCAGCAACTTGCTTGCCGTTCTTCTTGAAGTTCCCTTTCTTTCCCTTTGCCCTTTTCTTGAAACTAGTGGTCTTGTTAATCATCAACACTTGATGCTCTTTCTTGATTTCTACCTTCATCGATTTCATCATCATGAAAAGCTTGGGAATCATTTTCATCATCCCTTGCATACTATAGTTCATCACGGAGTTCTACTAACTTGGTGATGGTGACTAGAGAATTCTGTCAATCACTATTTTATCTGGAAGATTAACTCCCACTTGATACAAGCGATTGTAGTACACAGACAATCTGAACACATGCTCACTGCTTGAGCTATTCTCCTCCATCTTTTAGCTATAGAACTTGTTGGAGACTTCATATCTCTCAACTCGGGTATTTGCTTGAAATATTAACTTCAACTCCTAGAACATCCATATGATCCATGGCGTTCAAAACGTCTTTGAAGTCCCGATTCTAAACTGTTAAGCATGGTGCACTAAACTATCAAGTAGTCATCATATTGAGCTAGCCAAACGTTCATAACATCTGTATCTGCTCCTGCAATAGGTCTGTCACCTAGTGGTGCATCAAGGACATAATTCTTCTGTGCAGCAATGAGGATAAACCTCAGATCACGGATCCAATCCGCATCATTGCTACTAACATCTTTCAACTTAGTTTTCTCTAGGAACATATCAAAAATAAACAGGGGAGCTAAACGCGAGCTATTGATCTACAACATAGATATGCTAATACTACCAGGACTAAGTTCATGATAAATTTAAGTTCAATTAATCATATTACTTAAGAACTCCCACTTAGAAAGACATCCCTCTAATCTTCTAAGTGATCACGTGATCCAAATCAACTAAACCAAAACCGATCATCACGTGAAATGGACTAGCTTTCAATGGTGAACATCAATATGTTGATCATATCTACTATATGATTCACGCTCGACCTTTCGGTCTCAGTGTTCCGAGGCCATATCTGCATATGCTAGGCTCGTCAAGTTTAACCTGAGTATTCTGCGTGTGCAAAACTGGCTTGCACCCGTTGTAGATGGACATAGAGCTTATCACACCTGATCATCACGTGGTGTCAGGGCACGACGAACTTTGGCAACGGTGCATACTCAGGGAGAACACTTTTATCTTGAAATTTAGTGAGAGATCATCTTATAATTCTACCGTCAATCAAAGCAAGATAAGATTCATAAAAGATAAACATCACATGCAATCAATATAAGTGATATGATATGGCCATCATCATCTTGTGCTTGTGATCTCCATCTCCGAAGCACCATCATGATCACCATCGTCACTGGCATGACACATTGATCTCCATCGTAGCATCGTTGTTGTCTCGCCAATCTTATGCTTCCACGACTATCGCTACCGCTTAGTGATAAAGTAAAGCATTACAGCGCAATTGCATTGCATACAATAAAGCGACAACCATATGGCTCCTGCCAGTTGCCGATAACTCGGTTACAAAACATGATCATCTCATACAATAAAATTTAGCATCATGTCTTGACCATATCACATCACAACATGCCCTGCAAAAACAAGTTAGATGTCCTCTACTTTGTTGTTGCAAGTTTTACGTGGCTGCTACGGGCTTAAGCAAGAACCGTTCTTACCTACGCATCAAAACCACAACGATAGTTTGTCAAGTTGGTGCTGTTTTAACCTTCGCAAGGACCGAGCATAGCCACACTTGGTTCAACTAAAGTTGGAGAAACTGACACCCGCCAGCCACCTGTGTGCAAAGCACGTCAGTAGAACCAGTCTCGCGTAAGCGTACGCGTAATATCGGTCCGGGCCGCTTCATCCAACAATACCGCCGAACCAAAGTATGACATGCTGGTAAGCAGTATGACTTATATCGCCCACAACTCACTTATGTTCTACTCGTGCACAACATCAACGCATAAAACCTAGGCTCTGATACAAATGTTGGGGAACGTAGTAATTCCAAAAAAATTCCTACGCACACGGAAGATCATGGTGATGCATAGCAACGAGAGGGGAGAGTGTTGTCTACGTACCCTCGTAGACCGTTCACGGAAGTGTTATATCAACGTGATTGATGTAGTCGTACGTCTTCACGTCCAACCGATCCAAGTACCGAAAGCACGACACCTCCGAGTTCTGCACACGTTCGGCTCGGTGACGTCCTCGCCTTCTCGATCCAGCAAGAGGGGCGAAGTAGTAGATGAGTTCCGGCAGCACGACGACATGGTGACGGTGTTGGTGAAGAACAATCTCCGCAGGGCTTCGCCTATGCACTACGAAAACTATGACGGAGGATAAACTAGAGGGGACGGGGTTGCCGGCACACGGCTTGGTGTTTCTTGATGTGTCTTTGGTGCTAGCCCTACCCCTCTATTTATATGTTGAGCCCTGGGGTCGAAACTTGGAGTAAAAGCTTCCTCAAAGTCGGTTTCACCTGGAAGGCAAGAGTCCTTCTCGGACCATTCCGGAGTTCCTCGTCATGTCCGTGATCTCATCCCGGACTCCGAACAACATTCGGTCATCAACATACATAACTCATATAGTACTATATCGTCAACAAACGTTAAGCGTGCGGACCCTACGGGTTCAAGAACTATGTAGACATGACCGAGACACCTCTCTGGTCAATAACCAATAGTGAGACCTGGATGCCCATATTGGCTCCTACATATTCTACGAAGATCTTTATCGGTCAGACCGCATAAAAACATACGTTGTTCCCTTTGTCATCGGTATGTTACTTGCCCGAGATTCAATCGTCGGTATCTCAATACCTAGTTCAATCTCGTTACCGGAAGTCTCTTTACTCGTTCCGTAATACATCATCCTGCAACTAACTCATTAGTTGCAATGCTTGCAAGGCTTATAGTGATGTGCATTATCGAGTGGGCCCAGAGATACCTCTCCGACAATCAGAGTGACAAATCCTAATCTCGAAATACACCAACCCAACAAGTACCTTGGAGACACCTGTAGAGCACCTTTATAATCACCCAGTTACATTGTGACGTTTGGTAGCACACAAAGTGTTCCTCCGGTAAACGGGAGTTGCATAATCTCATAGTCATAGGAACATGTATAAGTCATGAAGAAAGCAATAGCAACAAACTAAACGATCAAGTGCTATGCTAACGGAATGGGTCAAGTCAATCACATCATTCTCCTAATGATGTGATCCCGTTAATCAAATGACAACTCATGTCTATGGTTAGGAAACATAACCATCTTTGGTCAACGAGCTAGTCAAGTAGAGGCATACTAGTGACACTCTGTTTGTCTATGTATTCACACATGTATTATGTTTCCGGTTAATACAATTCTAGCATGAATAATAAACATTTATCATGATATAAGGAAAAAAATAATAACTTTATTATTGCCTCTAGGGCATATTTCCTTCATTTTTAAACAATTCAGACGTGCAGAAAAAAAGAAAAGAAATACCAAACGGACTCCAAAAATCCCAAAATAAATTTCCCCCATCCTCTAAAAATAAGCCAGACAAAGTGAACATTTATTTGGGCCTAAAATGCAATTTTGAAAAACGCGTATTTTTCCTAATTTAAATGAAATAGCAATAAAACACCGAAATAAAAACTTATTTGATTTTAATATTAAATCTCTGGTATTTCTTTATTTTGAGGAAGTCATTTTATCCTCTCTCTTTTATTTTTTATAAAAGAAATATTTCAGAGAAATAAAATTAAAATCAAACGATCATCTTTTCATAATTCAAGAAAAGCTCAAATATGAAAATAACGAAATCCCCAACTCTCTCCGTGGGTCCTTGAGTTGCTTAGAATTTCTAGGATCAACCAAAATGCAATAAAATATGGTATGCAGTGATGATTTAATGCATAACATTTCCAAATTGAAAATTTGGGATGTTACAAACCTAGCCCCCTTAAGATGAATTTCGCCCTCGAGATTCGGGTTGGCTAGAAAATAGGTGTGGGTGGTCTCTGCGAAGGTCATCCTCTCGTTCCCAGGTGGTTTCATCCTCGGTATGGTGGCTCCATTGAACTTTGCAAAACTTAATAACCTTGGTGCGGGTGACTCGACTGGCAAACTCCAAAATCTTGTCTGGTTTCTCCTCATAAGTCAAATCATTGTCCAACTGAATCGCCTCCAAGGGTACGGTATCTCTTAGAGGTATATCGGCCATCTCAGCATGGCACTTCTTCAACTGGGAAACGTGAAACACATCGTGAAATCCTGAAAGTCCTTCAGGTAACTCCAACTTGTAGGCAAATTCTCCCATTCATTCCAAAACACGATACGGTCCTACAAATCTCGGGGCTAACTTTCCCTTAACTCCAAAACATTTCACTCCTCGCAAAGGTGATACTCCCAGGTATGCTCTGTCTCCAGTTTCATAGGTTACCTCCTTGCATTTCGAATCTGCATAACTCTTCTGTCTGGACTGAGCTATCTTCAGTCTATCTCAAATCAGTTTAACTTTCTCCTCAGACTCTTTGATCAAGTCTGGTCCAAACAATTGTCGGTCTCCAACTTCATCCCACATTAACGGTGTTCTGCACCTTCGTCCATACAGGGCTTCGAACGGTGCCATCTTCAAACTGGCTTGGTAACTATTGTTGTATGAGAACTCCGTGTAAGGCAAATTGTCATCCCAACTAGATCCATAATCTAGCGCACAGGCTCTCAACATGTCCTCCAGAATCTGATTGACTCTCTCGGTCTGTCCATCCCTCTATGGGTGAAATGCTGTACTAAACTCCAATCTCGTTCCCAAAGTCTGGTGTAACTAATGCCAAAACTTTGAGGTAAACTGTGTCCCTCTATCCGATACGATGGTCCTCATAACTCCATGCAGACATATGATCCTGGTCATATATATCTTGGCCAATTTTGCACTAATATAAGTTGTTTTCACTGGGATAAAGTGTGCCACTTTGGTCAAGCGGTCAACTACTACCCATATAGAATCATAACCTGATTTGGTCCTGGGCAATTCGGTGATAAAATCCATGCCAAGTTTATCCCACTTCCATTCGGGTATCGGCATAGGCTGTAGCAATCCTGCTGGCTTTTGATGCCCGGCCTTCACTCTCTGACATACATCACATACGGCTACATACTCGGCGATATCCTTCTTCATCCCTATCCACCAGAAATGTTCCTTCAAATCCAAATACATCTTGGTGTTTCCGGGGTGTATCGAGTATGGTGAGTCATGAGCCTCCCGTAGTATTAATTTCCTGATCTCTGTGTTATTGGGCACATAAACACGGTCCTCAAACCACAAGGTGTCATGCTCATCCTCATGAAAACCTTTGGCCTTTCATTCGCTCATTTTCTCTTTATCTCGGCAATCTCTTCGTCATCCTTCTGAGCTTCTTGAATCTTTCCTAACAATGTAGAATGAGCCTCCATTGTTGCAACAAAACCTCTAGGAACAATCTCCAAACGTAGTTCCCAGAGATCCTCTGCTAACTCCTTCAGCAATCCCGTGCTCTCTAGGGTATTAGCATAACTCTTCCGGCTCAAAGCGTCTGCTACGACATTGGCCTTTCCTAGATGATAGTGTAGCTTCATGTCATAATCTTTTATGAGCTCCAACCATCTCCTCTGCCTAAGGTTCAGTTCCTTCTGTGTGAAGATGTACTTCAAACTCTTATGATCCGTGTACACATCACAATGGTTTCCAATAAGGTAACGTCTCCAAGTCTTCAATGCATGCACTACGGCTGCTAACTCTAATTCATGCGTGGCATAATTCAACTCGTGCGGTTTCAGTTGCCGCGAGGCATACGAAACAACTCTTCCGTCCTGCATAAGCACACTTCCAAGTCCTAAGCGAGAGGCGTCGCAATACACTTGGAAATCCTTACGTATATCTGGCAGTGTCAGCACTGGGGCTGTAGTCAAAAGTTTCTTCAGCTCCTGGAAACTTGCCTCGCAATCTTCCGTCCATTTAAACTTGGTATCATTCTTCAATAATTCTGTCATTGGCTTTGCGATCTTGGAAAAATTCCCAATGAATCTCCGGTAGTATCCTGCGAGTCTAAGAAAACTGCGGATCTCGCTAACTGAAGTGGGTGCCAACCATTAGTGACTGACTGAACCTTGGTGGGATCTATTGCTATACCTTCTCCTGATATAACATGTCCAAGGAATCCGACTTCCTTCAACCAAAACTCGCATTTGCTGAACTTGGCATACAACTGATGTTCCCTGAGTTTCTCGAGAACTAAACGTAAATGCTCCTTGTGTTCCTCTTCATTCTTCAAATATACCATTATATCATCAATGAACACCACTACAAACTTATCCAAAAATTCCATGAACACCTTGTTCATCATGCTCATGAAATAGGCAGGGGCGTTAGTCAGTCCAAACGACATGACCGTATATTCGTATAACCCGTACCATGTGGTGAAGGCTGTCTTTGGTATATCCTTCTCTCGTATCTTCAACTGATGATATCCCGATCGCAGATCGATCTTCGAAAACACCTTAGCTCCTTGTAGCTGGTCAAACAGATCATTGATCATCGGCAATGGGTACTTGTTCTTAATCGTCACTTCATTCAAGGCTCGATAATCAACAACCATTCTTAGGGATTTATCCTTCTTCTCAACCAAAAGCACCGGGGCTCCCCATGGTGATGAACTCCGTCGAATGTAACGTTTCTCCAATAACTCCTTGATCTGTTTCTTGATCTCCTCCAGATCATTCACAGGCATCCTATAGGGTCTCTTGGATATTGGCCCTATGCCTGGCAATAGCTCTATCAAAAAATCAATATCCCGATCCGTGGCATGCCTGGTAACTCCTCTGGGAAAACATCCGGGTAATCCTTTACTACAGGCACTTCCTCCTGAATAACTCCCGTGAGGGTATTTACTTGGCTACTTCTTGGCGCATGCCTAGATATATACTTGATCCTTTTTCCCTCCGGGGTGGTGAGACAAATTGACTTACTAACACAGTCAATGCTTCCTCCGTACGTTGACATCCAGTCCATTCCTAATATCACATCCAATCCTTGTGACTCCAAGATAATTAGGTCGGACGGCAAAACATGGCTACCAATGGTTAAGGGTATCTGATCGCACCATCGACTAGCCATATACTCTGCTCTAGGTGAGCTTACTAACAGAGGGGTACTAAGGGTTTGGGTCGGTAGTTTAAACTTATCCACGAATTCCCTTGATATGTATGAATGCGATGCACCAGTATCAAAAAGAACAAGAGCGGTAAATGACTTAACCAAAAACTTACCTATAACCGCGTCTGGCTGCTCTTCAACCTCCCCCACGTTAACGTGGTTCACTTGTCCTTTGTTGAATGGATTGGGATTCTTCCCAGTGCTCCCATTTCCGTTTCCATTCTTCCCTTCAGGGCACTCCGTGGCATAGTGTCCAGTCTTCCCGCACTTGAAACAAGTAACGTGGCTTCAGTCTCTCTTGGTAGGTGTGGCTGGATTGGGGCGATTCTGATTGTTGCTTGCTCCATTCCCATTCCCATTCCTTGGGCCAGTATGATTATGGTTACTTCCTCCATTATGGGTGTGGCCTCCATGGTTATGAACAAGTCCTCCCAAGTTCGGGGTTAGGTGAGGCTTCTGCTAAGCTCCTGAGTTATACCTCCCTTGTCCATACTTCCTCTTACGGCTCTCAATCTGCTGCTGCTTCCCTTCAATCATAAGAGCCTTATCTACCAACTCCTAGTAGTTGGTGAATGTTGCCACCATCAACTACATGCTCATCTCATCATTTAGCCCTTCCATAAACTTCTCCTGCTTTGCAGCATCTGTGGCCACATCATCAGGGGCATAGCGAGATAACTTGCTAAACTCATCCGCGTACTGTGCCACAGTACGGTTCCCCTGGCGTAAGTTGCGGAACTCACGCTTCTTCATACTCATTGCTCCACTTGAGACATGGGCTGTACGGAAGGCTTGCTGAAACTGGTCCCATGTCACCGCAGCTATAGGGTAGGTGACAGTGTAATTCTCCCACTATGATGCTGCTGGTCCATCCAACTGATGTGCGGCAAAACGCACCTTCTCAGCATCAGTACATCCTGCAGTGGTTAACTCCCTTCCAATCCCGCGGAGCCAATCATCTGCTACTATGGGCTCGGTGCTACTGGAAAACACCGGCGGCTGCAACCTCAGAAAACGGGCTAAGTTGTCAACTGGTGGTGGTGGTGGATTGTTGTTGTTGCCTTGGTTCTGAACTAACAACTGCATCAGGGTATTCTGTTGCTGGATCAACTGAGTGAGCTCCGGTGGGAAAGCAAATCCGGGGTCACGTCTCGGAGGCATCTGATGGGTTTAGAGGGGAGAGATTAGAATAGAATGAGGTATAATAAGAAAGCACTACCCATATGCACATGAGACAAACACAATCATTTCACTCAATCAATCAAGAAAGGTATACAATCGATCTAACTATCGCAAAAGTGCTCGGACTACTCTATTTACATGCTGGAATACTACTACTGATGTGGTGGTCTACTAAAAATATTCCTCGGTTGAAGACTCCATGATATCCGCTCCAGCTTCGTCTTTAAAGTCATCATCACTAAGGTCGGAGTCAGTGTCGTCGATGATGATGTAGTCCTCCGGGCGAATCTCCTTGGGTTCTTCGTCTTCTCCTCCTGGTGCGGGGTCTCCCAGGAACACTCCTATCTTCTTAACCAGGTCGTCATTCTTCTCCACTAGTACGACAATTTCCTCCTCATAATCTTCACGTGTAGCCTTAAGTTCTTCCTCCATTTCCGCGATCCTTGTCATCGCCTTCTTCAGATCTATCATTCCTGCGCACATTTGATTCTCTTGGCGTCGAATGTGCTGGTTTAGTTCCTGGATGAAAGCTGCAATTGATCTATCCTTCCTGGTGCTGATCATCTCCCATTGCTCATCTCGGCGCCCACAAATCTGATAGATAGTATCCTTAAGCTCCTTGTGATAAACTTCTCCAATGCGTCCCATGGTGATGTGAGCTACCATACTCTTTCCTAGACTCCAGGTTGGTGCATCAAAGGAAAACTCTATGGGCTTAGTAACTGGCATGAAGGTTCTTCTTGGAACTTGAACTTGAATCACCCATCGCTCCTCTTCTGGTAAAGTGGCGTTGTAAGTCCCGGTGAAGCTTGGTATTCCTATGTTCAGGTACCTAGTGACTTCCTTCAAGTGTCTTCCAAAAGGTGCTTCTTCATCCGGTTGTGCAAACTTGTTCCTTGCATCCGCCATCCTAAAGAGTAGAAAATGGGGAGGAGTCAGAAATGAGAAGAGAATAGTGATCTATGGCTTTTAGCTTAATGGTCGTGTCCTACACTCAGCGTGCGCTCTGATACCATCTTGTAGCGACCCGACCTCAAACGGTCAAGTATATGTGCTTCAGTGTCATCCCTGGATCGGTAATGCTGACACACACAGTACTCGAGGATTTATAGCAGAGTAGCAATCACACACTTATTACATCGAATGTCTTCAAAGAGAACTTATTACAATAAATATGGCTTAAGACCATCTAATACGATAACAGTGGAAGGCTTGGAAGATAAAGTGAGTCCATCAACTCCAACGACATAGCTGAGCTACACGGCAACGACCTAGCGAACCTTACTCCTCGTCTAAAAAGTCTGCAACATAATACGTTGCAACCCAAAAATGGGTCAGCACATGTAATATGCTGGCAAAGTAACACAGTAGAGCAAGAACAGAATAATGCTATCACTACATGCATATTTGGCTGGTGGAAAGCTCTATGGTTATAGTTTTTTCGAAAAGCCAATTTTTCCCTACAACAAAGGAATAGATTTTAATTTAACTATCATGGTAGTTGAAACATCATTGAGAAGGTTCCTCCAACTCAATCCCAATTAAAGTAATTATCAACCCAACAATATTAATTTAGAGTGATGAGATACTTAAGATATTCCAAGTATTAGATACTCAAGATGTCCATGACCGGGGACGCGGCTAACCATGATTAGTTTGTACACTCTGCAGAAGTTTGCGCACTTTTCCCCACAAGACTCGATCGCCTCCATTGAATTTCTTGCACTACATGGTGTTTGAGAAACGGATGACCGAGGCACAGTCTTTCCGAAACATTAACTCTCTACTCCGGGCAGACCATACCAAACCTACAACCCACTACCTGCTGATCCACCTCTTCAAGAGCTTCACGTAACTTACTCAACTATCCTAGAGCCCATAATAGCTTGTGGCTGCACACGGAAGTTTCTAGCATGAATCATCTCAGTTCCCTTTGAGCCTGGGTGGCGGTCCATAGGAAGATCACACGGGTACTCCGGGATTTCCAAAAAATACAGGCAACACTGGGTACTCCAGGTGCCTCAATCCACCCAGATGTGTATTTAAGTTGCCACCTTAAGTTGAACCATTAATTAACAATCTCACATCTTTCATGGATTTCACTCACCCAAACCACGTCTACGAGCATAACATAGCAATATAAGCAACGCGTAGAAGTAACTCCCAAGGGTTTGAATGTAACAGGGCAATAGGTTCTACCTCAT
The DNA here is from genome assembly GCF_003073215.2 of Triticum urartu. Classification (NCBI taxonomy): domain Eukaryota; kingdom Viridiplantae; phylum Streptophyta; class Magnoliopsida; order Poales; family Poaceae; genus Triticum; species Triticum urartu. The sequence continues at coordinate 526,959,790 of NC_053027.1, read as the reverse complement.
CAACTACTTCCCAACCCACATGTTAATAACATCCTAATCATGCAATGTTTGAGGATTGGAACTAATGCATAAAAACTGGGTGATAAAGGGGTATGATCAAAGTGTTACTTGCCTTGCTGACGATCCGCGTAACCTAGAGACTCCAAATAACACGCTTCGCACTCCGGGAATTCTATCGCAAACAAACAATAGCATACATAAGAAATCAAGCAAAGAAACACGGGTAAAACTCAAATAAGAAGATCTAACCAGAAAGTTCAACTTAAGAACTCCGGTTTGCAAAAAGAATCAAATCAAACGGAGCAACGAAACTCAAACGGCGAAAGAAACAAGATTCGTTTACTAATCTGGACCTAGATCAAATTTTACAGTAGAAAAAGCTTGTTCAAGTTGGTTAAAGGGAAAGAGGGTCTCGAGACGAAGATCTAGGCGCTTGAATCACCTGATTCCGACTAACGAGCGAAAAGATAAACTAGAACGAAAACGGATCAGAAATCGCGATCAGAAATAATCGCAGAAAAATCCGATTAAAGAAAACCGACGAACAGGCTAACGAATGAGCGTTCGCTGTCTGCGGCTAAACGGTGAAAACCGTTCGTAAAAACGAACGTACGGGCGAACGTCCACTAAATAACTAAACTGAAAAAACCAATCTACTAAAAAAACCGCGGGTTCTAAAAAAACCGATCGGTTTTTCCATAGAAAACCGACGGCGGCGGCGGCGGTTACCGGCAGCGGCGGCGTGCGGCTCCGGCGGGCGGGCGGCGAGGCGGCGGCGCGGCTCCGGCGTGCGGGGCGTGCGGCGGCGGGCGACGGCGGCGCGCAGCTTGGGCGGGCTAGGGTTTCAGCGGGGGTGCGGGTGGGCTGAGGGGGCGGCTCCCCCGGCTTACAAGGTCGGCCGGGCCGAGAGTCCTAGATGGACACGGCCCGGTTAGATCGGTTCGCGTTTTTTTAAACAATTCGGGCGTGCAGAAAAAAAGAAAAGAAATAGTAAACGGACTCCAAAAATCCCGAAGTAAATTTCCCCGTCCTCTAAAAATAAGCCAGACAAAGTGAACATTTATTTGGGCCTAAACTGTATTTTTGAAAAACACGTATTTTTCCTAATTCAAATAAAATAGCAATAAAACTCTGAAATAAAAACTTATTTGATTTTAATATTAAACTCTGGTATTTATTTATTTTGAGGAAGTCATTTTATCCTCTCTCTTTTATTTTTTTATAAAAGAAATATTTCAGAGAAATAAAATTAAAATCAAACGATCTCTTTTCGTAATTCGAGAAAAGCTCAAATATGAAAATAACGAAATCCCGAACTCTCTCCATGGGTCCTTGAGTTGCTTAGAATTTCTAGGATCAACCAAAATGCAATAAAATATGGTATGCAATGATGATTTAATGCACAACATTCCAAATTGAAAATTTGGGATGTTACACAAGCGCATGCTCTCCACCGTACCCGTTGAGGGAGTCCCGGATTATGGGGTCCCCGGGCATCCGGGCTATGTGACATGGGCCAGACTGGTGGGCTGTGAAAATACATGATCGAGGACCTTCCCCCGTGTCTGGATGGGACTCTCCTTGGCGTGGAGGGCAAGCTTGGAATTCGGATATGAAGATTTCTTTCTCTGTAAACCGACTCTGTACAACCCTAGCCCCTCTAGTGTCTATATAAATCGGAGGGTTTAGTTCGTAGAGGCAATCATAATCATAGAGGCCAGACATCTAGGGTTTAGTCATTACAATCTCGAGGTAGATGATACATCTCCAACGTATCTATAATTTTTGATTGCTCCATGCTATATTATCTACTGTTTTGGACATTATTGGGCTTTACTATCCACTTTTATATTATTTTTAGGACTAACCTATTAACCGGAGGCCCAGCCCAGAATTGCTGTTTTTTTTGCCTATTTTAGGGTTTCAAAGAAAAGGAAATATCAAACGGAGTCCAAACGGAATGAAACCTTCGGGAACGTGATTTTCTCACCGAACATGATCCAGGACACTTGGACCCTACGTCAAGAAATAAAGGAGGAGGCCACGAGGTAGGGGGGGCGCGCCTACCCCCCCAGGCGCACCCTCCACCCTCGTGGGCCCCCTGTTGCTCTACCGACGTACTCCTTCCTGCTATATATACCTACGTACCCGAAAATGATCAGATACGAAGCCAAAACCCTAATTCCACCGCCGCAACTTTCTGTATCCACGAGATCCCATCTTGGGGCCTGTTCCGGAGCTCCGCCAGAGGGGGCATCCATCATGGAGGGATTCTACATCAACACCATAGCCTCTCCGATGAAGTGTGAGTAGTTTACCTTAGACCTTCGGGTCCATAGTTATTAGCTAGATGGCTTCTTCTCTCTTTTTGGATCTCAATACAATGTTCTCCCCCTCTCTTGTGGAGATCTATTCGATGTAATCTTATTTTTGCGGTGTGTTTGTTGAGACCGATGAATTGTGGGTTTATGGTCAAGATTATCTATGAACAATATTTGAATCTTCTCTGAATTCTTTTATGTATGATTGGTTATCTTTGCAAGTCTCTTCGAATTATCAGTTTGGTTTGGCCTACTAGATTGATCTTTCTTGCAATGGGAGAAGTGCTTAGCTTTGGGTTCAATCTTGCGGTGTCCTTTCCCAGTGATAGTAGGGGCAACAAGGCACGTATTGTATTGTTGCCATCGAGGATAACAATATGTTTTTTATCATATTGCATGAATTTATCCCTCTACATAATGTCATCTTGCTTAAGGTGTCACTCTGTTTTCATGATCTTAATACTCTAGATGCATGCTGGATAGCGGTCGATGAGTGGAGTAATAGTAGTAGATGCAGGCAGGAGTCGGTCTACTTGTCTCGGACGTGATGCCTATATACATGATCATATCTAGATATTCTCATAACTATGCTCAATTCTGTCAATTGCTCAACAGTAATTCGTTCACCCACCGTAAAATACTTATGCTCTTGAGAGAAGCCACTAGTGAAACCTATGGCCCCCGGGTCTATCTTCATCATATTAATCTTCCAATACTTAGTTATTTCCTTTGCTTTTTTACTTTGCATCTTTATCACAAAAATACCAAAAATATTATTCTATCATATCTATCAGATCTCACTCTCGTAAGTGACCGTGAAGGGATTGACAACCCCTTATCGCGTTGGTTGCGAGGAGTTATTTGTTTTGTGCAGGTACGAGGGACTCGCGTGTAGCCTCCTACTGGATTGATACCTTGGTTCTCAAAAACTGAGGTAAATACTTACGCTACTTTGCTGCATCATCCTTTCCTCTTCAAGGAAATCCAACGCAGTGCTCAAGAGGTAGCAAGAAGAATTTCTGGCGCCGTTGCCGGGGAGTCTACGAAAAAGTCAACATACCAAGTACCCATCACAACCCTTCTCTCCCGCATTACATTATTTGCCATTTGCCTCTCGTTTTGCTCTCCCCCACTTCACCCTTGCCGTTTTATTCGCCCTCTCTCTCTATCCTCCCTCTCTTTCTCTATTTGCCTCTTTTTGCCCGCTTGCTTTTTGTTTGCTTGTGTGTTGGATTGCTTGCTTCAATGTCTAAAGATATCGAAAGCAATGTCAGGAGTTTTATGGTTTTGCAATTTGAGCATAATAATTTCTTCAGAAACAAGATTAAGGAACAGAAAAGTTTTATGAGTTTTATGAATAAAGAGCTCGATGATATGTCTAAAGAATTTGATGGTTTAAGATCCCAAATTGCTCGTCTTGAGAAATTGACTGCTGAAATTTCGGATAAGCAAGCAACCTTAGTTAATAGGATGGCCGCTAAACCGAATTTTTATGAAAATAAAGATGAAGTTCTAAAAGTTATTGATGTGTCCCCTATTAAATCTTTGTTTTGATAATGATAGGACTGAATATGACCCACCTTTACCTAGAAGGCGTTCCAAAAATTCGGAGTTTTTAGATCTTGATGCTAAATTTGATGAAAGTGGGATTGAAGAAATTAAAACCCTAGATGTCGCTAAACCCACTATTTTGAATTTCAAGGAATTTAATTATGAAAATTGCTCGTTGATTGATTGTATTTCCTTGTTGCAATCCGTGCTAAATTCTCCTCATGCTTATAGTCAAAATAAAGCGTTTACTAAACATATCGTTGATGCCTTGATGCAATCTTATGAAGAAAAACTTGAGTTAGAAGTTTCTATCCCTAGAAAACTTTATGATGAGTGGGAACCAACTATTAAAATTAAGATTAAAGATCATGAATGCTATGCTTTGTGTGATTTGGGTGCTAGTGTTTCCACGATTCCAAAGACTTTGTGTGATTTGTTAGGTTTCCGTGATTTTGATGATTGCTCTTTAAACTTGCACCTTGCGGATTCCACTATTAAGGAACCTATGGGAAGAACTAATGATGTTCTTATTGTTGAAAATAGGAATTATGTGCCCGTAGATTTTATTGTTCTTGACATAGATTGCAATCCTTCATGTCCTATTATTCTTGGTAGACCTTTCCTTAGAACGATTGGTGCAATTATTGATATGAAGGAAGGAAATATTAGATTCCAATTTCTGTTAAGGAAAGGCATGGAACACTTTCCTAGAAATAAAAATTAAATTACCTTATGAATCTATTATGAGAGCCACTTATGAATTGCCTACCAAAGATGGCAATACCTAGATCTATCCTTTCTTTTTATGCCTAGCTAGGGGCGTTAAACGATAGCGCTTGTTGGGAGGCAACCTAATTTTATTTTTATTCCTAGCTTTTTGCTCCTGTTTAGTAATAAATAATCTATCTAGCCTCTGTTTACTTTGTGTTTTTTGTGCTTAATTAGTGTTTGTGCCAAGTAGAACCGTTGGGAAGACTTGGGGAAAGTCTTGATATCTTGCTGTAAAAAAACAGAAACTTTAGCGCTCACGAGAACTGCTGCCATTTTTATTTGGAAAGTTATATTTAGTTAATTATTTTTGAAGATGATTAATAGATAAATCCCTCACGTCTAGCAATTTATTTTAGAATTTTTGGGGTTCCAGATCTTGCGCTAGCTACAGATTACTACAGACTATTCTGTTTTTGACAGATTCTGTTTTTCGTGTGTTGTTTGCTTATTTTGGTGAATCTGTGGCTAGTAAAATAGTTAATAAACCATAGAGAAGTTGGAATACAGTAGGGTTAACACCACTATAAATAAATAATGAGTTCATTACAGTACCTTGAAGTGGTCTTTTGTTTTCTTTCGCTAACGGAGCTCACGAGATTTTCTACTTTAAGTTTTGTGTTGTGAAGTTTTCAAGTTTTGGGTAAAGATTTGATGGATTATGGAACAAGGAGTGGCAAGAGTCTAAGATTGGGGATGCCCATGGAACCAACAAGATAATCTAAGGACACCTAAAAGCCATAGCTTGGTGATGCCCCGGAAGGCATCCCCTCTTTTGTCTACTTCTATCGGTAACTTTACTTGGAGCTATATTTTTATTCACCACATGATATGTGTTTTGCTTGGAGCGTCTTGTATGATGTGAGTCTTTTCTTTTTAGTTTACCACAATCATCCTTGCTGTACACACCTCTTGAGAGAGCCATACATGATTTGGAATTTTTTAGAATACTCTATGTGCTTCACTTATATCTTTTTGAGTTATATAGTTTTGCTCTAGTACTTCACTTATATCTTTTAGACCACGGTGGTGGATTTGTTTTATAGAAACTATTGATCTCTCATGATTCACTTAGATTATTTTGAGAGTCTTTAATATCATGGTAATTTTCTGAAATAATCCTAATATGCTAGGTATTCAAGATTAGTAATTTTTTTCTTATGAGTGTTTTGAATACTAAGAGAAGTTTGATGCTTGATGATTGTTTTGAGATATGGAGGTAATAATATCAAAGTCATGCTAGTTGAGTATTTGTGAATTTGAGAAATTCTTGTGTTCAAGTTTGTAAGTGCCATAGCATGCACGTATGGTAAACGTTATGTAACAAATTTGAAACATGAGGTGTTCTTTGATTGTCCTCCTTATGAGTGGCGGTCGGGGACGAGCGATGGTCTTTTCCTACCAATCTATCCCCCTAGGAGCATGCACGTAATGCTTGGTTTTTGATGACTTGTAGATTTTTGCAAGAAGTATGTGAGTTCTTTATGACTAATGTTGAGTCCATGGATTATGCACACTCTCACCCTTCCATCATTGCTAGCCTCTTCGGTACCGTGCATTGCCCTTTCTCACATTGAGAGTTGGTGCAAACTTCGCCGGTGCATCCAAACCCCGTGATATGATACGCTCTTTCACACATAAACCTCCTTATATCTTCCTCAAAACAGCCACCATACCTACCTAATGGCATTTCCATAGCCATTCCGAGATATATTGCCATGCAACTTTCCACCGTTCCGTTTATTATGACACGCATCATCATTGTCATATTGCTTTGCATGATCATGCAGTTGACATCGTATTTGTGGCAAAGACATCGTTCATAATTTTTCATACATGTCACTCTTGATTCATCGCAATCCCGGTACATCGCCAGAGGCGTTCATATAGAGTCATACTTTGTTCTAGTATCGAGTTGTAATCATTGAGTTGTAAATAAATAGTAGTGTGATGGTCATCACTTTCTAGAGCATTGTCCCAAGTGAGGAATAATAAAAAAAGAGATAAAGGCCATAAAAAAGGGAGAAGGCCCAAAAAAAAGAAAAGAAAAGAAAGGCCAAAAAAAAGAAGGCCCAAAAAAATGAGAGAAAAAGAGAGAAGGGACAATGCTACTATCCTTTGCCACACTTGTGCTTCAAAGTAGCACCATAATCTTCATGATAGAGAGTCTTTTGTTTCGTCACTTTCATATACTAGTGGAAAATTTTCATTATAGAACTTGGCTTGTATATTCCAATAATGGGCCTCCTCAAGTGCCCTAGGTCTTCGTGAGGAAGCAAGTTGGATCCACACCCACTTAGTTTCTTTTGTTGAGCTTTCATACATTTATAGCTCTAGTGCATCCGTTGCATGGAAATCCCTACTCCTCGCATTAACATCAATCGATGGGCATCCCCATAGCTCATTGATTAGCCTCGTTGATGTGAGACTTTCTCCTTTTTTGTCTTCTCCACATACCCCATCATTATATTCTATTCCACCCATAGTGCTATGTCCATGGCTCGCGCTCATATATTGCGTGAAAGTTTATAGGTTTGAGATTACTAAAGTATGAAAAAAAATTGCTTGGCTTGTCATCGGGGTTTTGCATGATGAGAGCATTCTTGTGTGACGAAAATGCAGCATGAATAAACTATATGATTTTGTAGGGATGAACTTTCTTTGGCCATGTTATTTCGAGAGGACATAATTGCTTAGTTAGTATGCTTGAAGTATTATTATTTTTATGTCAATATGAACTTTTGTCTTGAATCTTTCGGATCTGAATATTCATACCACAAATAAGAAGAATTAAATTGAAATTATGCCAAGTAGCACCCCGCATCAAAAATTCTGTTTTTATCATTTACCTACTCGAGGACGAGCAGGAATTAAGCTTGGGGATGCTGATACGTCTCCAACATATCTATAATTTTTTATTGCTCCATGCTATATTATCTTCTGTTTTGAATGTTTATGGGCTTTATTACACAATTTTATATTATTTTTGGGACTAACCTATTAACCCAGAGCCCAGTGCTAGTTTCTGTTTTTTCCTTGTTTTAGAGTATCGCAGAAAAGGAAAATCAAACGGAATCCAATTGACCTGAAACTTCACGGAACTTATTTTTGGAAGGAAAGCAACCCGAGAGACCTGGAGTCCACGTCAAGGAAGCTTTGAGGAAGCCACGAGGTAGGGGGCGCGCCCATCCCCCTGGGTGCGCCCTCCACCCTCATGGGCCCCTCGTGGCTCCCCTGATGTACCTCTTCCGCCTATATATCTCCATATACCCTAAAATGATCGGGGAGCACAATAGATCGGGAGTTTCGCCGCCAGAAGCCTCCGTAGCCACCGAAAGCCAATCTAGACCCGTTCAGGCACCCTGCCGGAGGGGGAATCCCTCTCCGGTGGCCATCTTCATCATCCCGGTGCCCTCCATGACTTGGAGGGAGTAGTTCTCCCTCGGGGCTGAGGTTATGTACCAGTAGTTGTGAATTTGAGAAATTCTTGTGTTCAAGTTTGCAAGTCCCGTAGCATGCACGTATGGTAAACGTTATGTAACAAATTTTAAACATGAGGTGTTCTTTGATTGTCCTCCTTATGAGTGGCGGTCGGGGACGAGCGATGGTCTTTTCCAACCAATCTATCCCCCTAGGAGCATGCGCGTAATGCTTGGTTTTTGATGACTTGTAGATTTTTGCAATAAGTATGTGAGTTCTTTATGACTAATGTTGAGTCCCTGGATTATACGAACTCTTACCCTTCCATCATTGCTAGCCTCTTAGGTACCGTGCATTGCCCTTTCTCACATTGAGAGTTGGTGCAAACTTCGCCGGTGCATCCAAACCCCGTGATATGATACATTCTTTCACACATAAACCTTCTTATATCTTCCTCAAAACAGCCACCATACCTACCTATTATGGCATTTCCATAGCCATTTCGAGATATATTGCCATGCAACTTTCCACCATTCCGTTTATCATGACACATTCATCATTGTCATATTGCTTAGCATGATCATGTAGTTGACATAGTATTTGTGGCAAAGCCACCGTTCATAATTCGTTCATACATGTCACTCTTGGTTCATTGCATATCCCGGTACACCGTCGGCGGCAATCATATAGAGTCATATCTTGTTTAAGTATCGAGTTGTAATTCTTGAGTTGTAAGTAAATAGAAGTGTGATGACCATCATTCATAGAGCATTGTCCCCCCAAAAAAGAAAGGCCAAAAAAAGAAAGAAAAGAAAGGCCAAACAAAAAAAAATAAAAAAATAAAAGGGACAATGCTACTATCCTTTGCCACACTTGTGCTTCAAAGTAGCACCATAATCTTCATGATAGAGAGTCTTTTGTTTTGTCACTTTCATATACTAGTGGGAATTTTTTATTATAGAACTTGGCTTGTATATTCCAACAACGGGCCTCCTCAAGTGCCCTAGGTCTTAGTGAGCAAGCAAGTTGGATGCACACCCACTTAGTTTCTTTTGCTGAGCTTTCATACATTTATAGCTCTAGTGCATCCGTTGCATGGCAATCCCTACTCCTCGCATTAACATCAATCGATGGGCATCCCCATAGCTCATTGATTAGCCTTGTTGATGTGAGACTTTCTCCTTTTTTGTCTTCTCCACATACCCCCCATCATTATATTCTATTCCACCCATAGTGCTATGTCCATGGCTCGCTCTCATATATTGCGTGAAAGTTTATAGGTTTGAGATTACTAAAGTATGAAAAAAATTTGCTTGGCTTGTCATCGGGGTTTTGCATGATGAGAGCATTCTTGTGTGACGAAAATGGAGCATGACTAAACTATATGATTTTGTAGGGATGAACTTTCTTTGGCCATGTTATTTCGAGAGGACATAATTGCTTAGTTAGTATGCTTGAAGTATTATTATTTTTATGTCAATATGAACTTTTGTCTTGAATCTTTCGGATCTGAATATTCATACCACAAATAAGAAGAATTACATTGAGATTATGCCAAGTAGCACTCCGCATCAAAAATTCTGTTTTTGTCATTTACCTACTCGAGGACGAGCAGGAATTAAGCTTGGGGATGCTGATACGTCTCCAACGTATCTATAATTTTTTATTGCTCCATGCTATATTATCTTCTGTTTTCAATGTTTATGGGCTTTATTATACAATTTTATATTATTTTTGGGACTAACCTATTAACCCAGAGCCCAGTGCCAGTTTCTGTTTTTTCCTTGTTTTAGAGTATCGCTGAAAAGGAAAATCAAACGGAATCCAATTGACCTGAAACTTCACGGAACTTATTTTTGGAAGGAGCAACCCGAGAGACCTGGAGTCCACGTCAAGGAAGCTTTGAGGAAGCCACGAGGTAGGGGGCGCGCCCTCCACCCTCATGGGCCCCTCGTGGCTCCCCTGATGTACCTCTTCCGCCTATATATCTCCATATACCCTAAAACGACCGGGGAGCACAATAGATCGGGAGTTCCACCGCCAGAAGCCTCCGTAGCCACCGAAAGCCAATCTAGACCCGTTCAGGCACCCTGCCGGAGGGGGAATCCCTCTCCGGTGGCCATCTTCATCATCCCGGTGCTCTCCATGACTTGGAGGGAGTAGTTCTCCCTCGGGGCTGAGGTTATGTACCAGTAGCTGTGACTTTGAGAAATTCTTGTGTTCAAGTTTGCAAGTCACGTAGCATGCACGTATGGTAAACATTATGTAACAAATTTGTAACATGAGGTGTTCTTTGATTGTCCTCCTTATGAGTGGCGGTCGGGGACGAGCGATGGTCTTTTCCTACCAATCTATCCCCTAGGAGCATGCGCGTAATGCTTAGTTTTTGATGACTTGTAGATTTTTGCAATAAGTATCTGAGTTCTTTATGACTAATGTTGAGTCCCTGGATTATAAGCACTCTTACCCTTCCATCATTGCTAGCCACTTCGGTACCGTGCATTGCCCTTTCTCACATTGAGAGTTGGTGCAAACTTCGCCGGTGCATCCAAACCCCGTGATATGATACACTCTTTCACACATAAACCTTCTTATATCTTCCTCAAAACAGCCACCATACCTACCTATTATGGCATTTCCATAGCCATTTTGAGATATATTTCCATGCAACTTTCCACCATTCCGTTTATCATGACACATTCATCATTGTCATATTGCTTAGCATGATCATGTAGTTGACATAGTATTTGTGGCAAAGCCACCGTTCATAATTCGTTCATACATGTCACTCTTGGTTCATTGCATATCCCGGTACACCGTCGGCGGCATTCATATAGAGTCATATCTTGTTCTAAGTATCGAGTTGTAATTCTTGAGTTGTAAGTAAATAGAAGTGTGATGACCATCATTCATAGAGCATTGTCCCCCAAGAAAAGAAAGGCCAAAAAAAGAAAGAAAAGAAAGGCCAAATAAAAAAAATAAAAAAAATAAAAGGGACAATGCTACTATCCTTTGCCACACTTGTGCTTCAAAGTAGCACCATAATCTTCATGATAGAGAGTCTTTTGTTTTGTCACTTTCATATACTAGTGGGAATTTTTCATTATATAACTTGGCTTGTATATTCCAACAATGGGCCTCCTCAAGTGCCCTAGGTCTTCGTGAGCAAGCAAGTTGGATGCACACCCACTTATTTTCTTTTGTTGAGCTTTCATACATTTATAGCTCTAGTGCATCCGTTGCATGGCAATCCCTACTCCTCGCATTAACATCAATCGATGGGCATCCCCTTAGCTCATTGATTAGCCTTGTTGATGTGATACTTTCTCCTTTTTTGTCTTCTCCACATACCCCCCATCATTATATTCTATTCCACCCATAGTGCTATGTCCATGGCTCGCGCTCATATATTGCGTGAAAGTTTATAGGTTTGAGATTACTAAAGTATGAAAAAAATTGCTTGGCTTGTCATCGGGGTTTTGCAAGATGAGAGCATTCTTGTGTGACGAAAATGGAGCATGACTAAACTATATGATTTTGTAGGGATGAACTTTCTTTGGCCATGTTATTTCGAGAGGACATAATTGCTTAGTTAGTATGCTTGAAGTATTATTATTTTTATGTCAATATGAACTTTTGTCTTGAATCTTTCGGATCTGAATATTCATACCACAAATAAGAAGAATTAAATTGAAATTATGCCAAGTAGCACCCCGCATCAAAAATTCTGTTTTTATCATTTACCTACTCGAGGACGAGCAGGAATTAAGCTTGGGGATGCTGATACGTCTCCAACATATCTATAATTTTTTATTGCTCCATGCTATATTATCTTCTGTTTTGAATGTTTATGGGCTTTATTACACAATTTTATATTATTCTGGGACTAACCTATTAACCCAGAGCCCAGTGCTAGTTTCTGTTTTTTCCTTGTTTTAGAGTATCGCAGAAAAGGAAAATAAAACGGAATCCAATTGACCTGAAACTTCACGGAACTTATTTTTGGAAGGAAAGCAACACGAGAGACCTGGAGTCCACGTCAAGGAAGCTTTGAGGAAGCCACGAGGTAGGGGGCGCGCCCACCCCCTGGGTGCGCCCACCACCCTCATGGGCCCCTCGTGGCTCCCCTGATGTACCTCTTCCGCCTATATATCTCCATATACCCTAAAATGATCGGGGAGCACAATAGATCGGGAGTTCCGCCGCCAGAAGCCTCCGTAGCCACCGAAAGCCAATCTAGACCCATTCAGGCACCCTGCCGGAGGGGGAATCCCTCTCCGGTGGCCATCTTCATCATCCCGGTGCTCTCCATGACTTGGAGGGAGTAGTTCTCCCTCGGGGCTGAGGTTATGTACCAATAGTTGTGAATTTGAGAAATTCTTGTGTTCAAGTTTGCAAGTCCCGTAGCATGCACGTATGGTAAACGTTATGTAACAAATTTGAAACATGAGGTGTTCTTTGATTGTCTTATGAGTGGCGGTCGGGGACGAGCGATGGTCTTTTCCTACCAATCTATCCCCCTAGGAGCATGCACGTAATGCTTGGTTTTTGATGACTTGTAGATTTTTGCAATAAGTATGTGAGTTCTTTATGACTAATGTTGAGTCCCTGGATTATACGCACTCTTACCCTTCCATCATTGCTAGCCTCTTCGGTACCGTGCATTGCCCTTTCTCACATTGAGAGTTGGTGCAAACTTCACCGGTGCATCCAAACCCCGTGATATGATACGCTCTTTCACGCATAAACCTTCTTATATCTTCCACAAAACTGCCACCATACCTACCTATTATGGCATTTCCATAGCCATTTCGAGATATATTGCCATGCAACTTTCCACCATTCCGTTTATCATGACACATTCATCATTGTCATATTGCTTAGCATGATCATGTAGTTGACATAGTATTTGTGGCAAAGCCACCGTTCATAATTCGTTCATACATGTCACTCTTGGTTCATTGCATATCCCGGTACACCGTCGGCGGCATTCACATAGAGTCATATCTTGTTCTAAGTATCGAGTTGTAATTCTTGAGTTGTAAGTAAATAGAAGTGTGATGACCATCATTCATAGAGCATTGTCCCCCAAGAAAAGAAAGGCCAAAAAAAGAAAGAAAAGAAAGGCCAAATAAAAAAAATAAAAAAATAAAAGGGACAATGCTACTATCCTTTGCCACACTTGTGCTTCAAAGTAGCACCATAATCTTCATGATAGAGAGTCTTTTGTTTTGTCACTTTCATATACTAGTGGGAATTTTTCATTATATAACTTGGCTTGTATATTCCAACAATGGGCCTCCTCAAGTGCCCTAGGTCTTCGTGAGCAAGCAAGTTGGATGCACACCCACTTAGTTTCTTTTGTTGAGCTTTCATACATTTATAGCTCTAGTGCATCCGTTGCATGGCAATCCCTACTCCTCGCATTAACATCAATCGATGGGCATCCCCTTAGCTCATTGATTAGCCTTGTTGATGTGATACTTTCTCCTTTTTTGTCTTCTCCACATACCCCCCATCATTATATTCTATTCCACCCATAGTGCTATGTCCATGGCTCGCGCTCATATATTGCGTGAAAGTTTATAGGTTTGAGATTACTAAAGTATGAAAAAAAATTGCTTGGCTTGTCATCGGGGTTTTGCAAGATGAGAGCATTCTTGTGTGACGAAAATGGAGCATGACTAAACTATATGATTTTGTAGGGATGAACTTTCTTTGGCCATGTTATTTCGAGAGGACATAATTGCTTAGTTAGTATGCTTGAAGTATTATTATTTTTATGTCAATATGAACTTTCATATTGAATCTTTTGAATATGAATATTCATACCACAATTAAGAAGAATTACATTAAAATTATGCCAAGTAGCACTCCACATCAAAAATTATTCTTTTTATCATTTACCTACTCGAGGACGAGCAGGAATTAAGCTTCGGGATGCTTGATACGTCTCCAACGTATCTATAATTTTTGATTGCTCCATGCTATATTATCTACTGTTTTGGACATTATTGGGCTTTATTATCCACTTTTATATTTATTTTTGGGACTAACCTATTAACCGAGGCCCAACCTAGAATTGCCTGTTTTTTTTGCCTATTTTATTGTTTCGAGAAAAGGAATTATCAAACGGAGTCCAAACGGAATGAAACCTTTGGGAACATGATTCTCACGAACATGATCCAGGAGACTTGGACCCTACGGCAAGAAATAAAGGAGGAGGCACGAGGTTAGGGTGCGCGGCCTACCCCCCTAGGCACGCCTCCACCCTCGTGGGCCCCCTGGTGCTCCATCGACGTACTCCTTCCTCCTATTATATATATATACCTTACGTACCCCCAAAATGATCAGATACGAAACCCAAAACCCTAATTCCACCGCCGCAACTTTCTGTATCCACGAGATCCCATCTTGGGGCCTGTTCCGAGCTTCGCCGGAGGGGGCATCCATCACGGAGGGCTTCTACATCAACACCATAGCCTCTCCGATGAAGTGTGAGTAGTTTACCTCAGACCTTCGGGTCCATAGTTATTAGCTAGATGGCTTCTTCTCTCTTTTTGGATCTCAATACAATGTTCCCCCCTCTCTTGTGGAGATCTATTCGATGTAATCTTCTTTTTGCGGTGTGTTTGTTGAGACCGATGAATTGTGGGTTTATGGTCAAGATTATCAATGAACAATATTTGAATCTTCTCTGAATTATTTTATGTATGATTGGTTATCTTTGCAAGTCTCTTCGAATTATGCGTTTGGTTTGGCCAACTAGATTGGTAGTTCTTGCCATGGGAGAAGTGCTTTGGGTTCGATCTTGCGGTGTCCTTTCCCAATGACAGAAGGGGCAGCAAGGCACGTATTGCATCGTTGCCACCGAGGATAACAAGATGGGGTTTATTTCATATTGCATGAATTTATCCCTCTACATCATGTCATCTTGCTTAAGGCGTTACTCTGTTTTCATGAACTTAATACTCTAGATGCATGCTGGATAGCGGTCGATGAGTGGAGTAATAGTAGTAGATGCTGGCAGGAGTCGGTCTACTTGTCTCGGACGTGATGCCTATATACATGATCATACCTAGGTATTCTCATAACTATGCTCAATTCTGTCAATTGCTCAACAGTAATTCATTCACCCACTGTAAAATACTTATGCTCTTGAGAGAAGCCACTAGTGAAACCTATTGCCCCCGGGTCTATCTTCATCATATTAATCTTCCAATACTTAGTTATTTCCTTTGCTTTTTTACTTTGCATCTTTATCACAAAAATACCAAAAATATTATTCTATCATATCTATCAGATCTCACTCTCGTAAGTGACCGTGAAGGAATTGATGATACGTCTCCAACGTATCTATAATTTTTGATTGCTCCATGCTATATTATCTACTGTTTTGGACATTATTGGGCTTTATTATCCACTTTTATATTATTTTTGGGACTAACCTATTAACCGGAGGCCCAGCCCAGAATTGCTGTTTTTTTGCCTGTTTTAGGGTTTTGAAGAAAAGGAATATCAAACAGAGTCCAAACGGAATGAAACCTTCGGGAACGTGATTTTCTCATCGAATACAACTCAGGAGACTTGGACCCTACATCAAGGCACACAACAGGAGGACACGAGGTAGGGGGGCGCGCCTGCCTACCCCAGGCGCGCCCTCCACCCTCGTGGGCCCCCTGTTGCTCCACCGACGTACTTCTTCCTCCTATATATACCCATGTACCCCAAACGATCAGATGAGGAGCCAAAACCCTAATTCCACCGCCGTAACTTTCTGTATCCACGAGATCCCATCTTGGGGCCTGTTCCGGTGCTCCACCGGAGGGGGCATAGATCACAGAGGGCTTCTACATCAACACCATAGCCTCTCCGATGAAGTGTGAGTAGTTTACTTCAGACCTACGGGTCCATAGTTAGTAGATAGATGGCTTCTTCTTCTCTCTTTTTGGATCTCAATACAATGTTCTCCCCCTCTCTTGTGGAGATCTATTCGATGTAATCTTCTTTTTGCGGTGTGTTTGTTGAGAACGATGAATTGTGGGTTTATGATCAAGTCTATCTATGAATAATATTTGAATCTTCTCTGAATTCTTTTATGTATGATTGGTTATCTTTGCAAGTATCTTCGAATTATCAGTTTGGTTTGGCCTACTAGATTGATATTTCTTGCAATGGGAGAAGTGCTTAGCTTTGGGTTCAATCTTGCGGTGTCCTTTCCCGGTGACAGTAATGGCAGTAAGGCACGTATTGTATTGTTGCCATCGAGGATAACAAGATGGGGTTTTCTTCATATTGCATGAGTCTATCCCACTACATCATGTCATCTTGCTTATTCCCACATTCAGTGCATGGACAACACATAAAACCATTCTGCTTGTTCGCCTCAGCCGCATCGAGAAACTCATGCACGCCCTTAATGTACTCGCAGGTGTGTCTGTCACCGTACATCCATTGCCGGTTCATCTGCGTGCATTATATATAATTAAGTGTCCAAATCAATAGAAGTTCATCATCACATTAAAACCAAAGTGCATACATAGTTCTCATCTAACAACATATAGCTCTCCAGAGCATCTAATTAATTAAACCATACATTGAAACTATGTAAAACATTTCAATGCGAAAACAAATGCGATCATAATCGTAACCAAGGTAACAATTGATCCAACGACATAATGATACCAAGCCTCGGTATGAATGGCATATTTTCTAATCTTTCTAATCTTCAAGCGCATTGGATCCATCTTGATCTTGTGATCATCGACGACATCCGCAACATGCAACTCCAATATCATCTTCTCCTCCTCAATTTTTTTATTTTTTCCTTCAACAAATTGTTTTCTTCTTCAACTAAATTTAACCTCTCAACAATAGGGTCGGTTGGCATTTCCGATTCACATACATCCTACATAAATAAAATCTATGTCACGTTGGTCGGCATAATTTTCATAAACAATAAATGAACAATAGTTATAAAGATAATATATATACCACATCCGAATCATAGACAGGACGAGGGCCGACGGGGGCGGATACCAAAACCATCGCACTATATAAGATGCAATTATAAAAGTAAGAAAATAATACAAGTATCTATGTAAACATACAAATAAGAATATTTTTCCTTTCAGAAAGAAGATAAGAACAAGAGGCTCACCACGGTGGTGCTGGCGATGAACTCGGCGCGGGTGATCGACGGCGGTGAAGACGGGGACGGGGCGTGACGGACCGCTAAACCTAGACAAATATTGTGGAAAATGGAGCTTGGAGGTCGAGCTTGGAGAGGAGAAAGCTTAAGTAGTGTGGCTCGGGCATTCCATCGAACACCTTGTGTGCATAGGAGGTGAGCTAGAGCACCACCAAGCCCTCTCCCCCTCGGCCAGAAAAAAACAAAGCAGTGTGCTCTGCTCTTACGCGAGGGGGTATATATAGGCACCTCATTGGTCCCGGTTGGTGGCATGAACCGGGACTAAAGGGGAGCCTTTGGTCCCGGTTCAAGCCACCAACCGGGATCAATGGTGGTGGGCCAGGAGCGAGGCCCATTGGTCCCGGTTCGTCCCACCAACCGGGACCAAAAGGTCCAGATGAACCGGGACCAATGGCCCACGTGGCCCGGCCGGCCCCCTGGGCTCACGAACCGGGTCCAATGCCCCCATTGGTCCCGGTTCTGGACTGAACCAGGACTAATGGGCTGACCCGGCCTGGACCAAAGCCCTGTTTTCTACTAGTGTTTTTAGGTAAACTTCAATTTGATATTGAGGAACATAGCTAGCCCTGATCCTTAATAGTCTATACCAAGCATCTTTCAAAGATTCATCAAGTAAATAACGAAAAATTCTAGAATCATCTTCATCAAAATTATTAAGACTCTCATTGATAACTCCGGTAGGTTTTTCCACAATATCCTTATTTACAAGTTTAGCAAGGATAGAGGGGTTGTCCAAAGTACTAAAACTCTAGAGAGAACCCCCAACCCTTTTTGATTCAGACATAGAGGAAGAAGAGGGAGGATAGAGAGAGAGAGAGGGCGAATAAAACGGCAAGGGTGAAGTGGGGGCGAGGAAAACGAGAGGCAAATGGCAACTAATGTAATGCGAGAGATAGGGATTGTGATGGGTACTTGGTATGTTGACTTTTTGCGTAGACTCCCCAGCAACGGCGCCAGAAATTCTTCTTGCTACCTCTTGAGCTTGCGTTGGATTTCCCTAAAGAGGAAAGGATGATGCAGCAGAGTAGCATAAGTATTTCCCTCAATTTTTGAGAACCAAGGTATCAATCCAGTAGGAGGCCACGCTCAAGTCCCTCGTACCTGCACAAAACGATAGCTACTCACAACCAACGCGATTAGGGGTTGTCAATCCCTTCATGGTCACTTACGAGAGTGAGATCTGATAGATATAATATTTTTGGCATTTTTGGTATAGAGGTGCAAAGTGAAAAGTAAAAGGCAAAGTAAAAAAGCAAAGCAAGATTAAAGTGATGGAGATTGATATGGTGATAATAGACCCGGGGGCCATAGGTTTCACTAGTGGCTTCTCTCAAGAGCATAAGTATTCTACGGTGGGTGAACAAATTACTGTTGAGCAATTGACAGAATTGAGCATAGTTATGAGAATATCTAGGCATGATCATGTATTATAGGCATCACGTCCGTGTCAAGTAGACCAACTCCTGCCTGCATCTACTACTATTACTCCACACATCGACCGCTATCAAGCATGCATCTAGAGTATTAAGTTAAAAATAGAGTAACGCTTTAAGCAAGATGACATGATGTAGAGAGATAAATTCATGCAATATGAAATAAACCCCATCTTGTTATCCTCGATGGCAACGATGCAATACGTGCCTTGCTGCCCCTTCTGTCATTGGGAAAGGACACCGCAAGATCGAACCCAAAGCACTTCTCCCATGGCAAGAACTACCAATCTAGTTGGCCAAACCAAACGCATAATTCGAAGAGACTTGCAAAGATAACCAATCATACATAAAAGAATTCAGAGAAGATTCAAATATTATTCATAGATAGACTTGATCATAAACCCACAATTCATCGGTCTCAACAAACACACCGCAAAAAGAAGATTACATCGAATAGATCTCCACAAGAGAGGGGGAGAACTTTGTATTGAGATCCGAAAAGAGAGAAGAAGCCATCTAGCTAATAACTATGGACCCGAAGGTCTGAGGTAAACTACTCACACTTCATCGGAGAGGCTATGATGATGTAGAAGCCCTCCGTGATGACGGCCCTCTCCGGCGGAGCTCCGGAACAGGCCCCAAGATGGGATCTCGTGGATACAGAAAGTTGCGGCGGTGGAATTAGGTTTTTGGCTCCGTATCTGTTCGTTTGGGGGTACGTAGGTATATATAGGAGGAATAAGTACGTCAGTGGAGCTTCGGTGGGCCCACGAGGGTGGGGGGCGCGCCTGGGGGTATAGGGCGCGCCCCCCTACCTCGTGCCCACCTTGAAGCTTCCTTGGCGTAGGGTCCAAGTCTCCTGGGTCATATTCGGGAAGAAAATCACGTTCCAGAAAGGTTTATTCCGTTTGGACTCCGTTTGATATTCCGTTTCTTCGAAACACTGAAATAGGCAAAAAATAGTAATTCTGGGCTGGGCCTCCGATTAATAGGTTAGTCCCAAAAATAATATAAAAGTGGAAAAGAATGCCCAATATAGTCCAAAACAATAGATAATATAGCATGGAGCAATAAAAAATTATAGATACATTGGAGACGTATCAGGCATCCCCAAGCTTAATTCCTGCTCGTCCTCGAGTAGGTAAATGATAAAAAGAGAATTTTTTATGCGGAGTGCTACTTGGCATAATTTCAATGCAAATCTTCTTAATTGTGATATGAATATTCAAATTCGAAAGATTCAAGACAAAAGTTTATATTGACATAGAAATAATAATACTTCAAGCATACTAACAAAGCAATTATGTCTTCTCAAAATAACATGGCCAAAGAAAGTTATCCCTACAAAATCATATAGTTTGGCTATGCTCTATCTTCACCACACAAAGTATTTAAATCATGCAAAACCCCGATGACAAGCCAAGCAATCGTTTCATACTCTAACTTTTTCAAAACTTTTTCAATCTTCACGCAATACATGAGCGTGAGCCATGGATATAGCACTATATGTGGAATAGAATGTTGGTTGTGGAGAAGACAAAAAGAGGGGAAGATAGTCTCACATCAACTAGGCGTATCAACGGGCTATGGAGATGCCCATCAATAGATATCAATGTGAGTGAGTAGGGATTGCCATGCAAAGGATGCACTAGAGCTATAAGTATATGAAAGCTCAAAAAGAAACTAAGTGGGTGTGCATCCAACTTGCTTGCTCATGAAGACCTAGGGCATTTTGAGGAAGCCCATCATTGCAATATACAAGCCAAGTTCTATAATGTAAAATTCCCACTAGTATATGAAAGTGATAACATGAGAGACTCTCTACTATGAAGATCATGGTGCTACTTTGAAGCACAAGTGTGGTAAAAGGATAGTAACATTGTCCCTTCTCTCTTTTTCTCTCATTTTATTATTTTTATTTTTATTTTTTTATTTGGGCCATTTCTCTTTTTTTATGGCCTATTTTATTTCTCTTTTTTGGGCTTCTTTGGCCTCTTTTATTTATTTTTCATCCGGAGTCTCATCCCGACTTGTGGGGGAATCATAGTCTCCATCATCCTTCCCTCACTTGGGACAATGCTCTAAAAACGATGATCATCACACTTTTATTTTTCTTACAACTCAACAATGACAACTCGATACTTAGAACAAAATATGACTCTATATGGATGCCTCTGGCAGTGTACCGGGATATGCAATATGACAATGATGGAGTGTGTCATAATAAACGGAACGGTGGAAAGTTGCATGGCAATATATCTCGGAATGGCTATGGAAATGCCATGATAGGTAGGTATGGTGGCTGTTTTGAGGAAGGCATATGGTAGGTGTATGATACCGGTGAAAAGTGCGCGGTATTAGAGAGGCCAGCAATGGTGGAAGGATGGGAAAAAGTGCATATAATCCATGGACTCAACATTAGTCATAAAGAACTCATATACTTATTGCAAAAATCTACAAGTTATCAAAGCAAAGTATTACGCACATGCCCCTAGGGGGATATATTGGTAGGAAAAGACCATCGCTCGTCCCCGACCGCCACTCATAAGGAAGACAATCAATAAATAAATCATGCTCCGACTTCATCACATAACGGTTCACCATACGTGCATGCTACGGGAATCACAAACTTTAACACAAGTATTCTTTAAATTCACAACTACTTCAACTAGCATGACTCTAATATTATCACCTCCATATCTCAAAACAATTATCATGCTTCAATCTTTTCTTAGTATTCAACACACTCAAAAGAAAGTTTCACAAATCTTGAATACCAAGCATGTTATTATTAAGCAAATTACCATGCTATTAAGACTCTGAAAATAATTTAAGTGAAGCATGAGAGATCAATAGTTTCTTTAAAACAAATCCACCACCGTGCTCTTAAAAGATCTAAGTGAAGCACATAGAGCAAAATTACAACGCTCAAAAGCTATAAGTGAAGCACATAGAGCAAAACTACATAGCTCAAAAGATATAAGTGAAGCACATAGAGCAAAACTACATAGCTCAAAAGACACAAGTGAAGCACATAGAGCAAAACTACATAGCTCAAAAGATATAAGTGAAGCACATAGAGTATTCTATCAAATTTGAATTCATGTATGGCTCTCTCAAAAGGTGTGTACAGCAAGGATGATTGTGGCACACTAAAACACAAAGACACACATAATACAAGACGCTCCAAGCAAAACACATATCATGTTGGTGAATAAAAATATAGCTCCAAGTAAATTACCGATGGAAGTGGACGAAAGAGGGGATGCCTTCCGGGGCATCCCCAAGCTTTGACTTTTTGGTGTCCTTGGATTATCTTGGGGGTGCCATGGGAATCCCCAATCTTAGGCTCTTGCCACTCCTTGTTCCATAATCCATCAAAAGAATTCACCCAAAACTTGAAAACTTCACAACACAAAACTCAATAGAAATCTCGTGAGCTCCGTTAGAGAAAGAAAACAAAAGACCACTTCAAGGTACTGTAATGAACTCATTATTTATTTATATTGGTGTTAAACCTACTGTATTCCAACTTCTATATGGATTATGAACTATTTTACTAGCCATAGATTCATCAAAATAAGCAAACAACACACGAAAAACAGAATCTGTCAAAAACAGAACAGTCTGTAGTAATCTGTAGCTAGCGCAAGATATGGAACCCCAAAAATTCTAAAATAAATTGCTGGACGTGAGGAATTTATCTTTTAATCATATTAAAAAAGAATTAACTAAATAGCACTCTCCAAATAAAAATTACAGCAGTTCTCGTGAGCGCTAAAGTTTCTGTTTTTTACAGCAAGTTCAACAAGACTTTCCCCAAGTCTTCCCAACGGTTCTACTTGGCACAAACACTAATTAAACACAAAAAACACAATAAAAACATAGGATAAATAAATTATTTATTACTAAACAGGAGCAAAAATCAAGGAATAAAAATAAAATTGGGTTGCCTCCCAACAAGCGCTATCGTTTAACGCCCCTAGCTAGGCATAACAAGCAAGAATAGATCTAGGTATTGCCATCTTTGGTATTAGGAAAGGAAAGAGCAAACTTGCTATCTATAGAATTAATCCTTCTATTTTGATAAAGCACATGGCTATTAATGGTAGAAGAAAGATTAAGTATGTTACGGAAGTTTGTATCTAGGCTAGCCTTTATCTCTTTAATAGATTCATTTTGGTAAGAGAGCAAAAGAGATGTAGATTCAACTTTCTCATTCATGGGGTGCCCAAATATAGTTTTCATTTTTTCATAAGTGTCTACGACATCCCCTTCAAGGAAACCTTCTTCAAATATAGAATCTAAGACATGCTTAAAAGAAGAAGGAAGGGCAATATAAAAGCTTTTTAGGTAAACTTCAATTTGATATTGAGGAACATAGCTAGCCCTGATCCTTAATAGTCTATACCAAGCATCTTTCAAAGATTCATCAAGTAAATAACGAAAAATTCCAGAATCATCTTCATCAAAATTATTAAGACTCTCATTGATAACTCCGGTAGGTTTTTCCATAGTATCCTTATTTATAAGTTTAGCGAGATAGAAGGGTTGTCCAAAGTACTAAAACTCTGGAGAGAACCCCCAACCCTTTTTGATTCAGACATAGCGGAAAGAGAGGGAGGATAGAGAGAGAGAGAGGGCGAATAAAACGGCAAGGGTGAAGTGGGGGAGAGGAAAACGAGAGGCAAATGGCAAATAATGTAATGCGAGAGATAGGGATTGTGATGGGTACTTGGTATGTTGACTTTTTGCGTAGACTCCCCGGCAACGGCGCCAGAAATTCTTCTTGCTACCTCTTGAGCTTGCGTTGGATTTCCCCGAAGAGGAAAGGGATGATGCAGCAGAGTAGCGTAAGTATTTCCCTCAGTTTTTGAGAACCAAGGTATCAATCCAGTAGGAGGCCACGCTCAAGTCCCTCATACCTGCACAAAACGATAGCTACTCGCAACCAACGCGATTAGGGGTTGTCAATCCCTTCACGGTCACTTACGAGAGTGAGATCTGATAGATATAATATTTTTTGGTATTTTTGGTATAGAGATGCAAAGTGAAAAGTAAAAGGCAAAGTAAAAAAGCAAAGCAAGATTAAAGTGATGGAGATTGATATGATGAGAATAGACCCGGGGGCCATAGGTTTCACTAGTGGCTTCTCTCAAGAGCATAAGTATTCTACGGTGGGTGAACAAATTACTTGTTGAGCAATTGACAGAATTGAGCATAGTTATGAGAATATCTAGGCATGATCATGTATATAGGCATCACGTCCGTGACAAGTAGACCGAAACGATTCTGCATCTACTACTATTACTCCACTCATCGACCGCTATCAAGCATGCATCTAGAGTATTATGTTAAAAACAGAGTAACGCTTTAAGCAAGATGACATGATGTAGAGAGATAAATTCATGCAATATGAAATAAACCCCATCTTGTTATCCTCGATGGCAACGATGCAATACGTGCCTTGCTGCCCCTTCTGTCACTGGGAAAGGACACCGCAAGATCGAACCCAAAGCTAAGCACTTCTCCCATGGCAAGAACTACCAATCTAGTTGGACAAACCAAACGCATAATTTGAAGAGACTTGCAAAGATAACCAATCATACATAAAAGAATTCAGAGAAGATTCAAATATTATTCATAGATAGACTTGACCATAAACCCACAATTCATCGGTCTAAACAAACACACCGCAAAAAGAAGAAGATTACATCGAATAGATCTCCACAAGAGAGGGGGAGAACTTTGTATTGAGATCCGAAAAGAGAGAAAAAGCCATCTAGCTAATAACTATGGACCCGAAGGTCTGAGGTAAACTACTCACACTTCATCGGAGAGGCTATGATGATGTAGAAGCCCTCCATGATGACGGCCCTCTCCGGCGGAGCTCCGGAACAGGCCCCAAGATGGGATCTCGTGGATACAAAAAGTTGCGGTGGTGGAATTAGGTTTTTGGCTCCGTATCTGTTCGTTTGGGGGTACGTTGGTATATATAGGAGGAAGAAGTACGTCGGTGGAGCTTCGGTGGGCCCATGAGGGTGGGGGCGTGCCTGGGGGTATAGGGCGCACCCCCTACCTCGTGCCCACCTCGAAGCTTCCTTGGCGTAGGTTCCAAGTCTCCTGGATTGTATTCAGGAAGAAAATCACGTTCCAAAAAGGTTTATTCCATTTGGACTCCGTTTGATATTCCGTTTCTTCGAAACACTGAAATAGGCAAAAAAGAGCAATTCTGGGTTGGGCCTCCGGTTAATAAGTTAGTCCCAAAAATAATATAAAAGTGGAAAATAAAGCCCAATATAGTCCAAAACAGTAGATAATATAGCATGGAGCAATCAAAAATTATAGATACGTTGGAGACGTATCAACGGGGCATTCCGGTTTTCTCTGAGCCGGGGTGCCACAGTGCTTGGTATCAGAGCTGGTCTGGCTGTAGAGCATCCTAGTCCGCTGGAACGTTAGAAAACGGTAACATAGGGTCTGGTTGTTACCCTTGCTTGTTGCATTTGATTGTTGCATTTGTTTGCTGCATATAGTCTTATTGCGGTTACCATTAACCCCTGTTTCATGCGTAGATGGCGGTCAACTTCCATGAGTTCAGTGCTCTTCCCTTAGCTTCCGGTGTTGTTCATATTGAGTTCAGTCCCACTCCTGCGCCTCTCAGCTTTTTTTTGACAGAAAGACTGTAAGGGAACCCCCTACAGTATAATTAGTGCAACAAATCCAAATTGCAAGTACCATGCCTTGAACCTGGGTGGGTGGGAAGGCATCAGCCCCTTCCCACCACTACTCCGTTTGATATTCCGTTTCTTCGAAACACTAAAATAGGCAAAAAACAGCAATTCTGGGTTGGGCCTTCGGTTAATAGGTTAGTCCCAAAAATAATATAAAAGTGGGAAATAAATCCCAATATAGTCCAAAACAGTAGATAATATAGCATGGAGTAATCAAAAATTATAGATACGTTGGAGACGTATCAATGGGGCATTCCGGTTTTCTCTGAGCCGGGGTGCCACAGCGCTTGGTATCAGAGCAGGTCTGGTTGTAGAGCGTCCTAGTCCGCTGGAACGTTAGAAAACGGTAGCATAGGGTCTGGTTGTTTCCCTTGCTTGTTGCATTTGATTGTTGCATTTGTTTGCTGCATATAGTCTTATTGCGGTTACCATTAACCCCTGTTTCATGCGTAGATGGCGGTCAACTTCCATGAGTTCAGTGCTCTTCCCTTAGCTTCCGGTGTTGTTCATATTGAGTTCAGTCCCACTCCTGCGCCTCTCAGCTTTTTTTTGACAGAAAGACTGTAAGGGAACCCCCTACAGTATAATTAGTGCAACAAATCCAAATTGCAAGTACCATGCCTTGAACCTGGGTGGGTGGGAAGGCATCAGCCCCTTCCCACCACTACTCCGTTTGATATTCCGTTTCTTCGAAACACTAAAATAGGCAAAAAACAGCAATTCTGGGTTGGGCCTTCGGTTAATAGGTTAGTCCCAAAAATAATATAAAAGTGGGAAATAAATCCCAATATAGTCCAAAACAGTAGATAATATAGCATGGAGTAATCAAAAATTATAGATACGTTGGAGACGTATCAATGGGGCATTCCGGTTTTCTCTGAGCCGGGGTGCCACAGCGCTTGGTATCAGAGCAGGTCTGGTTGTAGAGCGTCCTAGTCCGCTGGAACGTTAGAAAACGGTAGCATAGGGTCTGGTTGTTTCCCTTGCTTGTTGCATTTGATTGTTGCATTTGTTTGCTGCATATAGTCTTATTGCGGTTACCATTAACCCCTATTTCATGCGTAGATGGCGGTCAACTTCCATGAGTTCAGTGCTCTTCCCTTAGCTTCCGGTGTTGTTCGTATTGAGTTCAGTTCCACACCTGCGCCTCTCAGCTTTTTTTTGACAGAAAGACTGTAAGGGAACCCCCTACAGTATAATTAGTGCAACAAATCCAAATTGCAAGTACCATGCCTTGCGCCTCTCAGCTTTGCGGCCCTCCTTGGCGACATGTGGCGTAGTATTTATCCCCTCGGAGATCCACCTCATTATCAAGTATTCCAGTTTTCTGCTGGAGGAAGAATTCGGGAATATGTTGCTCATGTTCATCTGTCAGCCCCGATTCCTGTTGGTAAGCGCACCTATAGTTTCCACGGTGGTTACGGCGCTACTCCTGAGCGTGCCGTTCAGCTCGCCGCAATGGCAGGAGTCACCGATCTTCGTCACCAAGAGAGCATGGTGCAGGAGAACCGTGCTTATCAATATTATCCCACCATCGCCGAGAATCCTAGGCGAATCCAATTTCCCTCCGTCAACCCTCAAGACGACCTGGCTATCCTAGCCATGTCTCGTTACATGACGGCCGAGTGTCTTCTTATTTCTGAGTTAGTCTGAGACGCCATTCGGACCAGGAGATTGCTTGGTGCCGCTTTAACTTAGTCTTCGCCAGCTTCTCCAACTCCTCTGCCACGTCCATCCGGAACTTCAGAGTCAGCGGCTCCACTCGCTACTCCCTTAGCTTCCTCGTCAGTTCGCGAGCGTTTGCTCAAGCGTAGGATGTATTCCTTTGTGTAGCGCTTGTGCATCCGCTGTACTATCATGCTTGTGTGTGTGTCTGTGTGGAGCAGCTTTGTATCTTGTTTGCTGTGTGCTTTGTTGCAATAAATTGTTTTCTCGTGCTTCTTTGTTTTGAATCCTCGGTGTTACCCCCTTATGAAAAAATTTCCTCGACCGACACCGAATCAGAAGGAGGCGTAAGCAGTACAGATATACACCAAGGAAGTTAGTTAAAATCAATGAGGTTTTCAGCCGACAGCATTGTATTGCAGACATCCGTCCGGATACAAATTGTCTTTTGATCAGACTTTCAGCAACAAGTACCTGTCAGAGACACACTTTATCACAGCAAAGATTAAATCAGCAAGAGAACAAAATTGGATCGACAGTGATTTTTCAAGTCAAAGGTATGGGCTATGCACATCTGACATAAGTCAAAATTTAAATATTGTGACACCCAGAAGTCAGTCCAATTGCACGGTGAATTCAGTAAGGACAGTCAGACAATTCTTGTCATATCAATAATCAACTACCGGACTGACATATATATATATATATATATATGTCATTCCCATCACCAAGAAAATTAGTCCCATCCTTCTCCACAATGTATTGACGAAGTGTACAAAGATAAGGTTCCCAGTCTGCATCGATAGGGTATGAATGGATTCGCATGCAAGATATTCAGTCTTCTCGATAAAATACTGCAAAAGCTTCTGGCATAAGGTACCGAGTCTTCCCTAGCAAGTCTTTAAGGGGGAAGCTTATAAGGTACGGTACCCCAGTCTCCTCAATAAGATATCCACCGATGGCTTCGAGCATAAGCCCCCAAACCTTCCTTAGCACGATACCCCGATTGATTCCGAACGCAAGCTTCCCAGTATTCTTCTGTACAACACTAATACAAGACATTAAATTATGAATTGTCAGCATATGTCAGTGTTTTCCAAGTGGCAGATCTGCAACAGTTTGGCCTGAAACAAAAATCAGTCAGAACAAAGGTATGCCTTGAGAATCAGATATTAGTTCATTCAGTATGCTGCCAAGTCCATGCAAGTCTCTCAAGGAAGAATTCACGGTACACATCCGACAACTTCGCCGGTTATTTACGAAACAAAAACTAGTGGGTGATGCCATAATCAACAAGTCTTGAAGGAAAGACCACATTGAGACCACAATCTTGGCAGTGATTATAAAAATCAGCCTCACAAGGTGATACTATTAACGCTGTCACTGTCCGGCATAATCCACCACAGGATTGAGATCTGTATAACCACACGTGAGCCGGATAAGTATACCGAGGCTCAAAACCTGAACCAGACCAATGTATGCCGGTTATAATGTGAAAAATGGGGATGCCCAAGACCGTCTTATTCCACGGCAAACCCAAGCAGAGATCCACCCAAGAAGTATACTCCATTGTGGTACTGGACAACTCAATATATTAACCTCAACACCCGCGATGGAGCTTTGCACAGACTGTTGTTCCTAGAGAGATACTGGCAACAATGAAGAATCCGTGTGAAAACATATACGTTGAGGATCGTTATCTCTCGCATAGGGGAAGCAATGAAAGGAATAGCCTGGGTAAATGGGATTCTTTGCCAAGATCACCGGCAGTCAAGTCTGCAAATCTTATCATCAGGAGATGGTGCATTTTTTTCTATCAGTCGTGACAAGCGACAGTCAAACCTTTGGAACAACCTGGATATTCAAGACTGTGAAGCCAGTCAAGATAAGTCAGAAACTCATGCAAGATGTCAGCATCCGTTAGCAAAAATAGATATGATCCACATCACTATTTTGGAACCAGAAGGCATGTCTATATTCTAGGAATCCGATGCCTAGATAAAAGGGATTCGTTGTTCCACGGGAAGATATATTCCCCAACTCCGTGGAATGTTCTCGGTACTCGACACTAGAATAACATTTTCAGCAAGGATCAATGTCAAGAAGGACAAGTATGTCCGTAAAAATAATATTTTTGATGCTAGCTCAGCCAAAGAAAATTTTGATGGACATCCGAGGTACGCCCTGTCAGAATGTCAGATCCAGTGAAGCAAACCACCCCAGATCAAGACAATCAGTCAGATCCAATTCAGTGGAAATATTATGAATAAAAGAAACCTGAGTGGGAAACAGTTTCTTCAAGTCAGAAAGATTATTTAACCCTAACCAACCAAATCTCGAGGACGAGATTTCTTTAAGGGGGAAGGTTTGTAACAGCCTGGATTTTTGCCCTTTTATTTCTCCTTTGATTTTTTGGGATTTCCTGTTTTGCTTTGCTTTTCCATGGCTATGAGGGTCTGAAACTTGGGAAGATCATGTCTTCCTAGGTTTTCTAGTGGCTTGTCACCATCATCATCATCTTAAGATCATCTCATTTCCATTCTTGACCTAACCCAAAATTCTTTGGTAATATTCCTTTTCTGATGAAGGAATAACCCTTAGGTTGTGAAGCAACCTATATTTCTGTCACTACTAAAATTCCCAAATAATTCTCATAAATTGTTTGGGTCACATGTTCCTCAAATATGGCAAAATATTTCATTTCCATGTTAAAAGATAATCCTCCAATAATTCTTTTCCTATTCTGCCCTAAATGGCACTTTGCAAAGGAAGTGCTATTTATATTTTCTTGATTGACCCCAAACTTCTTGGACATCTTTTCCTGTCCATATCATTGGCTCATGCCAAAATGCAGCTCAATTTGCCTAGTAAATATTTTTCAGCAATTTTCCAAAGTTTCTGTCCAGGAAGGAACTTTGTGAAGGAGCTATATTCTAGGAATATCCAAATGAGTTGCAATTTTGCAGGGTCTTTCCTAGGGTCAAATAATGACTCTCCACCAAATATGAGCTCATGTAACTCATCTATGTGAGCCCAGCTCCAAATCTTAGTTTCTGGTCAGATTTTCAGTTTGTGAAGCAACCATATTCTATATTGCTTCAAATGAGCTGAAACTTTACCAGGACAAGATTCTTCCTATATAAACTACTCCCAACAAGTTGTACCTCAATTGGTTGATCCAATTACCGTGTGTAATTTTTCCAAGTTTCTGTCCAGAATGAAGCTTTGTGAAGCAAGTGCCACTTTGGTATTTCCAAATGGCATGAAATTTTTACAGCAGCTTCATATCATCGTAAAACCCCTCTCTGCCAAATTTCAGCTCATAGAGATCCAGTATGTGGGTGAATCATCCAAATTCCCAATTCTGGCTAGTTTTGCACTTTCTACTACAATCACCATCTAAGCTCCTCCTCTTAGTCTGATTTTTGGTGATCAGCATCACCTTAGTGTGTGATCATTTCCAGACAAACTCTTTACCTTGTTACCCTGCTGGTTTAACCACAGCAAATTACAAGCACCTTCTTACTGATTTACTTTTGGAGCTAAGTGAAAATCTCTTCTTTGCCCCTGGACCGATTTATTTCTTCAGTTGGACTGAGGGCACCAGGGTCCATCCACTGGACATGGTTGGCCACACCAAAGAGCACTGCTTGCGCCAGTGCACGTGGTGATCACGCTGGCGTCATGGCTGCAGGCATGCTCTGGCTTGTTCCGGCCACTATGCTCGTCTCCTCCCTCCTCGTCTCGACCTCAATTCATGTCCTGGAGCGTCCCCGTGATCAACTGGATCTCCCTGCATCACTGCCTCGTCGTGGTTCACCCTTAATGCACTACTGGAACAGTGCCCGTGCCGTGCTCAGCCCCTGACCTCCATTAGTGCACTGCTCCAGCTCGGTTCCTCCTTGGTTCCGGTGTGCCTTGTCCTTCTCCTCTCCTCCTAAGTTGTCCACGAGCCTCCCCTCGTCTTCGCGAGTCACCCCGACCCCTTTCCCCCTCACCAGGGTGCCTCTGGCCGCAAGCCCCGAGTTCGGTCGTCGTCTCCGCCTCTCGGCCGCTTCCTTGTCCGGCCTCCCCGAGCATCTTCTCGCCTCTTCACCACCACCAACCGACTCCTCGTGCTCCGGCGGTCCGCCCCACCACCTCGACCTTGCCGGAGTCGTCCCTCATCGCCGGCTACCCCCTCTGCCCGACGCCACAGCCTCCTCCCGTCCTCCTCCTATCGTCGCACTCCCACGCCTCCCCGGTGCTCGCCACCCCTAGGGGCGGACGCGGCCGTCTCCTGCGGTCCTGCCGGTGGCCTCGCCTCGGCCAACGGTGGACGGAGTCGGCCGGGCCACCACCGGCCTCGCTCTGCCTTGCCTCCTCTGTTCTGTCGAGGAACAGAACGAGAGGAGGAAGAAGACGCGCGCCTGGCCCCTCCTCCTGCCCATGGACCCCACCGGTAAGTGGCACAAGCCCGGGCCCGGTTGTTCTTAAGTGGAGACGTTTTCTTGAAATGCGTTTTCACTTTATGAAAGCGTATTTCCTTCCTCTTTTATCCAAAATGCGTTTTCCCTTCAGGGAAGCGTGTTCTCTTCTTCTACAGCTGAAAATACGTTTCCCTTTTCAGAAAATGTATTCGGCCCGAAGGCACGTTCAGTTTTTCCTCCAAGGGCCTATTTGCTGAAGTTTACTCACGGATTGGTCCCTGATCTTCTACACCTCATAACTCCGCAACTGTAACTCCGATTGAGGTGAAACCAACGCTCACTTCTTCGTCTCGTCGAGCTCTATATTTTGGTAACACTTTCACCAGGTGGTTTCATAGTGAAGATGACCATTTTGCCCTTGCCTCTCATCAGCCTCCTCCGAGAGAAAATCGTCTGACGTTTCGTTCCGCGGCTTCACCGCACTTCTTCCTGGAGTCTCCGTCACCCCAGGCAAGCCACAGTACCCACTTGCATGATAGTCATGTAGTAGCCATGGTTTTCAACTTGAATATTTATTAAATGTTTGCTTGCTTAAAATATGGTTAGAGTTGTTTCAATAATGCTTATGGATTCATGCTTACTTTCTTGCTATGTTGTTATGCACCTAGTTTTCATGCCCTGCTAGTTGCTAGTATTCTTTTCATATGCTTATGCTTGCTAGTAGTATATGTTGATGTTGGTAATGGTCTTCGGTGCATGACTGCCGTCTGTCCCGGGTACCGTTGTTATGTATGTTCCATTGCATCTAGTTGGTTAAATGCTTGCATGATAGCATTGTTGATATGTTCTTGCATGATGTTTATGGTTGATGATAATGGTCATGTTATGCTATGAGTAGTGTTGCACTTGTAACATTTATGCTCGTCATTATGCCATGTTCAGTTGGAGATTATTTCATAGTTGACGTGGTGGATAGTTATGTTGCATCCCGTGATTATGTTGATATCATGCTCATGCATTGTAATTGCATCATGTTATTTTATCATGGCTCAGCATTTTGCATTCAAGTTTAACCGGATTTAATTAAAGTTGAACAACTGTTGGTTGAGTCATGGTGCCGCCAGATCGAAACTGACTAGCGCAACCACACTTACCGTTTGGGTAAGGTCCTAACTGGGTCTATTGTCGTGCATCTCGCCGGTGCCTCCAACTAGGGAAGGTTATGGGCATGCGGTACCCTAGCCCGGTAAGCAGACATAACCTTGTGTGCCCGTTGTTTTTATTTCTATGGATCCGGTCCCCATGAAGGATTTTTGACCACGACGGTGGTCGGGGTGTCTTTGGTAGACACAGGGCCACCCAGGACTAGCCCAGTTGGGAGTGGGTCGGAGTGGCCGAGAGAGTGTCACGGCAGTAGATTGGTTTTGTCGGAACACCGTTGGTCCACCTGAAGGGAAGTGCGAGGCCATGGGTTCCGTGGTGTGGGTACAGTGTGCTACCTCTGCAGAGTGTATATTAAACCTATCGATAGCCGTGCCCGCGGATAAGGGCCCAGTTCGTGTCGGTCCCATCGTGAGTCAATAGTATTAATAATAACTTGATTAATGACAACCCTGGTTCGGTGATGAAATAAGTTGGTGGTGATCGCCGTAAGAATCACGAGTTACTTTGGTGATGATCGCCGTAAGGATCATGAGTTACTTTGCTTGTGATCGCCGTAATGATCACCGTGGTATCGAGGATATCGAGTTGTTGGATATTCGGGATGTTGTGCTAGAATCATGGGTAAAGATCAAGCTCCTTGTGGTCATTTAATGATCATTATGGTATTGTTTATATCAAGCTTGATTTGATCCTGAGATGATCGTGTAATGTCTGAGGTGGGTAAGTGATGCGCGTGATGGTTACGAGATAACCCAAGCATAATAATTGTGCATATAGTGTCATCATGTTGCATGCTAGTATTGTCAGATTTATATGTTCATGCCATGCTCATATTGTTCTGGCTGTATTAGGTTCATATTGCCTTTGGATTCTTAGTGGCTATTATGATTATTTTCATGATGGTATCTGGTATTATTTAGAGTACTACTTTGGATATCAGGTGCTCATGTCATGTTGTTATAATAATCTCATGTTAATTCCTGCTTAACCTGTAATTGCCATGTTGTTGTTTGTCTTGAATGCTTCTGGTTATTGTGAGCTTGCAAGTACATTCAATGTACTGACATGGCGTGTTATGCCAGCTTGCAGATCGTGCCTGGATTGCTTGTTGTTTGGTGTTTTCCCTGTGTTCGCGAGCTAGGATAAACGTTCCAGCCAGAGTCCCTATAGATTGGAGTCCATCATCGCCGTTCGTTGTTCCGCTGCCAGTAGTTGTTCCGCTGCTTCAAGTATTATGCTGCTTGTATAGAGCAACCGTGGTTGGCGTAGTGTCATCATGCTGATGTTATTCATTGTAATATCGGAACCCTTGTAATCATATTCGTGTTGTAATAGAGAGCTAGTTTGTTCTATGCTAAGCAGTGCCGTATTCCAGAAGACTTCACCTCGATCTCTGGGTTGGAATATGGGGCGTTCCGGTTTTCTCTGAGCCGGGGTGCCACAAGTTCACACTTTGATCATCTTTTTCATATCAAGTTTTTATGCATTAGTTTTACCCTCAAACATTGCATGAGTAGGTTTGATTAACATGTGGGTATTTGGAAGTAATTGATGAGGTAGAACCTATTGTGTTATATCAAACCCTAGGAGGTACTACGTTATGCTTATACTGCTATGCTATGCTCGTAGACGTGGATTGGGTTTTGAGAGAATTCATGGAAGTTGTGAGAGTTATTGTTTACTAAGGTTTAACTTAAGGTGGCTACTTTAATTCACATCTGGGTGGATTGGTTTGTGGACAACTGGGGAATCCAGTGTTGTCCAAGGAGATCTTGGGAAAACCGTGTGATCATCCTATAGTTTTCCACCCAAGCTCAAAGGGATCATAAGATTATTCATGCTGGAAAACTTCCGTGTGCAACCACAAGCCATTATGGGCTCTGGCGTAGTTGAGTATGTTGTGTGACCTCTTTCAATGGTAGACTAGCAGATGTAGGGGATGTAGGTGGTACGGTCTACCCGCCGTAAAGAGTTAATGCTTCTGAAAGACCGTGTCTTGGTCATCCGTTTCTCAAACATCATGTAGTGCGAGAAATTCAACGGAGGAGATCGAGTCTTGTGGGGAAAAGTGCGCAAACCTCTGCAGAGTGTACAAACTAATCATGATTAGCCGTGTCCCCAGTTATGGACATCTTGAGTATCTGTTATATGAATTATTGCTTGATCCCATCACTTTATTTAATGAAATTTGTTGGGTTATAATTATTATTTTGGGATTTAGTTGGAGGAACCTTCTCAATAATGACATCAACTTGGTAGTTAAATAAAATATATTCCTTTGTTGTAGGGAAAAATTAGCTTTATGCCAATGTTAAACCTAGAGCCTCCACCAGCCAAATATGCATGTAGTGATAGCCATTATTCAACATTGCTCTTTGGTGTGAATTTTCCTGTACATTCAATGTACTGACCTCCATGGCTGCAACGTCTCATGTTGCAGGAATCTTACGACGAGTAAGTGATACATTAGGGTTACGATGTCTACACTCAACTTTGCCATTGGTGTTATTGGGACTCCACAGCTTTGTTGTTTCTTCCGCTATGTGGATTGAGGTAATAGTATTTATGTTACTTTATACATGTGATTTACCTCTATTATAAATCCTTGAGTACTGTGTGTGTCAGCATACCGATCCATGGATGACACTTAAGCACAGAGACTTGACCGTCTGAAGTCGGGTCGCTACAAGATGGTATCAGAGCCAGGTTGACTGTAGGACGTGACCCCTAGAAACTGGCAAGCCCATAGGAAAGATTTTTCTCTCAAACCTTATTTTCAAAAAGATCTTTTACCTCTCTTCCTTTCTGAGCTTTATCAAATATTCCCTTTTAGTTAGACTATACCCCTTTCCCCTTTTTGACCATACGAATATTCGACTGATGAGACCACTCCAAGAAGTACACGATATCGGACAACTAAGAACACACCATAATGAAGAAGATTTTACCGTGCATTATAATAATGGAAACTACAATGGTTGAAGACTCCAAAGACTAGGATAATTTGAAGGCTCTGAAGAATTTCCAGATTGGTATGACCTAGGAAAGCTACCCTTATGGAATTTGTCAGACTATTGAAGCTGTCAATACCCGAGAATAAGGTGTGTTGGAGAAATACCATAGCATGGAGCGTTAAAACTCAAAGTTTTTGTAAAGAAAACCCTAAGGCAGGACATATCAACAATGGAATAATAACTCATGACAGAGACATGGGCATAAAAACGGCTATTCATGATGTTATGGCCCACTTATGTTATTGTCACTGTGCTGAGCTGAGCATGCATTTCTTCTTAAGGATTGGATGACAAAAGGG
This sequence comes from Triticum urartu, assembly GCF_003073215.2. Classification (NCBI taxonomy): domain Eukaryota; kingdom Viridiplantae; phylum Streptophyta; class Magnoliopsida; order Poales; family Poaceae; genus Triticum; species Triticum urartu. The sequence goes on along the minus strand of NC_053027.1, from coordinate 526,923,801 downwards.
CTAATGGAGCACCTATCAGCAAAAGATGAAGTTTTAACCTTAGCTGGTGTATCCCCAGGATCTAGAGTATTACATCAAGGATTTTAAGATGGACCCTCTGGAAGCTATAGTTGACTGGGAAGCAGTTCGTGAAGAACACCGGACCCAGAAGCTGAAAGTAGCCAAGCTGGAACTGAAGGACAGTAGGACCACGGTTTATGCCAAGGATGTGAAACTCGGAAGTTTGGAATGCAACCCCAGAATATTAAAGGACAAGCACGATCAGAAGAAGCCATCGGAGACATGAACAAGACCTGAAGAGTTTGGCGACTTTGAAGATTTATTTACCTTTAGAAGACCAAAGCCCTGTTATATACCTATGTTAGATGCGATGTTTGTGAGCTGTCATTTGTTTGATGTTTTCCCGACAGCCACAAAATAAAATCTGTCTTTTCAAAACTATTGTTTGTATTGTGTGTACCCCTCTCTATCTCTCTTATCTTACCCCAAAACTCACAGACCCAATAGAGGATGAATGGAGATAAACTCATATTTTCTGGACCGATGACTCAATTAGACACGGACCAATGGATTCAGAACATGGAAGATCACATAGCCGGAATGGATATGACCAAGCATGCTCTTCAGTACTTTGAAAGAGGTGCTGCTACTTGGTGGAGGATGTACCAAACCATCAATGGATGGCAAAGAGTAACCACTTGGGAAGAATTTAAGTTGACTCTACTAAAGTCTCGGCTTGTGTCCCAGAAATTGAAGCCTTATGGAAATGATATGAAGAAACCTTGTGCATGCAAGCTCTATGGAGAAATAGGACACAACCATAAAGAACACAAGGATGAATGCCCTAATTGTGAAGAAAGTTACCTAGCTGAAGAATGCCCAACTAGGCAGATTACTTGTTTCTTATATGAAGGGACTACCCACTACCCTACTCAGTGTCACATTTACCCCATGGTACAAAGCACCATCCAGCAGAAGAAAGAAGCAATGAAAGGAGCCCTCATAGAAATTTTAGAAGAACCTGTGACGAAGGAAGATGTGGAGGACACACCCAAAGAAGACCCAATTAAACCCTGCACCAAGTCATGCTATTCATGTGGAGAAGAATGACACATCTGTCGGTGTACAAAAGTAGGGGCTCTCCTTTTGAACCCTTTACTAGTGCGCGGGCGGTCAGAGCCACGTGCCGCGGCCACACTTAACAGGGCAGAGGAGGGAAGCCAGAGAGAAGTCGAAGCACCAAGGCAAACAAGACAACGCCAAGGCCGAGAGCACAAAGAGAAGAGGGACGAAGCAGGTTCCCCCAGCAAGACTCTTGCCGGGGTAGCCTCAGCGGCCCCGACAAGACCCTTGCCGGGACAGCTCGCCCAACGCCAGCGGAGCACACCACCCTTGAGCCCACGGTTTCCAACACCATCAACCACGTTGGGCCAGGGCTCGGGAGGCACCTCCATGGTGGCATGCAGATCTTTGTGAAGACAGAGAAACACTCAGGATCAGATGAGGACCAGAAGACGGCGACCCTCGGCGGGATCCTAGCCGAGGAAGTCCACAAGGCCCCCGGCAAGACCCTTGCCGGGGATGACAGCAAGGCCCCCAGCAAGGCCCTTGCCGGGGATGACGGAAACGGCACGGCAAGACCCTTGCCGAGCCCTCGGCAAGGCCTTTGCCGAGGGCATCAGCAGGGCCACTGCCAGACCCATACCAGCCAAGACTACCACCACCGTTCGCATGCAGCTGCCAACCCAACCAGCTGGGCAGGCACCTGCGTGGCAACATACAACTTCCAGGCCAAATCAGCAGGCACCTGCGTGGCGGCGTGCGGACCTTCGTGAAGGCCCTACCACCGCACCACCTCAGCTACCTTCCCGTCTACATGGCATTGCATGCATCGCTAGCCTGGGTGCGTGTCGAAGCGAGGAGGAGCGGCGACGGACGGGACGGGCCTCGTTCCCGTCCCCAATAAAGCTAAGGGACACCTAAGCGATGCATTAAATGCATCTTGTCCTGTAATACTGGCGATAAGCTCGCAGTACTATAGGCCTTTCCACCTCCTGTGTGCCACTGTGGCAGCTCCTTTCGACTATAAAAGGAGGCCCATGGCGTACTGGAAGGGGATTCGGCTCTTTTGAACTACACAGCCACCATAGCTAGTTTGAAAGCCCAAGAACACTCAATACATCCACCAAAGCAGGACTAGGGTTTTATGCATCCTCGTGGCCCGAACCTCGGTAAACAATCCTCGTGCTGACGGCTAATCCTGCTCTTCTCACGACCCCGCGCCCCGACAACCGTAGTAGGGATTCTTGTGATCTCGTAGGTGTCATTTCCCACCGACATCTTTGGCGCGGCAGGTAGGGGGCGCAGTTGTGAGAATCTGGTCTGGCTATTAGCCTAGCAGTTCTTCATTGCCATGGCTCGCAAGAAGAACGCAGCCACGGCAGTCGGTTCATCGGGGGCCAGACGGCCCGTACCAGTGAAGGCGATTAGCGGTCCGGCCGCGGATAGGACCCGAGGCGCGGCCCGCGAGCACCAGCATCGCTCCAGTAGTCAGAGCCTGGCGAGCGGCATCGTTTGTATGCAAGACAGTGGGCCACATGCCTCAAAATCCAGAGACGGAGCTGGGCCCCCCGCAGGCGGAGCGGGGCCCTCCGGGGTCACCGCCATACCACCCACAGGTGGCGCGACCACCTCCAGGACGCCCACTCCGGCACCCACAGTGCACTCTTCCCATGGTTTGCGTGACGAGCAGCGTCACCATGCCGGTGACCCTAAGCACCGCTGTGGGAAGAGCCCTGTGCATCACCTGTGGGACGAAGGAGGCCAGCATGCCCGCCGAAGTGCTGGCGATAATGGCACGCAACCGCTGGGCCGTGGTAGAACTCCTTCTAACGTGGTTAGAAGTCGAAGTGCGCCATGGTCCACGCAACTCTCGCCACCACCCACGCCAGCAGAAGCTTTAGCGCACGTGCAGCTGCTCCTTGACTTCCCTCCTGCTACGGAGAAGCTCGACGAGTGGAGAACCACCATCCGGAGCCTCGTCACCGTCGCCAACAAATATTATCCGTGACCGGAGGGGCCCTCGGGCCGGCGCTCCATCGAGCCACCACATGGCGGCGGCGGAAGGACCGAAGGTGCTGCGGTCATAGTGCACTCTCTTCCTCCGCGCCAACCACCACGGGTGTTAGCCCGTCGTGACGACGCTTGCGATAACATCTCCATAGCGTCGTCCAACCCGCGGACCCACCACGACCAGTGCCAAGTTCTTTGGGAGCGAGCCCATGAAGACACTCGAACCACCATCGAGCGCCAGCGCGATACGTGCCACTAGTCGGGCAAGCGGGTAGAGCCCGCTGCGGACCACCCGGCTCCGGGAGGCTTCGGCGGCCTACCTTAGGAGGTGGGTTTCCCGGCCTTCACCCGGGAGCTGCGACAGTTCCAGTGGTCGTCCCACCGCATGTTCAAGCCCGACGTCAGCGAGAAGTACAACGACAAGACCCATCCATCGGAGTTCCTTAGCATCTACACCATTGCGATGCAAGCTGCTAGGGCTCGTGAAGACAAGGTGCTTGACAATTACTTCCCGTTGGCCCTAAAACCTAATGTCATGTCTTGGTTGATGCACTTGCCGGCAGACTCCATTTCTTCTTGGTCAGATCTGTGCCATGAGTTCGTTGGTGCCTTCACCGGAGGCCACCAAGCTCATGGGCAGGCGAGTGATTTGCATATCATTCCCCAGAAGGAAGGAGAAAACCTATGAAAGTACATACAGAGGTTCAGCCGGGTGCAGTACAACATCCCCGACGTTCACCCAGCGGCCGTGATTAGTGCGTTCCATCAAAGCGTGCACAATCGCAAGATGCGTGAGGAGCTGGCGATGAACAAGGTTAAGGACGTGGCCGAACTTTATGTTGTGGCCGATAGGTGCGCCTGAGATGAAGAGGGAAGGAAGTACCCCGGCGTGGAAACCGACTCTAGTGATGAAGCCACCACCGCCCCGATGAAGAAGGGCTGGCGTCGCAACAGGAAACGCAAGGGCAAGGCCGTGCTTGCCGTCAAGGGATCTGACAATACCGGCGCTGCCAAGAGGGCCAAGGCAGATGACCCCGGCAAGGAGATTGTCGGGTGCGCCGCTTGCCGGGCCTTAACAGCTGCCGACAAGCCAAGGGGCTCCGACAAGCAATATTGCGAGATCCACCGCACCAAGGGCCACGACCTCCAGAACTGTCGGCAAGTCGAGCTGCTTGCTGAGAAGCAAAAGGCCGAGTATGAAAGGAGGGACAAGGAGAAGGGTCAGGATGGTGCCGAAGGACCCGGCAAGAAGCGTGGCGGCCAGGGAAGTCGCCGCGGCAAGGATAACCAGCAAGAGAGGCCCGCTCGGGGCCACGACAAGAAGCAAGATGACAATGATCATGACGAGGACGACGAGTCTGGTGAGCATGAGTTTCAGAAGGCTACGGAGGCCATGTGCATCGATGGTGGTGCCTCGCTGCATACCTCTCACCGCCAGCTCAAGCGGTGGGCGCGTGAGATTACGTCAACAAAGCCCTCGTTTGACGCTCAGAAGCTGCTGAAGTGGTCCAGCACGCCCCTCATTTTTTACGCCGAGGACCACCCTGACTGCACAACTGCGGTCGGGTGTTTGCCGTTGTTGGTTTCACCAACGATACGCAACCTCAAGGTGAACAAGATGTTGGTTGATGGCGGGGCCAGTCTGAACTTGATCTCGCCTATTGTGATCAAAAGACTGCAAATTCCTGATGGAGACCTCGAGGAAACGGGCACGTTTCAAGGGGTCAACCCGGGAAGGAGCCAGCCGAAAGGGAAGGTCACATTGCCTGTGACGTTTGGAGGAGAGTTGAATTACAGGACGGAGAATATTGTATTCGATGTAGCCGAGATCCCCTTGCCCTACAACGGGATCCTCGGCTGCCCGACGCTAGCCAAATTTATGGCGGCGTCGCACTATGCCTACAACACGTTGAAGATGCCTGGGCCGATGAACATCATCACCGTCCCCTTCGACAAGAAAGACGCACTGATCTGCGCCAACCTACTCTACCGGGAGGCAGTTGTAGTAGCTGCCGCCAAGGCACTTGCTCCTGCCGCTGAAGCCCCGAGAGGGAAGAAGAGGATCGGCAATACCTCTCGTACCCACTCCGACAAGCGCACTTCTTCGGGGTGTTATGCTATCGTCGAGGACGTGCCAGAGAGCTCCACCGGCAAGAGCAAGAAATCCAGAGCTGTGCCGCTAGAGACCAAGAGGGTGTCCGTCAAGGAAGATGGCATGGGAGGGACTTTCACCATAAGCTCCACCCTCGACGACAAATAGGAAGGCGCACTTGTCGCTTTCCTGCGGGCGAATGTCGATGTGTTTGCGTGGCAAGCATCCGATATCCCCGGCGTTCCTAGGGAAGTGATTGAGCACCACCTTGCTGTTTGTCCCCATGCGCGACCCGTCAAGCAGAAGGTCAGGAAGCAAGCTTTGGATCGGATGGAGTTCATCACAGAGGAGATCAGGAAATTGGAAGCAGCGGGTTTGGTGAGAGGAGTGCTCCATCCGACGTGGTTGGCCAATCCGGTGGTGGTGCGCAAGGCAAATGGGAAGTGGAGGCTGTGTATTGACTACACATATATCAATAAGGCTTGTCCTAAAGACCCCTTCCCTTTGCCGCGCATCGACTAGATTGTTGACTCCACGGCCGGGTGTGATTGCTACCTCTTGAGCACTGCGTTGGTTTTCCCTTGAAGAGGAAAGGGTGATGCAGTAAAGTAGCATAAGTATTTCCCTCAGTTTTTGAGAACCAATGTATCAATCCAGTAGGAGATCACGCTCAAGTCCCACACACCTACACAAACAAATAAGAACCTCGGAACCAACGCGATAAACGGATTGTCATCCCTTCACGGTCACTTACGAGAGTGAGATATGATAGATCTGATAAGATAATATTTTTGGTATTTTTATGATAAAGAGAAATAAAGATGCAAAGTAAAATAAATGGCAATAGAAATAACTAAGTATTGGAAGTTTAATATGATGGAAGATAGACCCGGGGGCCATAAGATTCACTAGTGGCTTCTCTCAAGAGCATAAATATTACGGTGGGTAAACGAATTACTGTCGAGCAATTGATAGAATTGAGCATAGTTATCAGAATATCTAGGTATGTCATGTATATAGGCATCACGTCCGCGACAAGTTGACCTAAACGATTCTGCATCTATTACTATTACTCCACACATCGACCGCTATCTAGCATGCATCTAGAGTATTAAGTTCATAAGAACAGAGTAATGCTTTAAGTAAGATGACATGATGTAGAGGGATAAACTCATGCGATATGATATAAACCCCATCTTTTTATCCTAAATGGCAACAATACAATACGTGTCGGTTCCCTTTCCGTCACTGGGATCGAGCACCACAAGATTGAACCCAAAGCTAAGCACTCCTCCCATTGTAGGAAAGATCAATCTAGTAGGCGAAACCAAACTGATAATTCGAAGAGACTTGCAAAGATAACCAATCATACATAAAAGAATTCAGAGAAGATTCAAATATTGTTCATAGATAAACTTGATCATAAACCCACAATTCATCGGATCTCGACAAACACACCGCAAAAGAAGATTACATCGAATAGATCTCCAAGAAGATCGAGGAGAACTTTGTATTGAGAGCCAAAGAGAGAGAAGAAGCCATCTAGCTAATAACTATGGGCCCATAGGTCTGAAGTAAACTACTCACACATCACCGGAGAGGCCAAGGAGTTGATGTAGAGGGCGTTCTTGATCGATGCCCCCTCCGATGGAGCTCCGGAAAAGGCCCCAAGATGGGATCTCTTGGGTACAGAAGGTTGCAGCGGTGGAATTAGGTTTTCATGGTGCTCCTGGATGTTTGGGGGTACGTGGATATATATAGGAGGAAGAAGTACGTTGGTGGAGCAACAAGGGGCCCACGAGGGTGGAGGGCGCGCGCGGGAGGGGGGGGGGGTAGGCGCGCCCCCTGCCTCATGCCCTCCTTAGTTGTTTCTTGACGCACACTCCAAGTCTCCTGGATCACGTTTGTTGAGAAAATCACGTCCCCGAAGGTTTCATTCCGTTTGGACTCTGTTTGATATTCCTTTTCGGCGAAACTCTAAAATAGGCAAAAAATAGCAATTTGGGTTGGGCCTCCGGTTAGTAGGTTAGTCCCAAAAATGATATAAAAGTGTAAAATAAAGCCCATTGACATCCAAAATAGATAATATAATAGCATGAAGCAATCAATAATTATAGATACATTGGAGACGTATCAAGCATCCCCAAGCTTAATTCCTGCTCGTCCTCGAGTAGGTAAATGATAAAAGAAGAATTTTTGATGTGGAATGCTTTCTATCATATTTCTCAATGTAATTTTTCTTTATTGTGGCATGAATGTTCAGATATGAAAGATTCAAGATAAAAGTTTAATATTGACATAGAAATAATAATACTTCAAGCATACTAATTAAGCAATTATGTCTTCGCAAAATAACATGGCCAAAGGAAGTTATCCCTACAAAATCATATAGTCTGGCTATGCTCTATCTTCACCACACAAAATATTTAAATCATGCACAACCCCGATGACAAGCCAAGCAATTGTTTCATACTTTTGATGTTCTCAAACTTTTTCAATCTTCATGCAATATATGAGCGTGAGCCATGGATATAACACTATGGTGGAATAGAATGGTGGTTGTGGAGAAGACAAAAAAGGAGAAGATAGTCTCACATCAACTAGGCGTATCAACGGGCTATGGAGATGCCCATCAATAGATATCAATGTGAGTGAGTAGGGATTGCCATGCAACAGATGCACAAGAGCTATACGTTTATGAAAGCTCAACAAAAGTAACTAAGTGGGTGTGCATCCAACTCGCTTGCTCATGAAGACCTAGGGCATTTTGAGGAAGCCCATCATTGGAATATACAAGCCAAGTTCTATAATGAAAAATTCCCACTAGTATATGAAAGTGATATCATAGGAGACTCTCTATCATGAAGATCAAGGTGCTACTCTGAAGCACAAGTGTGGTAAAAGGATAGTAGCATTGTCCCTTCTCTCTTTTTCTCTCATTTTTTTATTTGGGCCTTCTTTTTTTTGGCCTCTTTTTTTCGTACGGAGTCTCATCCTGACTTGTGGGGGAATCATAGTCTACAACATCCTTTCCTCACTGGGACAATGCTCTAATAATGATGATCATCACACTTTAATTTACTTACAACTCAAGAGTTACAACTCAATACTTAGAACAAAATATGACTCTATGTGAATGCCTCTGGCGGTGTACCGGGATGTGCAATGATGCATGAGTGACATGTATGAAGAATTATGAACGGTGGCTTTGCCACAAATATGATGTAAACTACATGATCATGCAAGCAACATGACAATGATGAAGCGTGTCATAATAATGGAACGGTGGAAAGTTGCATGGCAATATATCTCGGAATGGCTATGGAAATGCCATAATAGGTACGTATGGTGGCTGTTTTGAGGAAGGTATATGGTGGGTTTATGGTACCGGCAAAAGTTGCGCGATACTAGAGAGGCTAGCAATGGTGGAAGGGTGAGAGTGCGTATAATCCATGGACTTATCATTAGTCATAAAGAACACACATACTTATTGAGAAAATCTATTAGTTATCGAAACAAAGTATTACGCGCATGCTCATAGGGGGTTAGATTGGTAGGAAAAGACCATCGCTCGTCTCCGACCGCCACTCATAAGGAAGACAATCAATAAATAAATCATGCTCCGACTTCATCACATAACGGTTCACCATACATGCATGCTACGGAAATCATAAACTTCAACACAAGTATTTCTCAAATTCACAACTACTCAACTAGCATGACTCTAATATCACCATCTCCATATCTCAAAACTATTATCAAGTATCAAACTTCTCATAGTATTCAATGCACTTCTATGAAAGTTTTTATATTATTCCTAAAAGCAAATTTCCATTTTGTTCTAAAGGACTCTCAAAATAATATAAGTGAAGCATGAGTGAACAATAGTTTCTATAAAACAAATCCACCACTGTGCTCTAAAAGATATAAGTGAAGCACTAGAGCAAACACTATATAGCTCAAAAGATATAAGTGAAGCACGTAGAGTATTCTAATAAATTTCAAATCATGTGAGTCTCTCTCGAAAGGTGTTTACAGAAAGGATGATTGTGGTAAACTAAAAATAGAAGACTCAAATCATACAAGACGCTCCAAGCAAAACACATATCATGTGGTGAATAAAAATATAGCTCCAAGTAAAGTTACCGATGGACGAAGACGAAAGAGGGGATGCCTACCGGGGCATCCCCAAGCTTAGGATTTTTGGTGTCCTTGAATTTTAACTTGGGGTGCCATGGGCATCCCCAAGCTTAGGCTCTTGCCACTCCTTGTTCCATAATCCATCAAATCTTTACCCAAAACTTGAAAACTTCGCAACACAAAACTTAAATAGAAAATCTCGTGAGCTCCGTTAGCGAAAGAAAACAAAACATCACTTCAAGGTACTGTAATGAACTCATTATTTATTTATATTGTTGTTAAAACTACTGTATTCCATCTTCTCTATGGTTTATAAACTCTTTTACTAGCCACAGATTCATCAAAATAAGCAAACAACACAAGAAAAACAGAATCTGTCAAAAACAGAACAGTCTGTAGTAATCTGTAGCTAAGGCAACTTATGGAACCCCAAAAATTCTAAAATAAATTTCTGGACGTGAGGAATTTATCTATTAATCATATGAAAAAACAATTAACTAAATATCACTTTCCAAATAAAAATGGCAGCAATTCTCGTGAGCGCTAAAGTTTCTGTTTTTTACAGCAAGATCAAAAAGACTTTCCCCAAGTCTTCCCAACGGTTCTACTTGGCACAAACACTAATTAAACACAAAAAACACAAACAAAACAGAGGCTATATAAATTATTTATTACTAAACAGTAGCAAAAGGCAAGGAATAAAAATAAAATTGGATTGCCTCCCAACAAGCGCTATCGTTTAACGCCCCTAGCTAGGCATAAAAGCGAAGATAGATCTAGGTATTGCCATCTTTGGTTTTAGGGAAGAAAAGAGCAAACTTATTATCTATGGAATTAATCTTTCTATTTTGATAAAGCACATGGTTGTTAATGGTAGAAGAAATATTAAGCATTTTACGGAAATTTGCATCTAAGCTAGCTTTCATCTCTAATAGATTCGTTTTGGTAGGAGAGCAAAAGAGATGTAGATTCAACCTTCTCATTCATGGGGTGCCCAAATATGGTTTTCATCTTTTCATAAGTATCTACGACATCCCATTCAAGAAAACCTTCTTCAAATATAGAATCTAAGACTTGCTTAAACGAAAAAGACATGCCCTATGCTTGGTAGCTCTTGTAGCCATGGCTGTCGGACGTGGGGCTCCGGCTAACCCTTAGGTTCGAACACTGGGGTGCGCGCAAAGTCTTTCCCTCCTACCGATCTACGCTCTAGCTCGCTAGATCTCGCGGAAGAACTCTATGAACTCACAACACAGAAAGACACAGGGTTTATACTGGTTCGGGCCACCATTGTGGTGTAATACCCTACTCTAGTGTGGTGGTGGTGGATTGCCTCTTGGGCTGATGATGAACAATACAAGGGAAGAACAGCCTCCTGAGGTTGAGGTGTTCTTGTGTGTATGAACTTGTGGTGTATAGGTTCTCTCAAGCTAAGATGAGATGATCCCTCTCTCTCACTCTCTCTCCCTCTCTCTCTAGTCTTGCCCCTTCGTCCCTCTGTTTGTGGTGGCTAGTCCTATTTATAGAGGCCCTGGTCCTCTTCCCAAATATTGAGCGGGAAGGGAGCCAACAATGGCAGGCTAATTTGAAGGGGGACAACCAGTACAAGCTATCCTGACAAAAGTAGTCTTCGTCTGCACAAAGCTCTGGTGGTGACGTCGTCTTGGGCTCCATGATGACCTCTGTCTTGCAGTCCATGGCCTTGGTCTTGTTGCACCGAAATGGCAACCTTTGCCTGGTGCCTCAGTACTCCGTGGCTGCGCCTGCCCCCTTTGCACCAAAGAGGAAATAAGGACGCTATGCGTGCTGGTGCCCGCCTGGCGCCCGCCTGGTGTCGATCGTCATGGCTCACGTCACGAGAGCCTCGTGAGGTTTGCCTCGCCTTGTATCTTCGCTCCTCGCGAGCCTGACTGACTAGGCCGCTTGGGAGGAGGTCTTGCGTCGTCCGCCTCGCGAGGCTAGGACCCTCGCGAGGGTCTTGGATGCTTTGCTGATGAAGATGGGTCGTACGGCCTGCTGGCTCCGCCATGCCGTGGGCCGCAAGAAGGCAAGTCTGGGGACCCCCGTTCCCAGAACACCGACAGTAGCCCCCGGGCCCAAGGTGTGCTCGAGCTTGGCTTTGCGGCGAAGCCAAGGGACAAGTTCGGAGCACCGCGGGCCCCAAAAGTCTGCAGCCTTGGTTGACGCGTGGAGGTTGATAGGTCATGGGCGTCTTCGCTTCCCCATGCTCCCTCGGCAACTGCTCGACTTGACAAGTCCCTGCGACATGCAAGGGAAACCATTATTACCTGCGATCGTGGGAGACGCCGGTTGGCCTTCTCTTGCTATAAATGGGGAGGGGGTGGAGCCCCCGTTGCCCATCTCTTCCTCGCTTGCCCGATTCTTCTTTGCTTCATTGCTTGCTCCAATGGCGCCTATTAGAAGGTCCCCGCTGAAGAGAAGGGGAAAGCCCCCCGGGATGTCCCGGAGCCACTCCCGCCGAAGAAGAGGTCGATCCACCGCCGTGATGAAGAGGCGATGTAGGTGGTGACGAGGCCTTGGTGTGGGCGGCCTCCTCCAGGGTATCCGCTTCCCCTGTACGCCCTAGCGAGGGATCGGGAGGATGAAGTGATGAGCAGCGCTGCCCACGCCGCATCCGGGGTCGCCGTGCCACAGCGACGCGTGCCGTCCATGCCGCAGACTCCTCGTGCAAGTTGGTGTTGTGGGTGCCGATGCCTCCGAGCTACTAGATCCTCTTCCCGCGGTTCTTCTCTGACGTGATGCCGCCGAGGGGGCCTCTCGAGCTCTGGCTGCAGCACGCCGACTGCAGCGCTCCGGTGACCGGAGCGGAGATCAAAGCGGTCCCCACTGGCAAGATCTTCATGACTCGCGGCTGGGGCGAGGTCGCACGGGTCTGTCGTGCGAGGGCGCCCTCGCGATCCACTTCGAGTATGACGGCGCCTCCATGCTTTTCTTCAAGGTTTTCGACGCCGAGGGCCGCCGCCTGGAGTGCTGCTCCGGAGAGGAGCGCGAGGCTGATGCGCGCTCCGCTCGCGACCACTCCAGCAGCAGCAGCCCTTGGGAGTCCAGCAGCTCTCCTGAGCTCTACGAGACTCCGGAGACGAGCGACGACAGCTACGTGCCCCCGAGCTCTCGCCATGCTCGGAGCAGGGTTGCGGCGTCCGGCCGCCGTCGCCACTGATTTGGATGGGGTTGGCGCTGGCCTCCCGTGGCCCACTGTTGATGATGGTGTCCTCCACAGAAGGATGTAGATAGGATTCCCCTTAGCATCAGCTTTTGTTTCCTGCGAAGAATCATGAATCACCCCGTGGGGGCATGTAAGGATCTGCAATGCCTTTGTACTTATCTTCCTTGTTATGAAGATTTGATGAACGCGTGTCCCGTTAAGGCTTGGTCCCCCCTTTCTTTCCTCGCGATAGCTTGTTGCTCTACGCTGACGGGTCCCGGTCCCAAGGCGGCTACAGCCGTTGCTGGTATGCTAGTCGCGATGCCGTGGTCAAGGCCAGGAGGTGCGTGGCCCGAGGTCCAGTAAGAGCCCCTGAGGCGCGATGCTCAGGAGGTCCCCCTTAGCGCCCAAGCAGCCATGGTAAGGAAAGAAAGGAAAATGACTTGGCCGCAACAGGGTTGCGGCATGGTGTGAGCGACTACTGGGCCCAAATATTTAGCCGATCCGAGGGCGAGACTTATCTTGCCGACTTCGCGGTGATTCCTGATGTTGCGCCAGGGCTGCGTGCCAACTTACGCGACATAGCTAGGCCGGTCCGTACGAGTTTTCCTTCTCCCGAGCTCTTCTTAGTGCTCTACGTCCTCAGGTCCCGGCCCTTGAGCGAGCTCAGCCACCAGTGGTATGCCAGGTCGCGATGCCGTGGTCAAGGCCAGGGGATGAGGGCTAGAGAGCCAGTAAGAGCTCCTGAGTCGCGATGCTCAAGAGCCCCCCTTTTAACATGCAGGCGAATCGCACGAGAGAAAGGAGACTCGCGGCGCTGCCTACTATCCTTCCCGCGGGGTCCCTGTGGACAGGCACAAGAAGAAACATGGTTTGCCGTTACTGCCGCCTGCCTGCCGCTGGTTGGTCCGGATGAAGTGAAGGCACTGAGGGCCTGGTGAGGTGACGTGCACGACGCATGCCGCGAGCCAGAGCTTGACCACTCAGATTTGCCGGCCGTGGCAGGGACGGACCCATGCACCAGCGTCGTGCCTGTGTAGAGGTCCCGAGGGAGGCGATGATCAAGCAGGTGATAGCAGTTGGCAGGTTAAGCATGAAGAGCAGATCGACTTAGGTAAATGCAGGAAGATACATGCCACTGGGTCTGGCCCGAGTGGCGTGGGAATGATGCAGCCCGAGGGGCGCCCCTGACATGGTAAGCTAAAAACATAAGAAAAAGGGATACATGCCACAGGGATGGACCCGTGTGGCCTGGGAATAATGCAGCCCGAGGGGCGCTCCCAGCTTAAATGAACTTGGAAGATGTCACCTGGTTCTGTAGATGAAGTAGAGTTGGTGCAGCTGAAGCCACGCGTTGAAGGAATGTCTCCTCATGAGCCACCGGGACCCTGAGCCTCGGGAGGCTCTGGGGGCTCCAGAGGTTCCCTGAAGACCGTCCCCATCTCCTCCAGAACAGCGTGGAACCTGGCCTCCTAAGCCACCAGGACTTCTCGCACGTTGTGCTGATAGGCCGACGCCACGCTCGACAAGCCGAAGGGCATGCGAACGTAGCTGTGTGGTGGACCCTCACAGCGGCCCGCATGTGATGGCCAGAAGCGTTCCTGAGATGCGGCCCTGCTGAGCCCTGGGATGTCGATGCAGACGCGCAGTTCAGCACCCTTGCCTAGATGGTGAGCCGCGCTCGGTGAGCGGCTGTCGCCGCGCATGGCTCTCACGTCTTGTAGCTCTTGGGTGGTCTTGGTGATGAACTCCTGGGTGGTGGGCACTCCTTGCCCTATACTCTCCTGAGGAAAGCGTGCCGTGAAGCATGCTTCCAAGTGGTGCCCAAGCGCCTCCCTCGTGAGGTTGGCAAGGTCTGAGGCTCTCTAGGAGAGAGCCCCAGAGTCCTGCCTGAGGAGGGCGCCGGGCGCGCTTTCCTATGCGGTTGAGGGAGGCGCCCCTGGAGCTAGCGCTGATCCTGACGTGGCCCCTAACATGATGCCATCTCCTTGGGGTCCTGCGTGGTGCAGCAGCTTCTTCTTGGGGTTGGTCTCTGGAGGGCCTTCACTTCTGCTGTCAGGGTTGTCGATTGCTGCGGCTTGGAAGGCGCGCTCAAGGGAGCACACTGCATCCCTTTCTTCACATGGGACCGTGATGATTCCCCCGCTTCCTGGCATCTTGAGAACGTTGTAGCCGTGGTGGGTGACTGCCATGAACTCGACCAGGGCTAGATACCCGAGGATGGCATTGTACGGCAGGCGGATGTGCGCGACATCAAAGTCGATGAGCTCAGTGCGGTAGTTCTTGCGCTTCCCGAAGGTGACAAGCAGGCGGACTTGCCCTATCGGTGTGGTGGAACCGTCAGTCACTCCTGAGAAAGGTTTGGTTGGCGGGAGCTGCTCATAGGGCACTTGGAGGTTGTCGAACGTGTCGACGGATAGGACGTTGAGCCCCGCGCCGCCGTCGATGAGAGTCTTGGTGACTTGCACATTGCTGATGACTGGGGAGCACAACATAGGGAGTGTGCCAGTGGTGGCTGCACACTTGAGCTGGTCGGCCGAGTCGAAGGTGATGACGCATTGGGACCACCTGAGCGGGCGCGTGGCCTCGAGCTTGGGGAGCGCTGCATTCACCTCGCGAGCAAACTATTTGAAGATGCGCTGAGAGGCTGGTGCCTGAGCACCGCCCAAGATGCAAGCGATCGCACGCGGCTCCTGGAAGTCCCCAGCCCCCTCGTCCTGGTGTTGGTCGTCGTTCCTTCTCGGTGGTGGCAACGGGGGAAGACCATCGTTGCCCTGGGGGTGATCCTCACGAGGCCAGTCCCTCTAGGCACCCTCATGAGGCTTGTCCTTAGGAGGCCGGTCGCGCCACTCCTGGCGCAGGCCACGGTCGTCCCAGCGTCCGCCTCTGCGTCCTCCTCCACGGCCGTAGCCCTGGTCGTTGTGCTCGGGGCGTCGACCGAAGCGTCCTTCCCGTATGGCTCTGAGCTCTTGACAGTCGCTGGTGTTGTGGGTGTTCAGGTTGTGGAAGGCGCAGAACGGACGGCCGTTCTTGGATGAATCGGGCTGATCTCTGCCTTGCTTGGTGTCGGGCTCCGCTGCGAGCACTACTGCCTCTTTGTGCTTCACGTCCTTGGCCTTGGCCTTCTGTTCCTCCACTCCTGCAGCTGGCAGCTCAAGGAGAGAGAGGCGCCCCTCCTCAGCTCTTGCGCACTTGGTCACCAGGTTGAACAGCTCCTGTGATGTGCAAAGCTCCTCGTGGATAGCCAACTCTTCCTTCATATTGACGTCACGGACACCGTCTGAGCACGCGTAGATGATGGCTTCGTCTGTGACCTTGGGGATTGAGGGAGTCCTGGATTAGGGGGTCTCCGGACAGCCGGACTATCTCCATTGGCCGGACTGTTGGACTATGAAGATACAAGATTCAAGACTTCGTCTCGTGTCCGGATGGGACTCTACTTGGTGTGGAAGGCAAGCTAGGCAATACGGATATGGATATCTCCTCCTTTGTAACCGACCTTGTGTAACCCTAACCCTCTCCGGTGTCTATATAAACCGAAGGGTTTTAGTCCGTAGGACAACAACCACAACATACAATCATACCATAGGCTAGCTTCTAGGGTTTAGCCTCTCTGATCTCGTGGTAGATCTACTCTTGTACTACCCATATCATCAATATCAATCAAGCAGGATGTAGGGTTTTACCTCCATCAAGAGGGCCCGAACCTGGGTAAAACATTGTGTCCCTGCCTCCTGTTACCTTCCGGCCTAGACGCACAGTTCGGGACCCCCTACCCGAGATCCGCCGATTTTGACACCGACATTGGTGCTTTCATTGAGAGTTCCTCTGTGTCGTCGCCGTTAGGCTTGATGGCTCCTACTATCATCGATAGCAATGCGGTCTAGGGTGAGACTTTTCTCCCCGGACAGATCTTCGTATTCGGCGGCTTTGCACTGCGGGCTAATTCGCTTGGCCATCTGGAGCTGATTGAAAGCTACGCCCCTGGCCATCAGGTCAGATTTGGAAGTTTGAACTACACGGCCAACATCCGCGGAGACTTGATCTTCGGGATTCGAGCCACAGCCGGGCGCGCCGCACTGTCACGATGGGTATGACCTAGCTCTACCGCCGAACAGTACCCCAGAGGCCGCGCCCGCATCAGCTCCGACCCTTAGCTCAGAGACAACTGCGCCAATCGAGGATGGGTGGTTAGACACCGCCTCAGGGGCTGCAGTCTCAACGGCAATTGAGCCGAACACCAGCCTTATCCTCCGCGAAGCCCGTGACTCCAAGGTGCCGGACTCTTCTCCGGACTCCGAACCGCCCACGCCCCTGCCAATCGAATCCGATTGGGCGCCGATCATGGAATTCAGCGCCGCGGATATCTTTCAGCACTCGCCCTTCGGCGACATTCTGAATTCACTAAGGTCTCTCTCTTTGTCAGGAGAGCCCTGGCCGGATTATGGCCAACAAGATTAGGATGCGGATGACGAAGAAATTCGACGCCCACCCACCACCCACTTCGTAGCCACTGTCGATGATTTAACCGACATGCTCGACTTCGACTCCAAAGACATCGATGGTATGGACGACGATGTAGGAGACGAACATGAACCAGCGCCTATAGGGCACTGGAAAGCCACCTTGTCATATGACATATACATGGTGGATACACCCAATGAAGGCAATGGCGACGAGATAGCGGAGGACGACCCCTCCAAGAAGCAACCCAAGCGCCGACGTTAGTGGCGCCGCTCTAAGTACCGCCAAAGCAAAAGTGGTGATACCAACACAGGAGATAATATCACTCCGGATAGTGCCGAAGACAACAACAATACCCTCCAGCAAGATTTAGAGCAGGAGGATGAAGGAGCCAGCTCTCCTAAGAGAGCGGTAGACGGAGAGGAGGAGGATGACAATTACATGCCCCCCTCCGAAGACGTGGCAAGCCTCGGCGATGATGAATTCTCCGTACCAGAGGATCCCGTCGAACAAGAGCGCTTCAAGCGCCGGCTTATGGCCACGGCAAATAGCCTGAAGAAAAAGCAGCAGCAGCTTCAAGCTGATCAAGATCTGCTAGCTGACAGATGGACTGAAGTCCTCGCGGCCGAGGAATATAAACTCGAGCGCCCCTCCAAGAATTACCCAAAGTGCAGGTTACTACCCCGACTGGAGGAGGAAGCGTATGATACGGATGATCGGCCACCTCGTGGCCGCAATAGAGAGGCATTCCAGCCAAAAGCTCAGCCTCCACCCCAACGCCATTCAAATAAAAAGGCATGGGGAGATACGCTAGACCTGTGAGACATATTGGTGGACAAAGCAAAGCATGCAAGATCGATCTACGGATCATGAGGGCGCACTACTCTGCGAGATAATAAACGTCACGCCGGATACAGTAAAAGCAAATCCGGCCGGGCCGAACACAGCGGGCAAGACCCATTCGAGCTGCGTCGCGATATAGCCCAATACAGAGGCGCCGCACACCCCTTATGCTTCACAGACGAAGTAATGGAACATCAATTCCCAGAAGGTTTCAAACCTGTAAATATTGAATCATACGACGGCACAATAGATCCTGCAGTATGGATTGAGGATTTCCTCCTTCACATCCACATGGCCCGCGGTGATGACTTACACGCCATCAAATACCTCCCACTAAAGCTCAAAGGACCAGCGCGGCATTGGCTTAACAGCTTGCAAGCGGACTCCATTAGCTGTTGGGAAGATCTGGTAGCCGCATTCCTTGACAACTTTCAGGGCACTTATGTGCGACCACCAGACGCAGATGACTTGAGCCACATAATTCAGCAACCAGAAGAGTCAGCCAGGCAATTCTGGACTCGGTTCCTTACAAAGAAAAATCAGATCGTCGATTTTCCGGATGCAGAGGCCTTAGCGGCTTTCAAACACAACATCCGAGATGAGTGGCTAGCCCGGCACCTTGGTCAGGAAAAGCCGAAATCTATGGCAGCTCTCACGATGCTCATGACCCGCTTTTGTGCGGGAGAAGACAGCTGGCTGGCTCGCAGTAATAACATATGAAAGAACCATGGTACCCCGGATACCAAGGACGGCAATAGCAGGTCACGTCGCAACAAACATAGGCGCCGCATTAGCAGCAAAAATACCAAGGATACGGCAGTCAATGCCGGATTCAAAGGCTCTAAACCTGGTCAGCGGAAAAAGCCATTCAAACAAAGTACGCCGGGTCCATCCAGCTTGGACCGTATACTCGATCGCTCGTGTCAAATACACGGCACCCCAGACAAGCCAGCCAATCACACCAACATGGATTGTTGGGTGTTCAAGCAGGCCGGCAAGTTAATTGCCGAAAACAAGGACAAGGGGCCGCATAGCGATGACGAGGAGGAGCCCCGGCAGCCGCACACTGGAGGACAGAAGAGGTTTCCCCCGCAAGTGCGGACGGTGAACATGATAAACGCAACCCACATCCCCAAGAGGGAGAGGAAGCGTGCGCTCAGGGACGTATATGCGTCGGAGCCAGTCGCCCCAAAGTTCAACCCTTGGTCCTCCTGTCTGATCACCTTCGATCGCCCTCGATGCGGCTATATCTCCTACGTGTCGAAGCACGACTTAGAGGCAAAACCGCATTGAAAGCAATGTCGCAAGTAAGGTATTCTTCACAACAACCCATGTAATATATAAAAGGGAAAATGATACATAATTGGCTTACACTTGCCACGTCACAAAAATACATGAATAACATTACAATCATCCAACACACTCATGGTCCGACTATGGTACCAAAATGAAAGATCAAACCCAACATGCGACACGGTCCCCGATCGCCCCAACTGGGCACCTCTACTGATCATCTGGGAAAGACACATAGTAATGACAAGAGTCTTCATCGAACTCCCACTTGAGCTCAAGCGCATCGTCTGGAGCGGTATCATCGGTCCCTGCATCTGGTTTGGAAGTAATCTGTGAGTCACGGGGACTCGGCAATCTCGCACCCTCGCGATCAAGACTATTTAAGCTTATAGGTAAGACAAGGTAATATGTGGAGCTGCAGCAAGCGACTAGCATATATGGTGGCTAACCTGTTCGCAAAAGAGAGCGAGAAGAGAAGGCAAAGCACGAACGAAGAACTATGATCAAGAAGTGATCCTATAACAACCTACGTCAAACATTACTCCAACACCGTGTTCACTTCCCGGACTCCACCGAGAAGAGACCATCACGGTTACACACGCGGTTGATTCATTTTAATTAAGTTAAGTTTCATGTTCTCTACAACCGGACATTAACAAATTCCCATCTGCCCATAACCGCGGGCACGGCTTTCGAAAGTTCAAATCCCTGCAGGGGAGTCCCAACTTAGCCCATGACAAGCTCTCACGGTCAACGAAGGATATTCCTTCTCCTGAGACATTCCGATCAGACTCGGCATCCCGGTTCTACAAGACATCCTCGACAATGGTAAAACAAGCCCAGCAACACCGCCCGAATGTGCCGAAAAATCCCGATAGGAGCTGCACATATCTCGTTCTCAAGGCACACTTAGGTAGGTTAAGCTACGAGTAAAACCAACCCTCGAGTTTCCCCGAGGTGGCCCCACAGGCTGCCCAGTTCGGACCAACACTCAGGGGAGCACTGGCCCAGGGGGGTTTAAATAAGATGACCCTGGGGCTCCGGAAACCCAAGGGAAAAAGAGGCTAGGTGGCAAATGGTAAAACCAAGGTTGGGCATTGCTGGAGGAGTTTTATTCAAGGCGAACTGTCAAGGGGTTCCCATTATAACCCAACCGCGTAAGGAACGCAAAATCCGGGAACATAACACCGATATGACAGAAACTAGGGCGGCAAGAGTGGAACAAAACACTAGGCAAAAGGCCAAGCCTTCCACCCTTTACCAAGTATATAGATGCATTAATATAACAAGATAATATGGTGATATCCCAACAATAAACAATGTTCCAACAAGGAACGGACTCCAATCTTCACCTGCAACTAGCAACGCTATAAGAGGGGCAGAGCAAGGCGGTAACATAGCCAATCAATGGTTTGCTAGGACATGGTGGGTTAGAGGGTTGACAAGGCAATTTGGGAGGCATGATAAGCAAGTGGTAGGCATCGTAGCATAGGCATAGCAAAAGAGCGAGCATATAGCAAGCAAAGATAGAAGTGATTTCGAGGGTATGATCATCTTGCCTGCAAAGTTGTCAGAGTTGACTTGATCCTCGTAAGCAAACACAACGGGCTCCTCATTCGTGAACTCGTCTCTCGGCTCTACCCAAACAAGACAAACAAGAAAAAGGAACACAATCAACCACGTGCAATGCTCGAACAAAATGATGCAAACATGGTATGCTATGCGGGATGCGATATGTGATGCATATGCAAGATTTGACAAGGAATGATTGAACCTGGCCTCAACATGGAATTCCAAGAGTGCCACTGGAAAGGTGAGGTGATTTCGGTTGAAATCGATATAAAGATCACCGGAATCGGATGCACGGTTTGGAAATGGCAAGCAAAACAAATATGGCACCGGTCTGCGATAATCAGCAAGTAGCCATCTAAATGCATCAAGATAATTATGCTACAGCACTCAAACATGACAACAAAATACTCATGATGTGTGACAAAATATGAACACTGAGCTACGGCCAATTCATCCATTAACAGGTTCAAACAAGCACGGCAAAAGTGCAAATGATAAAAGGTTTCAGACTTAGTGAAATTAACACAAGTCTGGAATTTAACATCAGGTAGCACACTTTAGAGCATGAAAACTACATGCTACAGGAACTTAACATGGCAAAGAAAGGCATGGCATGATGCTACTCAAAGCACTTAACAAAAGTCCCTTAGTGACCTTGAGCCAAAAGGGATCAGAAAATACAATT
This sequence comes from Triticum urartu, assembly GCF_003073215.2. Taxonomy (NCBI): domain Eukaryota; kingdom Viridiplantae; phylum Streptophyta; class Magnoliopsida; order Poales; family Poaceae; genus Triticum; species Triticum urartu. The sequence continues at coordinate 526,902,474 of NC_053027.1, read as the reverse complement.
GCAAGCATGTGAACATGGCAAAAACATAAACAGATCTCAGACTTAGTAAAAAACTGGAGCATGCAAATCAGTTAACGAGTAGGCATGTTTATGAGCTCGATGCACTCACTACAGAGCATGGCATGACCAACTAAGCATACCCCCATTAAGAAACATGGCATAGAAGCTAGACATGGCAAGAACAACAACATAGCATGCACGGATCAATAACAACATCCTCAGCAAAATCGCTAACAAGTCAACAATCTGCCAGGATTCACGAAATAGCAAAAGTAGAGATCGATTGACTCAAGCTAGGGTACTCCATAAATTCAAACAAAGACATGGATGTATAGAGAACCACAATGTTAACAAATCATCCTTACTGATCATCCTTAAAAGAGGCACGGATCACTAGGAAACAACATGAACATAGGGCATAATGACAAAATCAGGACAAGGACTTAGTGAAATTCTAAGTCCCTGAAATCAGCATTAACGAATGCACTACTTTGCAAGCTTGTGCTAGTCACCACACATATCACAAAAATACATGGTAAGCACCTCTATAATATGGCATGCCATATAACAAAACTCATGTAGAGCTCAGGAGCATATCATGCACACATTAAACATGACAAAAATGACAAATAGCCATTTGATGAAACAGATCTGACAATTTAACCACATAGCCCTCTTCCAACAACATTTCGGGCATCAAGATGAGCTCAAATGAAAATGTTGCAATGAGATGAAATGATTTACTCTCTGAGGCAAACATTTTGATATGCTACACGCTCAAATCGGTGCTACGGATGCGGAGTTACGACATGCCAAAGTTTACAAATAATTAGGGTTTCGGGGGTGAAAAGTCAACCAGATCTGGATCGGATCTGGCGGTTACTGTAGCTGGATCGGGACCTCACCGGAACAGTGGTTCGCCGGAGTTCGTGCTTGCCGGTGTTCGAAGCGAGGAGAGGCAGGCCGGCGCGGATAGCGGCCGGATGCGGGCGAGCGGCGTTGGGCGTGGGGTCGGCGCACAGGAGGCGGCGGGCTCGAAGGCGGCTGCGGCGGTCGGCGCCGGGGCCTGCGGTGGCGGGCGGCACCGGCATCGGTGAAGGTGGCGGCGGAGAGGCGATGCGGCGGCGGGCGCCGATGGGCCGGGGAGGGCCGGTCGCGGGCTCTCGCGCCGACGAAGTGGGCACAGGCGGCGGCCAATGGGAGGCGGACACGTGGCGGTGGCGGAGGTAAGTCGGATGTCTCCGGCGGCGAGGTTTGTGTCCGGCGCGCAAAGAGAGGGAGGGATCTAGGGGTTGCCTGAAAATTTCGGGGGTGGACCTATATATAGGCGTAGAGGGAGCTAGGAAGCTCCAAATGAGGTGCGGTTTTCGGCCACGCGATCGTGATCGAACGATCGAGATGATGGAGGAGGGTTAGGTGGGTTTTGGGACACTTTGGAGGGGTTATGGGCTGCAACACACACGAGGCCTTTTCGGTCCCTCGGTTAACCGTTGAAGTATCAAACGAAATCCAAATGGTACGAAACTTGACAGGCGGTCTATCGGTAGTAAACCAAGGCCGCATGACAAGTCTCGGTCCAAATCGGAAATGTTTAACCCCCACACATGAAAAGAGGTAGAGAGGGGCACCAGAGGAGATAGGAGCGCCTGAATGCAAAACGGACAACGGGGAAATGCTCGGATGCATGAGACGAACACGTATGCGAATGCAATGCACATGATGACATGATATGAGATGCATGACAAAGGCAACAACACACGGAGACAAAAACCCGAACCCGAGGAAATAAAATAACTTAGGCCGGAAACGGCAAGAGTTGGGATACATATAAGGTAAATTACATCCGGGGTGTTACAACACTCCACCACTATGAAAGGATCTCGTCCCGAGATCTAGGACTGGAAAAACGCCGGGTACTCAGAACGGAGGTGATCCTCGCGTTCCCAGGTAGCTTCACGGTCGGAATGGTGTGACCACTTGACTTTGAGGAATTTGATTGACTTATTGCGAGTCTTGCGCTCAGTCTCTTCAAGAATAGCAACAGGGTGCTCACAATAAGAAAGGTCTTCTTGGAGATCAATGTCTTCGAAGTTGATGGTGCAGTCAGGGGTCTTGAAGCACTTGCGGAGCTGAGAGACATGGAACACGTCGTGCACATTTGCAAAGTTTGAAGGAAGCTCGAGTTGATCGGGGAGATCGCCTCTCTTGCTGACGATCTTGAAAGGACCCACGTATCTAGGGGAAAGCTTCCCTTTGATACCGAAGCGACGAGTACCTTTCATTGGAGAGATGCGGAGGTAAACATGGTCTCCGATCTCGAAAGCCAAATCACGATGCTTACTCTCATAGTAGCTCTTCTGGCGCAATTGCGCTGCTTTGAGGTTATCACGAATGACTTTGCACATTTCCTCTGCCTCTGTGATCAAGTCATTTCCGAGAAGTTGACGTTCACCGGTCTCTGACCAGTTAAGAGGAGTACGACACTTCCTGCCATAGAGAATTTCGAATGGGGCCTTGCCCGAACTTGCTTGAAAAATGTTGTTGTAGGAGAATTCAGCATATGGAAGACAATCTTCCCACTTCATACCGAAAGAGATAACGCAAGCCCCGAGCATATCTTTGAGAATCTGATTGACACGCTCGACTTGACCGCTAGTATGAGGATGAAAAGCTGTGCTGAAACGGATGTTGGTGCCCATGGCCTTCTGAAAAGAATCCCAAAACTTGGAGGTAAAGATGCTGCCACGGTCTGAAGAGATCGACTGTGGAATGCCATGCAGAGAGACAATCCGAGAGGTATAAAGCTCCGCCAATTGAGCTGCAGTGATAGACTCCTTGATAGGCAGGAAATGAGCCACTTTAGTGAGTTTGTCGATGACAACGAATATAGCATCATTGCCCCGCTTGGACTTTAGAAATCCCGTCATGAAGTCCATCTCAATGTGGTCAAACTTCCATTCTGGAATGGCAAGAGGTTGGAGGAGACCAGCTGGTCGTTGGTGTTCTGCCTTCACTCTTCTGTAGACATCACATTCATTCATGAACTGAGCAATCTCGCGCTTCATTCGAGTCCACCAATAAGCCTGCTTGAGGTCCTGGTACATCTTCGTACTCCCAGGGTGGATGGAGAGGAGTGAATTGTGAGCCTCGTTCATAATGACTTTACGAAGGTCACCTTTAGGCACAACAATGCGATCCTCGAAGAAGAGAGTATCCTTGTCATCAAGGCGATAGCACATGTACTTGGGTTGACTCTTGGCAATCCCAATCTTCACCTTCTTCACCATAGCATCAAGAAGTTGAGCCTCACGAATCTGATCTTCCAAAGTAGGAGAGACTTGAAGGTTGGCGAGGAAACCTTGTGGAACAACTTGCAGATTGAGTTTGCGGAAAGCTTCACAAAGCTCGGGTTGGTAAGGCTTGATAATCAGACTGTTGCAGTAAGCCTTCTTGCTCAATGCGTCAGCAATCACATTGGCCTTGCCTGGAGTATATTCGATGCTCGGATTATACTCTTGAATCATTTCGACCCAACGAGTCTGCCTGAGGTTGAGATTAGGCTGAGTGAAGATGTACTTGAGACTCTTGTGGTCAGTGAAGATGTCCACTTTTCTTCCCAATAAGAGATGTCTCCAAGTCAAAAGAGCATGCACAACTGCCACCAACTCAAGGTCATGAGTGGGGTAGTTCTTCTCGTTGGGCTTCAACTGGCGAGAGGTATAAGCCACAACTTTCTTCTCTTGCATCAACACTGCACCAAGACCTTGAAGAGAGGCATCGCAGAAGACCTCGAACGGTTTGGATTCATCAGGAGGAGTCAGAACTGGAGCAGTGACTAATTTCTCTTTCAGGGTGTTGAAAGCGATGTCACACTCAGGAGACCAAACTAACTTGACGTGCTTCTGGAGAAGGTTTGAAAGAGGCTTCGCGATCTTTGAAAAGTTATCAACGAACCTTCGACAGTAGCTTGCGAGACCAAGGAAGCTGCGGAGTTGCTTCACGTTCTGAGGTGGTTCCCAATTCACAATTGCAGACACCTTCTCAGGATTTACCGCTATGCCCTTGGCAGAGATGATATGCCCAAGATAGAGAACCTCATCGAGCCAAAACTCGCACTTTGAGAACTTGGCGTAGAACTGATGTTCTCTGAGCTTATCGAGTACCAAATGCAAGTGCTTGGCATGATCTTCCTTGTTCTTCGAAAAGACCAGAATGTCATCGAGGTAGACCAAGATGAAGTCATTTGTGTAGGCGTTGAAGATGAAGTTCATCATGCGAGAGAAAGTCGGCAGAGCGTTGACGAGGCCAAAAGACATGACAGTGTATTCATATGAACCATAGCTTGTTCTGAAAGCCATCTTGGGAATATCTTGCTCACCGATTCGAATCTGGTGATAGCCCATACGGAGATCAAGCTTGGAGAATACTTGAGCACCTTTGAGTTGTTCGAACAGCTCATTGATGTTCGGAAGTGGGTACTTGTTCTTAATAGTCTTCTTGTTCAATGGACGGTAGTCAACACAAAGTCGGTCCGTTCCATCCTTCTTCTTCACAAAAAGAACTCCACAACCCCATGGAGAAGAACTAGGTAGGATGAGACCCATTCGCTCTTGAATATCGAGTTGCTTCTTCAGCTCCTTCAACTCCTCAGGTCCAAGCTTGTAAGGACGTTTGCAAACAGGTTCCGTGCCAGGCTCAAGATCGATGACGAATTCAACTGGCCGGTGCGGAGGCATTCCTGGAAGCTCTTCTAGAAAGACGTCTTGATATTCGCAAACGACTGGAATTTGAGAGATGGCATCCAGTTCACCCTTCTCATTGAGAGAAAACAGACGGATGGTATCATCACGAGCAGCAAAGACAATTACATCCTCAGACGAATGAGTCAATTGAATCTGCCTGGCAGCACAATCAAGCTGAGCCTTGTGCTTAGAAAGCCAATCCATTCCGAGAATAAGATCAATATCCGAGTTACCAAGGACCATTGGAGAAGGAAGGAACTTGTAATCGCCCAACGTGATAGTAACATCTGGAACCTCCAAACTTGCACTCAAACGTTTGCCGGTAGAAACGATATCCATTTGTTTGCCCAAATGAGAAGAAGCGAATTCATTCTTGGCAAAAAATGGCTTTGACATGAAACAATGCGATGCACCAGTATCAAAAAGTACTTTTGCAGGAACATCGTTAACATGAAGGTTACCCATCATGACATCTGACGAGTCCTCTGCCTGAGCTGCATTCATCAAGTTGACCTTGTCGTGCTTGGGGTTATGCTTGACCACAGCTGTACTTGCCGATCTCACATGAGGAGGAGGAGGGAGACGCCTCTGATTGAAGCATTTGTTGGCATAGTGACCCTTCTGTTGGCACTTGTTGCACGTGACCTCTGAAAGCGGACGGTGATACGGAGCACTCGATCTTGGAGCTTGAGACGAAGTCTTGTTCTGAAAGCCAGGGTTGGGTGGTGGGAAGATCCACTGCCACCTTTGCTCTTCTGCTGATAAGGCTGACGGAACAGAGGAGGAGGAAGCCAATACTTCTACTGCTTAGCCACTTGAGTTGAATAAGAAGGAGTTGCATCTCCGACTCGCTTCTTGGAAGCATCGCACTTCAGTTGAGCAGTCTCTTGCTTCATTGCCATGTTGTAAAACTCATCGTACCTCTTGGGCTCAAAGAGGACAAGAGCTAGCTAGATTTCTTCTCTGAGACCACCCCTGAACTGGTATATCATGCTCTTCTCGTCAGGGACGTCTTGCTTAGAAAAATGGGCGAGCTTCTGAAACATCTTGTTGTACTCGTAAACAGACATAGAGCCTTGCTTCAGGTTGCGGAATTTCTCACGCTTGCTTTCAACCACGCTCTGAGGAATATGATGAGCTTTGAAGTCTTGACAGAATTCATCCCAGGTAATCACACGGCCTCCTCTGGAATCTTTGTACTGCTGAAACCATTCTGCAGCTTGGTCTTTGAGTTGGAAGGAAGCGAACTTGACAAAGTCCTCAGGCCTGACGTTACTTCACTCGAAATGCTTGCATATGTCCATGAGCCAATCATCAGTGTCTGTTGCCTCAACACAATTGCTGAAGGTCTTTGGCTGGTTAGCAAGGAACTGGTTGAGTGTAGCAAACTGATTCTGATTGTTGCCTTGGCCCTGGTTCCCTTGGTTGCGCTCTTGAAGAAGTTGCATGATCAGCTGCGTGTTTGCATTGGTAGCGGCCATCACAGCTTGCCATGCCTCCGGAGGTGGAGGTGGTGGTGGCGGATCAGGATTCGGAGTCGTGCGCGTTGGAGGAGCCATCCTGAAGAGGTTGACATCCATTAGCACATTGATAGACAAACATCGAAGCTGAATCAAACGGGTTGAAATTGCAACATATAGTCTTCACATCCGAACAAAATGAACGAATGCATTCCAATTGAAATGGTCACATATCCATAAATTGAGAAGCCACTTAGAATTGAGGTAGAATAAAAAAACAACAAGGTACAGAACAAGAACGAATACTCGGTAAAGATCACCCAATCTCAAACCAAATATCCGTGGAAGAAGAACTAGAGCTACAAGAATTCCCACCTATGAAACTCCCGAACCTTTCCGGTTATGCAATCAGGTGTTGGGGATACAGGGGAAGCATAATATCTCACCCAAATCTAGCAAATCCTACATCCAGCTATATCCATCCTTCAACACATAACTGAGAAAAACTTCAGAAATTGTCTACCTCAACCTTCGAAAAGCATCCGTTATGCAAGTTATGGCAATACTCCCGAACTCCCGCCCAGTACTGGGTGGCGTCGAGGTTATCTCACCAACAACTGCATAAAAGAGATTTTCGATGTCGGCGAAACTAATCTCAGGTATTCCAGAACTGCAACGATAAAATTGTGACGACAACACCTCGGAGCTCAACTCTCCGAGACACTGCCACAACCTCTAAATGACAGGAGGCACCAAGTACAATGTTCTCGTCACAAATCGATCGGAACGAGTCCAAGATACCCGCGTGATCCTAAAAAAAATTTAGTGAAATTTGAGAAGAGAAGAGTCAAAACTCAACGTCAGGATGCCTTACCAGAGCGATGAAGGGACTGGGGAGTAAAAAGAATTCCTAAACTCTCCGATATATAATTCATAAATGACTCAAAACATTTTTCTAGACTCAACAACGCCAGCTATTCGATCAAGCAGGGGGCTCCTAAGGTCGGGGAAGGCTCTGATTACCAACTTGTAACGCCCTTGATGCGGCTATATCTCCTACATGCCGAAGCACGACTTAGAGGCATAACCGCATTGAAAGCAATGTCGCAAGTAAGGTAATCTTCACAACAACCCATGTAATATATAAAAGGGAAAAGGATACATAGTTGGCTTACACTCGCCACGTCACACAAATACATGAATAACATTACAATCATCCAACACACTCATGGTCCGACTACGGTACCAAAATGAAATATCAAACCCAACATGCGACACGGTCCCCGATCGCCCCAACTGGGCACCTCTACTGATCATCTGGGAAAGACACATAGTAACGACGAGAGTCTTCATCGAACTCCCACTTGAGCTCAAGCGCATCGTCTGGAGTGGTATCATCGGTCCCTGCATCTGGTTTGGAAGTAATCTATGAGTCACGGGGACTCAGCAATCTCGCACCCTCGCGATCAAGACTATTTAAGCTTATAGGTAAGGCAAGGTAATATGTGGAGCTGCAGCAAGCGACTAGCATATATGGTGGCTAACCTGTTCGCAAAAGAGAGCGAGAAGAGAAGGCAAAGCACGAACGAAGAACTATGATCAAGAAGTGATCCTATAACAACCTACGTCAAACATTACTCCAACACCGTGTTCACTTCCCAGACTCCGCCGAGAAGAGACCATCACGGTTACACACGCGGTTGATTCATTTTAATTAAGTTAAGTTTCATGTTCTCTATAACCAGACATTAACAAATTCCCATCTGCCCATAACTGCGGGCACGGCTTTCGAAAGTTCAAATCCCTGCAGCGGAATCCCAACTTAGCCCATCACAAGCTCTCATGGTCAACGAAGGATATTCCTTCTCCCGAGACATTCCGATCAGACTCGGCATCCCGGTTCTACAAGACATCCTCGACAATGGTAAAACAAGTCCAGCAACACCGCCCGAATGTGCCGACAAATCCCGATAGGAGCTGCACATATCTTGTTCTCAGGGCACACTCAGATAGGTCAAGCTACGAGTAAAACCAACCCTCGAGTTTCCCTGAGGTGGCCCCGCAGGCTGCCCAGTTCGGACCAACACTCAGAGGAGCACTGGCCCAGGGGGGGGGGGTTAAATAAGATGACCCTCTGGCTCCGGAAACCCAAGGGAAAAAGAGGCTAGGTGGCAAATGGTAAAACCAAGGTTGGGCATTGCTGGAGGAGTTTTATTCAAGGCGAACTGTCAAGGGGTTCCCATTATAACCCAACTCCGTAAGGAACGCAAAATCCGGAACATAACACTGATATGACGGAAACTAGTGCAGCAAGAGTGGAACACAACACTAGGCAAAAGGCCAAGCCTTCCACCCTTTACCAAGTATATAGATGCATTAATATAACAAGATAATATGGTGATATCCCAACAATAAACAATGTTCCAACAAGGAACGAACTCCAATCTTCACCTGCAACTAGCAACGCTACAAGAGGGGCTGAGCAAGGCGGTAACATAGCCAATCAACGGTTTGCTAGGACATGGTGGGTTCGAGGTTTGACATGGCAATTTGGGAGGCATGATAAGCAAGTGGTAGGCATCGTAGCATAGGCATAGCAAAAGAGAGAGCATCTAGCAAGCAAAGATAGAAGTGATTTCGAGGGTATGATCAACTCGCCTGCAAAGTTGTCAGAGTTGACTTGATCCTCATAAGCAAACTCAACGGGCTCCTCGTTCACGAACTCGTCTCCCGGCTCTACCCAAACAAGACAAACAAGCAAAAGGAACACAATCAACCACATGCAATGCTCGAACAACATGATGCAAACATGGTATGCTATGCGGGATGCGATATGTGATGCATATGCAATATTTAGCAAGGAATGATTGAACCTGGCCTCAGCATGGAATTCCAAGAGTGACACTGGAAAGCTGAGGTGATTTCGGTTGAAATCGATATAAAGATCACCGGAATCGGATGCCCGGTTTGGATATGGCAAGCAAAACAAATATGGCACCGGTCTGCGATAATCAGCAAGTAGCCATCTAAATGCATCAAGATAATTATGCTACATCACTCAAACATGACAACAAAATACATGTCAGGGATCCACTCATGATTCTTGACAAAAGATGAACACTGAGATACGACCAATTCATCCATTAACAGGTTCGAACAAGCATGGCAAAAGTGCAAATGATAACAGGTTTCAGACTTAGTGAAATTAACACAAGTCTGGAATTTAACATCAGGTAGCACACTTTAGAGCATAAAAACAACATGCTACAGGAACTTAACATGGCAAAGCAAGGCCTGGCATGAAGCTACTAAAAGCACTTAACAAAAGTCCCTTAGTGACCTTGAGCCAAAAGGGAGCATGCAAATCAGTTAACGAGTAGGCATGTTTACGAGCTCGATGCACTCACTACAGAGCATGACATGACCAACTAAGCATACCCCCATCAAGAATTCATGGCATAGAAGCTAGACATGGCAAGAACAACAACATAGCATGCACGGATCAATAACAACATCCTCGGCAAAATCGCTAACAAGTCAACAATCTGCCAGGATTCACGAAATAGCAAAAGTAGAGCTCAATTGACTCAAGCAAGGCTGCTCCATAAATGCAAACAAAGACATGGATGGATAGAGCACCACAATTTTAAAAAATCATCCTTACTGATCATCCTCAAAAGAGGCACAGATCACTAGGAAACAACATGAACATAGGGCATAATGACAAAATCAGGACAAAGACTTAGTGAAATTCTAAGTCCCTGAAATCAGCATTAACGAATGCACTACTTTGCAAGCTTGTGCTAGTCACCGCACATATCACAAAAATACATGGCAAGCACCTCTGTAAAGATGGCATGCCATATAACAAAACTCATGTAGAGCTCAGGAGCATATCGTGCACACATTAAACAAGGCAAAAATGACAAATAGCTATTTGATGAAACAGATCTGACAATTTAACCACATAGCCCTCTTCCAACAGCATTTCGGGAATCAAGATGAGCTCAAATGAAAATGTTTCAATGAGATGAAATGATGTACTCTCCGAGGTGAACATTTTGATATGCTACACGCTCAAATTGGAGCTACGGATGTGGAGTTACGACATGCCAAAGTTTGCAAATAATTAGGGTTTCGGGGGTGAAAAGTCAACCGGATCTGGATCAGATCTGGCGGTTACTATAGCTGGATCGGGACCTCACCGGAACAGTGGTTCGCCGGAGTTCGTGCTCGCCGGTGTTCAAAGCAGCCGGAGGAGAGGCAGGCCAGCGCGGACAGCGGCCGGATGCGGGCGAGCAGCGTTGGGCGTGGGGTCGACGCACGGGAGGCGGCGGTCGTCGGCGCACGGGGCGGCGGGCTCGAAGGCGGCTGCGGCGGTCGGCAATGGTGGCGGCGGTGGTCGGCGCCGGGGCCTGCGGTGGCGGGCGGCGCCGGCGTCGGGGAAGGTGGCGGCGGAGAGGCGATGCGGCGGCGGGCGCCGATGGGCCGGGGAGGGCCGGTCGTGGGCTCCCGGGCCGGCGAAGTGGGCACAGGCGGTGGCCAATGGGAGGCGGACACGTGGCGGCGACGGAGGTAAGTCGGACGTGTCCGGCAGTGAGGTTTGTGTCCGGCGTGCAAAGAGAGGGAGGGATCTAGGGTTTGCCCGAAAATTTCGGGGGTGGACATATATATAGGCGTAGAGGGAGCTAGGAAGCTCCAAATGAGGTGCGGTTTTCGGCCACGCGATCGTGATCGAACGATCGAGATGATGGAGGAGGGTTAGGTGGGTTTTGGGACACTTTGGAGGGGTTATGGGCTGCAACACACACGAGGCCTTTTCGGTCCCTCGGTTAACCGTTGGAGTATCAAACGAAATCCAAATGGTACAAAACTTGACAGGCGGTCTACCGGTAGTAAACCAAGGCCGCATGACAAGTCTCGGTCCAAACCGGAAATGTTTAACCCCCACACACGAAAAGAGGTAGAGAGGGGCACCAGAGGAGATAGGAGCGCCTGAATGCAAAACGGACAACGGGGAAAATGCTCGGATGCATGAGACGAACACGTATGCGAATGCAATGCACATGATGACATGATATGAGATGCATGACAAAGGCAACAACACACGGAGACAAAAACCTGAACCCGAGGAAATAAAATAACTTAGGCCGGAAACAGCAAGGCATGGGATACATATAAGGTAAATTACATCCGGGGTGTTACACGTATATGCGTTGGAGCCAGTCGCCCCAAAGTTCAACCCTTGGTCCTCCTGTCCGACCACCTTCGATCGCAGGGACCACCCCACTAGCATCCGTCTTGGCGGATTTTCCGCACTGGTCCTAGACCCAATCATTGACAGATTCCACCTCACTCGAGTCCTTATGGATGGCGGCAGCAGCCTGCACCTACTTTATCAGGACACAGTGCGCAAAATGGGTATAGACCCCTCAAGGATCAAACCCACAAAAAACGACCTTTAAAGGCGTCATTCCAGGTGTGGAGGCCCATTGCACAGGCTCAATTACACTGCAAGTGGTCTTCGGATCACCGGATAACTTCCGAAGCGAAGAGTTAATCTTTGATATAGTCCCGTTCCGCAGTGGTTATCACGCGCTGCTCGGGCGAACCGCATTTGCTAGATTCAATGCGGTACCGCATTATGCATACCTCAAGCTCAAGATGCCAGGACCTCGCGAAGTTATTACAGTCAATGGAAACACAGAGCTCTCTCTCCGAACAGAGGAGCACACCGCAGCCCTCGCAGCAGAAGCGCAAAGCAGCCTCTCAAGGCAATCAACCAGTTCGGCGCTTCAAAGCCCGGACACCTTCACGCGCTCTTGGAGCAATCAGCAAATAGACCACCTGGCGCGATCTGAGCTCGCGTAGCAATACGGCGGCCACCCCAATCCCAGCCCAACGGCAAAACTCGTTCCGCGCGTACATAATTACGCATTAAAAATACCATGGGCATAGATGGGGAGGGGGGCACAACTGCGGCACGCCCCAAGACGCGGCTTAAACCGCACTAGGGGCTTCCGGTTTGGTTATTTTTCTTTTTTTTCAAGACCTTAATCTCTGGAAACACTGTCCGGCAGCACTATTGCCGAACACATGATGCAGCAACCAAGGAGGCAGACAGCTATGTCATACCACGGAATTCCCAGGTTGATTACAGTAACGAGAGAAATATTCGATTTCATATCATTCCTCAGCTTGCCCTTGGAAGGGACATAGTCCTACTCTTTGCTTATCGCACTATCTGTATCACTCTGCTTTAGCGCAATTTTTAATAAACAATGCATGACATTACGACTATTATTGCATTCTTGTTATATATATATATCTATGTGTTCATTAATGATGCCTTGCAACCGTACACCTTGGTACAGCTAATACACCAGGGGCTTACGTACCTCACAATACGGTGTGAAAAGTCCGAACACTTCCACAAGTGCGGCACCCCAAACTTATAGCATTATATGCATCAGCTCCGAATCATGTCTTTGGTCAAATGTTGGGTTTGCTCGGCTCCTATGTTTTGGTACCTTACGTTCCCCTCTATTGGCTAAGGTAGCGCTAGGAGAACTACTGCGATTGTGCCCCGGTTCTGCTGGGTTCAGCACCTCAGTAGAGAAAGCTAAAACTGACTGTCATGATAAGGCGAGAGACTGGTCGCTGTTCGGCGAGGTTTTCGAGTCCCTAAAGACTTATGCCACTTAGAGCGAGGGGCCGGCCCTGTCCGGCTTAAAGGCGTGTATCGCGCCCCAAATTCGGCCTTCCGAATACCAGGGGCTTCGCCGAAATTTAAAATTATAGAATTCTATGGCTAAGTGAGACTGATAAAGCATTATTTGTCTGGTTGCCTTGTTCACTGTGCTGAGCACCTCCCTCGAAGGACCCAAACATGGGAACAAGAGTGCTCAGGTTTATCCCGAACACCCCAGCACTCGTGGCATGGGGGCAGAAGCCGAGGACTAGCCATCTCTCAGATTGGATAAACAGCCAAACAGAAGGTAATATTTTAAATTCAAACAAGCGTTGCATAGCGCATATGAAACAAGTTTTCATAAATACAGGATAAAACGAGCAACTCTCATTCAAATATTACATCTTTTGAGCACTCATCCGCGATGAGACGGGCACCCGGCAGAACACCCTCATAGTACATCTCGGGGTGGCGGTGCTCCTTGCCCTCTGGCGGCCCCTCCTTGATCAGCTTCACGGCGTCTAGCTTGACCCACTGCAATTTCACATGGGCGAAAGCCCGACGTGCACCTTCAATGCAGACAGATCGCTTGACAACCTCCAGCCGCAGGCAGGCATCCACAAGCTGCCTTACCAGGCCAAAGAAGCTATTCGGAAGGGCGTCGCCAGGCCACAGCCAGACTATAAAACTCTTCATGGCCCGATCGGCCGCCTTATGTAGCTCGACCATCTGCTTCAGCTGGTCGCTCATTGGCACCGGGTGTTCGGCCTCAGCATACTGAGACCAGAACAACTTCTCCGTTGAGCTTCCATCCTTGGCCTGGTAAAATTGTGCGGCATCGGACACGCTGCGGGGCAAATCTGCGAATGCTCCTGGAGAGCTCCGGATTCGGGTAAGTAATCGGTAATTTACTTTTACATGCTTGCTTTGCATATAGAAAGCCTTACCCGCCGCTATCTTCTTCATCGCGTCGATCTCTTGGAGAGCCTTTTGGGCTTCGGCCTTGGTACTTTTTGCGCTCTCGAGGGCCGCGGCAAGCTCAGACTCCCGCGTCTTTGAGTCAAGCTCCAATGCCTCGTGCTTCGCCACGAGAGCCTGGAGCTCTTGCTGCACCTCGCCCACCCAAGCCTCGTGCTTCTCTTGCTCGGCACGCTCTTTGGCCGCTTTATCTTCGGCCTTTGTCAGCGCTTGCTTCAGGGTCGCCACCTTGGTCGTGGCCCCTGGCAAATATACGATGATCCTGTCATTTTGCAATCGCATCTTCTTTTATATATACATATCTATAGACAGGGTATTACTTACCCTTGTTCTCCTCGAGCTGCCTCTTGGCAAGGCTGAGCTCTTTCCTGGACCCCTCGAGGTCCTGCTTCAGTACGGCGACCTCCGCAGTCACTGCGGCGAACGCCAATAGCGAAGCCTGCATATGCATATTGACATACTTATATTAGACTCCTGTGATATTATTTGATCCTCTGTTCGGCTTTTCTTTGTCAACACCGAACAAAGCATCAGGGGCTACTGTCTATGCGGTAATATTTCTACTACATTTTAAAACACTTACCTCAAAGCCTTTTAGAAGGCTGGCACAGGCTTCAGTCAATCCGCTCTTGGCGGACCGAACCTTTTGGATCACCGCACTCATGATAGTGCGGTGCTCCTCGTCGATGGAAGCGCTGCGAAGCGCTTCCAGCAGATTGTCCGGCGCCTCTGGATGGACAGAGGTCACCGGCACAGGCGTCTTGCCCCTCTTAGAAGGAGGCCACCTGCCCAAGCCCGGAACCGCTGGAGGGTCCGGCGCGGTGTTCGGGCGAGGGCCGAACTCGGAGCTCTCAGGGGCCCCGTCCCCTCAGCTCCCGGATCCGGAAGGTCGCCTTGAGGCGCCTCCAGGACTGTCTCCCCTCGACCTGGTGCCTCTTGAGACAGCACCTCGATGTCGTCAGCAGGATGAGGGGAGGTGGTGGTCAGGACTGGATCGCTATCCATGTTCGACGAGCCCAGGGAGCCGTCCGATGATACATCGATGCTGGTTCGCGGCGGCCTGCATAATCATGTTCGGCGTTAGGGAAAGCAGTGTGACAAAGGAATGGTACGAGTTACTCTGAATACTTACGATCTCCCCAGGGGCTTGGCCCTGGGCAACCACTCGTCTTCGTCTTCGTCGGCGGCGGTGGAGCTGTCCGGAAGGAGAGTCCTTCCCTTCTTGGACCCTTCGACCCCCCCAGTTAGGGCGACCTTCCTTTTCTTATCTCCCCCTGCAGGAGGGGGAGCATCTTCTTCTTCTTCCTCGTCTTCGGGGGAGGAGTGCGCCGCAGAGTCATCGGACGGTGAGTCCGACGACGCATGGCGTCGAGAACTCTTTTGGGTTCCCTTGGCCTTCTTGGTCTTCTCCGGCACCGAGCTGGAGTCAGCATCTTCGCCAGAAGAGCGTCTGCTGGGCCTTCGGGCAAGGGAGCCGGACAATCGATCTGTCCGGCCATCTCCTGCCAGTCCTGTCAAAGGTACAGGAGTTTAGATCCCGCATGGAGTCAACCTATAAAAAATAATAAGTATCCTGCGAGAGGTAAAGCAGCTTACCTGTAACGCCCCAGATGTGACTTTTCCAATTTGTACCCCAACTCTTGCCGTTTCCGGCGTTAAGTTATATTTATTTCTCGGGTTCAGGTCTTTGTCTCCGTGTGTTGTTTTCTTGTCATGCATCTCATATCATGTCATCATGTGCATTGCATTTGCATACGTGTTCGTCTCATGCATTCGAGCATTTTCCCCGTTGTCCGTTTTGCATTCCGGAGCTTCGTTCTCCTCCGGTGGTCATTTCTAGCTTTCTTTCATGTGTGGGGGGTTAAACATTTCCGGATTGGACCGAGACTTGTCATGCGGCCTTGGTTTACTACCGGTAGACCGCCTGTCAAGTTTCGTATCAATTGGACTTCGTTTGATACTCCAACGGTTAACCGAGGGACCGAAAAGGCCTCGTGTGTGTTGCAGCCCAACACCCCTTCTATTTGGCCCAAAACCCACCAAACTCTGATCCATGTCCTAGAGCGTTCGATCACGATCGCGTGGCCGAAAACCGCACCTCATTTGGAGTCTCCTAGCTCCCTCTATGCCTATATATAGCCCCCTCTATTTTCAGATCTCTCCTCCCCCTCGAAACCCTAGTTTTTTTTAAAAAAAGCAATCCCCGCACCGACGGACGTGTCCGCCCCCGGCCGGACAGCGTCCGCCGCCGCCCGCGCCCAACCGGGCATCGCCACATGGCGCCAACCAGCCGCCGCCGCCGCCGGCCCGCGGGAGCCCGCGCCCGGCCCCCGCGCCGCCCGAGCGGGCTGCTCGCCGCAGCCGCCTCAAGCCGCTCGCCGCCGCCGCCCACCTCTTCACCGACTCCGGCAGCCGGCGCCGCCGCCCGCGCCTCCACGCCGCCATCGCCGCCCGCCGCGCGCCGGCCGCCGTGCCTCGCCCCGCCCGCGGCCGCCGCTCCACCTCCGGCGACCGGCCGGATCCGACCGCCCCCTCACCGGCCCCGGCCTCTCCCTCCATCTCCGGCACGAACTCCGGTGACCTAGGTGATTCCGGCGAACTTCGGTGAACAGTACCTGCTACAGTGCCGCCGCGCCTCGGTTTCCGTGCGAAACCCTAGATCTACTCTGAGAGGTTGTTTTTTTGCAAAGTCCCATGATTTTTTTCACTTCACATGCTCCTGTTCGAGGCCCCGTAACTTTGCATCCGTAGATCCGATTTGGACATATAGTATATCAAAATGTTCGTCTCGACGACTACATCATTTCGTTCCATTGCATCATTTTCATTTGAGTTCATCTTGATGCCCAAAATGATGTTAGAAGGAGGCTTCATGAGTTAATTGTCAGATCTGCTAGTTCATCTTAGACTTTTGTCATTTTTGCCATGATTATTGTGTGCATGCTATGCCTGTGAGTCCTTCATATGTTTTGTTAAGCATTTTGTCTTCTTTCCAGAGGTGCAACCCATGCATTTTTAGGATGTGTGTGGTGACTTGTGCAAGCTTGTAAAGTGAGGCACCCGGTAAACCTGTTTTCAGGGACTTTGTTGTTTTCACTAAGTCTAGGATTATTTAGTCATGATGCCATATGTTCAGCATGTTTCCTAGTGATCCGTGCCTCTTTTGAGGATGATCGGTAAAGGAGTTTTGTTAATCATGTTATGCTCTATCCATCCATGTCTTTGTTTGCAATTATGGAGCACCATAGCTGGAGTCAATCGAGCTCTACTTTTGCTTCATGGTGAATCTGGGCAGATCGTCAACTTATTTGCGATTTTGCCGATGTTATTGTAGTTGATCCGCGCATGCTATGCCATTGTTCTTGCCATGTCTAGCTAGCATTTTGTGCCTTCTTTATGGATGTATGCTTGCCTTTCCATGACTTATACCGTGGTGAGTGCATCGAGCTCGTTTACATGCCTTCGTGAGTTATATTTCAGCATGTCTCAGTATTCACTAAGTCTGAAAACTGATTGTGTTTTAGCTATGTTCGTGTGCCCGTTAATATATTTTGTGAACCCTTTTGGCCCCAGGTCACTTTGGGTCTTTTGTTAAGCTTGTTGAGTAGCTCCATGCCATGTTCTTTCTTGTTATGTTCAGGTCATGTTTCATGTTGTTTTGCTGCTCCGAAGAGGGCATCGTGATCTGAAATTTCAGACAAGTGTTAATTTCACCAAGTCTGGAATCTGTTTTGCATTTGCGTTTTTGCCATGCTTGTTTGAACCTCATAATGGATGAATTGGCAGTGGCTCAGTGCTAGTCTTTTGTTAAGCATCTTGTGTGCATCCCTGCCATGTATTTTGTTGTCATGATTGGTGGCTGTAGCATGTTCATTTCGTTGCGTTTAGATGCCTACTTGCTGTAAATCGCAGACCGGTGTCATCTTAAAACGCTTGCCATTTCCAAACCGTAACTCCGATTCCAATGATCTTTATATCGTTTTCAAGCGTTTTCATCCCCTCTATCCAGTGGCACCCTTGGAATTCCAAGTTGAGTCCAGGTTCATGCATTTCCTGTCACATCTTGCATTTTGCATCCCGCATCGCATCCCGCATAGCATATCATCATTTCTTCATATTGCTTGGTCTTGCACGTGGTTGATTGTATCCTTGTTGCTTGTTTGTCTTATTGGGTAGAGCCGGGAGACGAGTTCCCTACTGAGGAGCCCGTTGATTTTGCTTGTGAGGATCCAGTCAACTCTGACAACTGTGCAGGCAAGATGATCATACCCTCGAAATCACTACTATCTTTGCTATGCTAGTTTGCTCGCTCTTGCTATGCCAATGCTACGATGCCTACCTTTTGCTTGTCAGCCTCCCAATTGCCATGTCAAACCTCTAACCCACCTTGTCCTAGCAAACCGTTGATTGGCTATGTTACCGCTTTGTTCAACCCCTCTTATAGCGTTGCAAGTTGCAGGTGAAGTTTGGAGGCTGTTCCTTGTTGGAACATCATTTACTTACTTGTTGGGATATCACTATATTGCTATGTTATCTTAATGCATCTATATACTTGGTAAAGGGTGGAAGGCTCGGCCTCTCGCCTAGTGTTTTGTTCCACTCTTGCCGCCCTAGTTTCCGTCATATCGGTGTTATGTCCCGGATTTTGCGTTCCTTACGCGGTTGGGTTATAATGGGAACCCCTTGATAGTTCGCCTTGATTAAAGCTTTTCCAGCAATGCCCAACATTGGTCTTACCATTTGCCACCTAGCCTTTTCTTTCCCTTGGGTTCTGTAGACTCAAGGGTCATCTTATTTTACCCCCCTGGGCCAGTGCTCCTCTGAGTGTTGGTCCAATCTGTCAGCTACCGGTGGCCACCAGGGGCAACTCTGGGCTGGCCTACCCGTACCTAGGACAATCCGAGTGTGCCCTGAGAAAGAGATATGTGCAGCTCCTATCGGGATTTGTCGGCACATTCGGGCGGTGTTGCTGGTCTTGTTTTAACCTGTCGAATTGTCTTGTTGTACCGGGTTACCGAGTCTGATCGGTGTGTCTCGGGTGGAGGTCTATTCCTTCGTTGACCGTGAGAGCTTGTCATGGGCTAAGTTGGGACTCCCCTGCAGGGATTGAACTTTCGAAAGCCGTGCCCGCGGTTATGGGAAGATGGGAATTTGTTAATGTCCGGTTGTAGATAACTTAAACCTTAACTAATTAAAACGAATCAACTGAGTGTGTTACCGTGATGGCCTCTTCTCGGCAGAGTCCGGGAAGTGGACACGGTGTTGGAGTTATGCTTGCGTAGGTTGTTCTTATAGCTTCTCGCTCGTGCTTTGCCTCCTCTTCTCGCTCTCTTTTGCGTATAAGATAGCCACCATATATGCTAGTCGCTTGCTGCAGCTCCACATATATTTGCCTTATCCATTCCTATAAGCTTAAATAGTCTTAATCGCGAGGGTGCAAGATTGCTGAGTCCCTGTGGCTCACAGATACTACCACTCCAGATGCAGGTCCAGGTGATTCCGCTCCAGGTGACGAGTACGAGCTCAAGTGGGAGTTCGACGAGGACTCTCAGCGTTATTATGTTTCCTTTCCCGATGATCAGTAGTGGTGCCTAGTTGGGGTTTGATTCAGGGCCTTGTCGCATGTTGGGTTTTCTTCTATTTTGGCGCCGTAGTCGAGCCATGAGTGTTTGTATGATGGATGTTATTTATGTACTTTGATGTGACGTGGCGAGTGTAAGCCAACTATGTATCTCCCCCTTTTATTATATATTACATGGGATGTTGTAATGATTGCCTGACTTGCGACATTGCTTTCAATGCGGTTATGTCTCTAAGTCGTGCCTCGACACGTGGGAGCTATAGCCGCATCGAGGGCGTTACATTACCGCTTTGGCTTGGCGCTTCGCGCTGAATCCACGATCCTTAGTAATGGGAGGGGGGACCTCGGCGCTTTTGAACAAAACCCTCCAGGCATCTTCATGAGTTGTGTCGAAAGGCCTGTTCAGAGTTCGGTGCCACGCCGGGTCGAACTCCCACAAGTTGAACTCCCGTTGTTGGCACGGGAGAATCCAGCGGTGGAGCATGACCTGGACCACATTGACAAGTTTGAGCTTCTTGTTCACCATATTTTGAATACTTGTTTGGAGTCTGGTCAGCTCTTCCAAACTACCCCAGGACAGGCCCTTCTCTTTCCAGGAGGTGAGCCGCGTGGGGATGCCAGATCGGAACTCGGGGGCCACTGCCCATACAGGGTCGCGCAGCTCGGTGATGTAGAACCACCCCGATTGCCACCCCTTTATGGTTTCCACAATGGAGCCCTCGAGCCATGTTACGTTGGGCATCTTGCCCACCATGTCTCCTCCGCACTCCGCCTGGCGGCCGCCCACCACCTTTGGCTTGACATTGAAGGTCTTCAACCATAAGCCGAAGTGGGGCTTGATGAGGAGGAAGGCCTCGCACACGACGATAAACGCCGAGATGTTGAGGATGAAGTTCGGGGCCAGATCGTGGAAATCCAGGCCATAATAGAACATGAGCCCCCGGACGAATGGATGGAGAGGGAATCCCAGTCCGCGAAGGAAATGGGTGAGGAATACTACCCTCTCATGGGGCCTGGGGGTGGGGATGAGCTGCACCTCATCTGGGAGCCGGTGTGCGATGTCGTCGGGCAGGTATCTGGCTCTCCTCAGTTTCTTAATGTCTCCCTTCGTGACGGAGGAGACCATCCACCTACCTCCCGCTCCGGACATGGTTGGAGAAGGTTGAGGTGGGAAGTGTATTTATTACAATAATATGGCTGAAGGCCATCTAATGAAAATAACAGTGGATGCTTCAAAGGTAAAATGAGTCCATCAACTCCAATGACATTGCTGAGTGCACGACAACGACCTAGCGCACCTTAGTCTTCGTCTGAAAAGTATGCAACATAATACGTTGCAGCCCGATACGGGTCAGCACATGGAATATGCTGGCAAAATAACAATGTAGAGCAATGAACATGTAGCAACTATAACTATATGCATACTTGGCTGGTGGTGGCTCTATGGTTATTTTTGCAGAAAGCTAATTTTTCCCTACACCAAAGGATTTGTTGAAAACATTGAGAAGATTCCTCCAAGTCAATCCCAAATTAAATAGTCATCAACCCAACAAATTAATTCATAGAGTGATGAGATCAAATCAATAATTCAAGAACCAGATACTCAAGATGTCCATAACCGGGGACACGGCTAACCATGATTAGTTTATACACTCTGTAGAGTTTTGCGCACTTTTCCCCACAAGGGGCGATCTCCTCCGTTGTATTTTTCGCACTACATGATGTTTGAGAAATAGATGACCAAGACACAATCTTTTAGAAGCATTAACTCTTTACTCTGGGTAGACAGTACCACCTACATCCCCTACACTTTCTAGCCTACCACTGAAAGATGTCACACAACTTACTCAACTATGCCAGAGCCCATAATGGCTTGTGGATGCACACGTAAGTTTCCAGCAAGTATAATCTTATGATCCCTTTGAGCCTGGGTGGCAAACCGTCGGATGATCACACGGGTACTCCGGGATATCCCAGGACAACACTGGATTGCTCCAGGTGCCCACACAACCACTGGGTGCTCCAGGGTGCCTCAACCAATCCACCCAGATGTGTATTAAAGTAGCCACCTTAAGTTTAACCATTAATTAAAACTCTCACATCTTTCATGGATCACTCAAACCAAACCACGTCTGTGAGCATAGCATAGCAGTATAAGCACAATGTAGAAGTAACTCCTAGGGTTTGAAATAAAGACAATAGGTACTACCTCATCACTACTTCCTAGTACCCACAAATATTCAAGTCCTAACCATGCAGTGTTTGAGGATTGAACTAATTCATAAAAACTGGGTAATAAGGGGTATGATCAAAGTGTTACTTGCCTTGCTGATGATCTGAAAACCCTAGTGACTCGTAGTAGCACACTTTGCACTCCGGAAACTCTATCACAAATAAACAATAACATACATAAACACTCAAGCAATAGATGCAAGGGTAAAACTCAAGAGAAAAGATCCAAATTGAAAGTTCGACTGAAGAGCTTTCATTTGCAAAAATAATCAACCAAATCGGAGCTATGAAACTCAAACTACGATCAAAAGAAGTTCGAATTCAAATCTGCTTGCAACCAAATTTTAAATTGTTAAAACCATATTCAAGTTGGTTAACCGGAAAGAGAGGAACAAGACAAATATTTTGGCGTTGGTTTCACTGGATTTGGACGAGCGAGCAAAAATTTGTGAGGGTTTGAAGATCAGGAGCTAATCTGCGATAAAAATAATCGTGGATAGGTCCCTGGCCGAAAATAGAATAAAAGAAATAGGCTATCGAACGAACGTTCGCTATCAGGGACAAACGAACGAACGTGTTCGTTAAAATGAATAGAACAGAGAACGTTAGCTAAATAGATTTGTTCGGAAAACAACCGAGAAAACCCTAACCCTAAACCGATCTAAACCGAGAACCAAAAAAAACCAAAATTAAACCGGCGAACCGGGGCGCTTTGTACCGGTTCACGGCGACGGCAGACTCCAGCAGGCGGCGAGGCAAGGCGGCGGCACGGGTGAGGCGGCGCGGCAGCAACTGGCGGTAGCGCCGCGGCTCGGTGGCGCAAAGGCGGCAACGGCGCCGCTCGGTAGCGGTGGTGCAGCGGCTCGGGGTAAATTATCGTCCCAACCAGATCTATAATCTAGCGCACAAGCTCTCAACATGTCCTCTAGAATCTGATTGAATCTCTCAGTCTGTCCATCTGTCTGCGGATGAAAGGCTGTACTGAACTCTAGCCTAGTACCCAAAGTCTGGTGCAATTGATTCCATAACTTCGAGGTAAACTGTGTCCCTCTATCTGATATGATGGTCCTCGGAACTCCATGCAGACATACGATCCTGGTCATATGTATCTCGGCCAACTACGCGCTTGTATAGGTGGTTTTCAATGGGATAAAGTGAGCTACCTTGGTTAGGCAATCAACTACTACCCAGATGGAATCATATCTTGATCAGGTCCTGGGTAATCCGGTGATGAAATCCATGCCAAGCTTGTCCCACTTCCAATCGGCTATCGACATGCGCTGTAATAATCCGGCTGGCTTCTAATGCTCCGCCTTCACTCTCTGACATACGTCGCATACTGCTACATACTTGGCAATATCCTTCTTCATACCCGTCCACCAGAAACGCTCCTTCAAATCCAAATACATCTTGGTATTTCTGGGGTGAATCGAGTATGGCGAGTCATGAGCTTCCTGAAGTATTAACTTCCTGATCTCCGCATTATTGGGCACGTATACACGATCCTCAAACCATAAAGTCCCGTGTTCATCCTCAAGAAAACCTTTGGCTTTTCCTTTTCTCATCTTCTCCTTAATCTCAGCAATTTCCTTTTCATCCTTCTGAGCTCCTCGAATCTTTCCCAATAATGTAGACTGAACCTCCATTGTTGCAACAAAGCCTCTTGGAACTATCTCCAAACGAAGTTCCTTGAGATCATCTACTAACTCATGCGCTAATCCTCCGCTTACAAGCGTATTGGCATAACTCTTGCGGCTCAAAGCGTCTGCTAAGACATTGGCCTTTCCTGGATGATAATGCAACTTCATATCGTAATCCTTTATGAGCTCCAACCATCTCCTCTGCATGAAATTCAACTCCTTCTGCGTGAAAATGTACTTCAAAATATTGTGATCCGTGTACAAATCACATCTATTTCCAATCAGAAAATGTCTCCACGTCTTGAGCGCATGCACTACGACTGCTAACTCCAAATCATGTGTGGCATAATTCAACTCATGAGGTCGAAGCTGCCGTGAGGAATATGAAACAACTCTTCCGTATTGCATAAGTACACCTCCAATTCCCAAATGAGAAGCGTCACAATAAACTTGGAAATCATTGCGTATATCCGGAAGAATCAGCATTGGGGATGTAACCAAACGTTTCTTCAACTCCTGAAAACTTGCCTCACAATCCGCGGCCCATTTGAACTTGGTGTCCTTCTTCAACAACTCTGTCATGGGTTTCGCAATCTTGGAGAAATTCTCAATGAACCTCCTGTAATATCCTGCGAGTCCCAGAAACCTGCGGATCTCTCCAACTGAGGTGGGTGCCAACCACTCAGTGATAGACTGAACCTTCGTAGGATCAACAACTATACCTTCTCCTGATATAACATGTCCAAGAAATCCAACTTCCTTCAACCAAAACTCACGCTTGCTGAACTTGGCATATAGCTGATGTTCCTTGAGCTTCTCGAGAACTAAGCGCAAGTGTTCCTTGTGTTCCTCTTCATTATTCGAGTACACCAAAATATCATCAATGAACACCACAACAAACTTATCCACAAACTCCATGAACACCTTGCTCATCATACTCATAAAATAGGCAGGGGCATTAGTCAATCCAAATTACATGACTGTGTACTCATATAGCCCGTACCTTGTGGTAAAAGTTGTCTTAGGTATATCCTGTTCTCGGATCTTCAGCTGGTGGTATCCTGATTGAAGATTGATCTTGGAGAATACTTTAGCTCCTTGCAACTGGTCAAATAGATCATTGATCATCGGGAGTGAGTATTTGTTCTTGATCATCACTTCATTCAATGCCCGATAATCAACAACCATTCTCAAAGATCCATCCTTCTTCTCAACTAAGAGCACCGGGGCTCCCCATGGTGATGAACTTGGTCAGATATAACCCTTCTCCAATAACTCCTTAATCTGCTTCTTAATTTCCTCCAGATCATTTGCGGGCATCCGATACGGTCTCTTCGATATTGGTCCGGTGCCCGGCAAGAGCTCTATCAAAAAATTCCATGTCTCGATCTGGCGGCATGCCTGGTAGCTCCTCTGGAAATACATCCGGGTAATCCTTCACAACAGGCACTTCTTCCTGAACAACTCCCAAGAGATAATTCACTTGGGTCCTCCTTGGCGCATGCCTAGACACGTACTTGATCCTCTTTCCCTTCGGGTTGGTGAGTAAAATTGACTTACTAGCACAATCGATGTTTCCTCCATACTTCGATAACCAATCCATACCTAATATTATATCCAATCCTTGGGACTCCAAAATTATTAGGTCTGAGGGGAAAACGTGGCTACCAATGGTTAGGGGTAGCCGATCACACCATCGGCTGGCCATATACTCTACTCATGGCGAGCTTACTAACATGGGTGACCTAAGGGCTAAGGTTGGCAACTTCAACTTGTCCACAAATACCCTTGATATGTATGAATGCGATGCACCAGTGTCAAAAAGAATGAGAGCGGTAAATGACTTAATCAAAAACTTACCGATCACTTCATCAGGCTGTTCTTCAACCTCCTCTATGTTGATGTGGTTCACCTGACCTCTCGTGAAAGGGTTTGGCTTCTCCCCTGAGCTTCCATTTCCATTTCCATTCTTTGCTTCAGGACATTTAGTGGCATAGTGTCCAGTCTTCCCGCACTTGAAACAAGTAATGTGACTTAGATCCTTCCTGGCGGGTGTTGCTGGGTTGGAACGGTTCTGTCCGTTGCTCCCTCCATTCCCATTCCCATTCTTAGGGACACAATGGTTATGCGAACTCCCTCCATTATGTGTATGGCCTCCATGGTTATGAGTGTGTCCTCCCGAGTTCGGGGTAAAACGGGGCTTCTGCTGAGCTCCAGAATTATACTTCCCTTGTCCATACTTCCTTTTGCGGCTCTCTATCTGTTGCTGCTTGCCTTCAATCAAAAGGGCCATATCTACCAAATCCTGCTAGTTATTGAATGTTGCCACCATCAACTACATGCTCAGCTCATCATTCATCCCTTCCATAAACTTGTCCTGCTTCGCGGCATCTGTGGCCACATCGTCCGGGGCATAATGAGCTAACTTAATAAACTCATCCACGTACTGCCCCACAGTACGATTTCCCTGGCGTAAGTTGCGAAACTCACACTTCTTCATACTCATTGCTCTAGTTGAGGCATGGGCAGTATGGAAAGCTTGTTGAAACTGATCCCATGTGACATTGGCTATGGGAAAAGTGGTTGTGTAATTCTCCCACTATGAGGTTGCTAGTCCATCCAATTGATGTGCGGCAAAGTGCACCTTCTTAGCATTTGTGCAACCTGCGGTGGTCAGCTCCCTTTGAATCCTGCGGAGCCAGTCATCAGCAACTATCAGCTCGGGGCTACTGGGAAACACCAGCTGATTCAACCTTAGAAAATGGGCTAAGTTTTCTACTGGAGGTGGTGGCGGTGGGTTGTTATTGTTGTTGTTGTTGCCTTGGTTCTGGACTAGTAGCTGCATCAAGGCATTCTGCTGCTGGATCAACTGGGTGAGCTCCGGTGGGAAGACAAATCCGGGGTCACGTCTCGGAGGCTTCTGATAGGTTTTAGAGGGGAGAGATTAGAATAGAGTATGGTCTGAGGATAAAACCACTACCCATATGCACATGATACAAACACAATCATATCACACCACTCAATTCAAACAAGGGCATACAATCGATCTTGCTACCGTTACAAAATATTCGGACTACTACTATGGGGGAATACTACTGATAATATGGTGGTCGACTAAAAATTTTGATCGGAGGAAGACTCCATGATATCTGCTCCAGCTTCGTCTTCATAGTCGTCATCACTGTCGAGGTCGGAGTCGGTGTCGTTCAGAACAAGATTTGTACACGAAGATCATGTACGGGCATATGTGCTAGTTTGAAATAATGGAAGATGGGCTGTATGCTATTTTCCACAGATTTGAGGCTTTCCACTGATGGCCTGTATACTGTTGGATGTCCATCCAACGTCCGTCGTGCTTCTTCAATCTCTGCTCTTCCTGCTCCAGCCGCTCAAACAAGCGCCGGCGGGACTGCCTGCTCCCTCCTCCCTGCGGCCGGCTGTGCTGCCGCGCAGGCCTCACCGCCCCACCGTACTCCCATCGCTGGCCTAGCCATCCCTCTACTCACCTACACCTGCTGTTATTCTCTGGTGACGGCAGACGAACCAGTAAACCCTCGTACAGTAGTACTCCCCTCCGCGTGGGAAACAAAAACAACTTCCGAGTCTTCCCTACCTCCGTGTCGTTCCCTTCCTTGGCCTCGCCGTCGTCCACCGCCCTGGTGCTCTTGGCGTGGCGTGGTCAACATGGTCAACAACCGACATGCATCTTAAGTGGACTGTATGTGGAGAGACTGACAGTTGGGACCCACCGAAAGGGCCTCTGTATTTCGCAAAAAAAAAACGTTACCGCCGCTGACAGCTCGGACCCACCAGCTATATCTTTGCACGCAAGGAAGTGCCTCCTTATTACGCACAAAAAATGAATACTCCCCCTGCTAGCTGGGACCCAGTATAGTGGGCCTACTAAGTTGACGGGGACGAAGGGCTTTGTCAACTTAGTCAATATGCACGATTCTAGCTCGACTGACCGTACGATGTCCATCCAACGGCCGTAGTGCTTCTTCAACCTCTGGTCTTCTTGCTCCAGCCGCCCAAAGCAGCGCCGGTCGTGCTGCCTGCTCCTGCTTCTCGTGGCCGGATGTGCTGTCGCGGAGGCCTCACCGCCTCCATACTACTCCCACCGCAGGCCAGGCCATCCCTCCACTCCACCCACCCACACCCCGTGTTATTCTGCGGCGACGGTAGCGCAGCCGAACCAGTGAACCCTCGTACTCCTCTCCGCGTGGGCATCCACTGCCGCGTCTTCCCCGGCTCCGCGTCGTCCCCTTCCTAGGCCTCACCGTTGTCCACCGCCATGGTGCTTTTGGCGCGGCGTGGTCAACGACTGAATTCCATCGGATGAATACTGTACGTGGAGAGGCTGACAAATGGGTCCATGGCAACCGTAAGGAAGTGCCTCCTTATTATGCGGAAAATAATTATTCCTCCACCTGACAGCAGGGACCCACCGGACGCCCACCAGTATTTCGCAAAAAAAACATTTGCCCCTGACTGCTGGGACCCACCCGAGGGCCATCGTATTTCACGAAAAAAAATGTTCCCCTGCTGTCAGTTCGAACCCACCGGAAGTGCCTTCTTATTACGCACAAAAAATGAATACCCCCTGCTAGCTGGGACCCACATTGGTGGGAGGCTGACTTGTGGGCCTACTAAGTTGACGGGGACGGAGGGCTTTGTCAACTTAGTCAATATAAACGATTCTAGCTCCAGTGACCGTACGATGTCCATCCAACGGCCGTAGTGCTTCTTCAACCTCTGGTCTTCTTGCTCTAGCCGCCCAAAGCAGCACCGGTCGTGCCGCATGCTCCTGCCTTCCGTGGCCGGCTGTGCTGCCGCGGAGGCCTCACCGCTCCCTACTATTCCCACCGCTGGCCAGGCCCTGCGGCGACGGCAGCCTCACATCGCAGCCGAACCAGTGAACCTTTGTACTCCTCTTCGCGCGGGCTTCCACTGCCGCGTCTTCCCCGGCTCCTCGTCGTCCCCTTCCTAGGCCTCGCCGTCGTCCACCGCCCTGGTGCTCTTGGCACGGCGTGGTCAACATGGTCAAGGAACGACTTCCATCGGACGTGGACTGTACGTGGAGAGGCTGACAGCTGGGTCCACGGCCGCAGCAAGGAAGTGCCTCCTTATTATGCGAAAAATAATGATTCCTCCACCTGACAGCTGGGACCCACCGGATGGGCCACTGTATTTCGTGAAAAAATGTTTCCCAGCTAACAGGGGGAGTATTCTTTTTTTGTGCGTAATAAGGAGGCACTTCCTTGCGTGCGAAGATATAGCTGGTGGGTCCGATCTGTCAGCGGCGGTAACGTTTTTTCGCGAAATACAGAGGCCGTTTCGGTGGGTCCCAAATGTCAGGTGGAGGAAATTATTATTTTGCGCGTAATAAGGAGGCATTTCCTTGCGTGTGGCCGTCGACCCAGCTGTCAGCCTCTCCACGTAAAGTCCACTTCAGATGCATGTCGGTCGCTGACCACGCTGACCACGCCACACCGAGAGCACCAGGGCGGTGGACGACGGCGAGGCCTAGGAAGGGAACGGCACAAAGGCAGGGAAGACTCGGCCGTTGTTTTTGTTTCCCATGCGGAGGGGAGTACGACTGTATGAGGGTTTACTGGTTCGTCTGCCGTCACCGGAGAATAACAGCAGGTGTGGGTGAGTAGAGGGATGGCTAGGCCAGCGATGGGAGTACGGTGGGGCGGTGAGGCCTACGCGGCAGCACAGCCGGCCGCGAGGAGGAGGGAGCAGGCAGTCCCGCCGGCGCTTGTTTGAGCGGCTGGAGCAGGAAGAGCAGAGATTGAAGAAGCACGACGGCCGTTGGATGGACATCCAACAGTATACAGGCCATCTGTGGAAAGCCTCAAATCTATGGAAAACAGCATACAGCCCATCTTCCATCATTTCAAACTAGCACATATTCAGAACAAGATTTGTACACGAAAAAAAGAACGTTTAGCTTCTCGGTTTCGCCACGTATGAAAGAATCAATCCTCTATTTTTCCATTCATAATCGAGGGCATTTAAGAGTTTTGTTACGTAATCGCATGTCAGATAAGGCCCATGAGATATTCAATCTACTTTTCCTTTCAATCCTTTCGATCGATGGGATTTTAAAGTATGAAATTTCTAAATATTCTAGGAAACATGAACAATTTTTTAAATACGGAACAATTTTTTTCAATTATGTACACTTCAAAAAAACACGAAAAATAATATGAAAGGGAACATATTTTTAAATTCACAAACATTTTCTGAAAATACCAACGTTTTTTATAAAAATATTAACATTATTTGACTTTGTGAATTTTTTTTAAAAACGGAAACATGTGATGAAAATTCATAAGATTTTTAGAAAATGTGTATCTTTCATACAAATCATTATTTTTAATTGTGCAAATTTCACTAAAAGGAATATTTTTCTAATTTGGGGAATTTTTTAAATGCCATTTTCATTTAAGACATCTCGAACAATTTTTTTTAAAATAATTGTTTTTTAAAACGAATTTATTTTGCTGGTTCCGCATATTTTTCAAAATAGCAAAAAAATCAGAATTCTTAACATTTTCAAAAAATTGTTTTTCTTAAGTTTAAATTTTTTGAGAGATTTTAATTTAAGAAATAAATTCTAATAGAAAAATAAACTTGGAAGGGAAGAAAGAGATAGGGAAAGGAGAATAAAATAGAAGTAAAAGACAGAAACAAAGCAAATGGGCCACCCCACTATTGGTTGTCCTGTGCGAAACTACGACAAAAAAACATGAACATTATTTGAATTTTTGATCATTTTTAAAATTGGAACTTGTGTTTCATAAGATTTTTAGAAAATGTGTATCTTTTATCCACGAAGATCATTTTTAGTTGTGGCAATTTAACTAAAACAATAAATATTTTTCTTAATTTGATGCATTTTGTGAAATGCCAGTTTCTTTTTATACATCTCGAACAATTTTGAAAAATATGTTTTTTTGCAAAAATAGGAAAAAATTTGCTTGTTCTGAATATTTTACAAAATAGCAAGAAAATTTTGGAATTTTGAACATTTTAAAAAATCTGTTTTTTAATTCGGAACGTTTTTTTGAGAATTTTTAATTTACGAAATAAATGATAAATCAAAAGTAAAATTGGAAGGGAAAAACGAGTTAGAAAAAAAATAAAAGAAGTAAAACACAGAAACAAAGAAAAATGGGTTAGCCCAATATTGGCTGTCCTATGTGAAACTCAACTATTTGTCGCCTTGTGCGGGAAATACTATTTTGCCAGCTGCGTGGGCAGACAAATAAGTGGGCCGGCTTCGCAGGGCCAGAGCGCGCGGCCCACGTACGGAAATTCTTTTTTAGCAAACAAAGGCATTAAAAATTAGTACCACCTTGGATAGCAAAAAAAGTTTTTTTCGGTGGTGAACGGATGAAAAAATTAACGAAACGCACCTTGCTTTATTAGTAGGTATAGATAATTTACAGCCCATTTGCTAATTCTTACGGGTTTTTTGGAGCCCATATTCTTTTTATTAGCATTACAGCCCATATTATGATCACAGTTAAAAAATTATACGAAATTTTGCATATGTCGGTGCGGTCTGAACTATTTTTAATCCCAAAATTTCGAGTCACATTCAGACTGATTTTAAAATAAATGTATATCAATATAAAATCCAATAAATTGTCCACGCATTAAAATCAATGCAATTTAAAATATCGAAATGAAAAAAAAGATATTTGAAACTAATTATCGGTTTGATGTGTTTTAAAAATGTACAACCCATTTCTCATTACTGATAGGCCATTTTCTCGGCCAGCCGAATAAAGCTCTCCTCGTCTTGAAAGATTTGCAGCCGAACAGGCCTGATAAAGCGACTTACTTGACAAATCACAAAAAAAACTGGGCTAGCCATTTTCAGAAAGAAAAAAAACTACTGGGCTGGTCTGTGGTAAACATAAAAGAAAAGGCTGTCTAGACCGGCCAGAGTGTCCCGCACAGCCCAATTGACACCCTGCTTCCGTCTAAAAAACAAATTAGATAAATGTCACTCCAATTATGTCGATTCATAAAAATGCCACTGCAATTTCGAAACTTTGAAAAAATGCCATTGCAATTTTTGCAAACTTTGAAAAATGCCACTGCAGTTTGCAAACTTTGAAAAACGCCACTCCAGACTTCGAAAAATGTCACTACAAATGGCATGAAATGGCATTTTTCAAAGTTTGGAAATTGCAGTGGCATTTCTGGGATACACCAGATTTGGAGTGGCATTTATCAAATTAACCCAAAACAAAAATAACTGGGCGAGCTGCTGGGTCCCTGATGTCAGACGCTCGTTGTGAAATTCTCTCGTTTATTGAGTACGTTGACAATGGCATGGGACCCAGATGTCAGAAATCCACTAGGAGGTTCCATTTTTTTATTGGCTTGAAATAAGGAGGCACTTGTTTGCGTACTGCCATGACCTTGGTGGGTCCCTGCTACCATCCTCTCCACGTACAATCATCTCCTGATTGTGTATGCCTCAACTTGCTAGGCCCACAAGTCAGCCTCTAAACCCGTGGAGGACAAATACAACCCATTTAAAAAAAATAACAGCCCATTCCATACGTTCAAACGAAAAGTTCAACATTCAGAGCAAAGTAACAGGTCTGATCCACATATAGAGTACTGAACTTCCACGTTGACAACCATCATAGCCAAGTTAACTATCTACTCCCACTAATACTCTAGTAGCGTACAAGTACTAACTTACTCTTGGCTAACTAGACGATGCCGGCCGCCATCTATGGTACACGCTAAATGCCGGCACCGGCGTCGTGCGCCTCGCCTCGGACTTGCAAGAGGTGTGATAGGGCGCATTGCTCGCGCGTGTTGGCCCTTTCCATGCTGGTGTGGTCCACCGAAGCTTCGGCTTCCAAGCGAGAAACCCACTTGACGAGCTGGTAGTAAAAATCGGCGTCACGAACGTGTGCGTGCTCGACAGCCTCCAGGGCTATTTGCCGGGCACCGGCCTCCACGTAGTCGGCCCAGTTGCGGGCGCTCTGCTCGCGACTCAGAGCATCGGTGCGCTGCTGCTCCATGTCCCGCTGGCGGCGCAAATCGGCGATACGCTGCTCCTTCGCCAGGCGGTCATGCTCCAGCCACTCCTGCTCCTCCGCCATGCGGTCATGCTCCAACAACTCCTCGATCTCCGCATTGCCATCTAAACACAGATATAATGCCGCCTCCCCCCGTCTGCCTTCCGGTGAAAACCTGAACACTAGTTCCGGCGGTGACCGCCTCCGGCGTCGCCCACCGCGGACGGGCGGGGGCATGGCAGACATGGCGAGCGACGTTGGGCCGCTGGGGGCTTATGAGGATATGGCGAGTTGGTTCACGGTGGCACCGGAGAAGGCCGGGAAGCAGTACTTATAGGCGGAAGGTAGCGCGATGGTCATCGGAATTCAATGCATAATGGCTTAGCGCACTAGCTTGCCGTGGAAAACTAGAGAAACTGAAATTATGACTGTGTCGTCCCGTCCCGTCTCGTCTGGGTCGGACATCGGCATGGCGGTCAAACGAGTGCACTCGAACCATCTCCCTCCTTGTCAATAATGATTCCATGGATTTAAAAAGCCCGCAACAATTAAAGCGTATCTTTTTTCGCATCAGTTAGCTGCCTTAATTACGGCTAGTTGCATGCAGGCACTCAGAATCGCTCGCAGGTAGTACGCGAAGCAGCATGCAACGAGTCGCAACCGAGGGCACGCATGCACCCACTTAAATCGCTGGAATTAATTAGGCTTAAACTTCTGCATGCCGTTAATTATTGCCATGCCTTGGTCTTGCTGCTTTGCTCACGGAATTAATTAGGCTTAAACTTCTTCAGAGGTAGGCATTTTTATCCGTGTAGGATCGATAGTGTAGCTTGTCAGTTTCTTCAGAGGTAGGCATTTTTTTTCAAAAAACTGCCACTTCACATCTTGTGTCGCAAATAAAACTGCCAGGAACGCATTTGTAGGCTAGCTAGTGATCGATCAGTAACTTGTAAACACTGAGCGAATAGAAATAAGTGACTGTTAATGCATCTCAATGATTCACAGATCATATACAAATATGTAGCTCCAAAAGCAAAGATCAGCCACTTCGGATCTTGCGTCGCAACTAAAACTAACTAGTACGATTCCCATACATAAGATCAACATGTTAATGCATCTCAATGATTCACAGATCATATACAAATATGTAGCTCCAAAAGCAAAGATCTAGAAAAAACATATGTTCTTCCTACTAACATGGATGCTTCTCTTGGCCAACATTCAGTACAGACTGAAAGACAAATTTGTTTGTGAAGTCTACAATTCCTCTTGTAAACGTAAGTGGTTTCACCAACAACTGGAACCATGAGAATGAACCACACATGATGGAGGAACATCCACTACAATATGATTTGGTCTTCTCTCGATCACACCGCGAGACTATTTTCGGAATACAAACTTTAACTTAGGCAAAATGATGGCCATTGTATAATCAGACCAAAACAATGAAGGCACCTAGTGTTGGCCAATAAATAGTACAGTACTACTTTTCTGCAGTCCATGAAGTGACTATCCAATCTTTCTGTGTCTATTTTCAAATGGCACTGCATGTAGTGACTATACTATTCTCTTGTGTAGTTCAACCAAAATTGCGGACACTTGGTTTGTTCGCCAAATAGCAACGGGTAGACATCTCTATCTGCACAAATATCAAGCAGCTATTAAACATATACCACACCTGTATTTTCGGTTTAAACATGTCTCTTCCTCTTAGAATCTGTCATGTTCTACAATGCACAATCTAATACAGTTATGTTTTGCCCTGGACAATTTCATACTGAATTGATTTGCTGTTTCAGAGCAGAAATATAGCGCCTATTCTTCATCAGACCAAGGATAACCATGTTCGCAGTGATGGAAGAGGTGAAATCGATACAACCGAAATTAATCATCCAATCATTGAATCCTGTCCTGCACCTCCAATGTAGGTCCACCCTGCCAATAAATTCACATGCAAACCACTAGTATTACTATCTAATGACAGTACAAAAAGAGTAGCAAGATAGTAGCAAACCATGTACCTTCATAATGAACAGCTCATAGTGCCACCAATTGGATATAAAGGTTTGGAAAAACATGCTCCTAATGTTGAACCAGTTGGACTTTTTGTGCAGTTCCACTAAAATCGAGCATCCCTGTTTGCATAGATATTGAAAGTGTGATTACTCTAAAAGTGGCACTAGTTGAAGCATAGACTCACAAATATAAGCATTCCAATTTCTTAATGGGAAAAGGTAGCAAGACTGTTTCGAACCACCTGTTTGAAGGAATAAATAAAGCAACAACGGCTGATGTCAGGAAGGCATACATAGTTTTTTTTTCTGAAAACTGAGCCATTCCTGACCTTTCCTCTTCTTTTAAGAAAATTTTGTGCAGTTCTACTAAAATAAAATGCCATCACCACCTTGACAATTCAGTGACACTGTACAAAAGGAAATGACTTAACATTACATCATGATGTTAGGTATGTAGTCGACAGGCATTAGAGAAAAACATACAGACCTCCTCCGATAACATAATGAACATTAATTTTAACAAAGGTGTGACATGCTTTACCGGGATAATTTGAGTGAACTCTACACTCTTTGTTCCTTAATATAAGACGTTTTTGCGGTTCAATTTAATGTACCCAAACGTCTAGTATTTAGAAAAACAGGCAGTAGTTTTCTTGAGCACATATCTGGGAAAGCTTGCCACACTTTATTTATGTCCATACGCTAATGCAAAACCATTCGAATACTACAAATATACACTAATCCAGTGGCTAGTGCAACAGTAGAGTAGTTAGTTTATTACAGGGTACAATACAATGGTTTTACTGAACAGATTTCAATAAACTCTAGCACTGGAAGGTTTCTATAAGAATTAACAATACAAAATTTCAAGGTAACAAGTTTCAGCATTGGTATACTAGTTGTGCATGAGCATTAAACCAAATACAAAATTCTGAAGGTAACTAGCATTATTAACTAATGACAGTATAAAAAAATTGCCAACCATGTACCTCCAAGGTAAATATCATTTCAAACTCGGGGGGACCTTAAAAATTGCTATCCCAATCTTGATAATCGATCAAACATAAAAACTTGATCGAACGAATCAAGAGAACAGCCGGAGGAGAACGTGTTGGAAATATGCCCTAGAGGCAATAATAAAATGGTTATTATTGTATTTCCTTGTTCATGATAATTGTCTATTGTTCATGCTATAATTCTATTAACTGAAAACCGTAATACATGTGTGAATACATAGAGCACAACATGTCCCTAGTAAGCCTCTAGTTGACTAGCTCGTTGATCAATAGATGGTCATTGTTTCCTGACCGTGGACATTGGATGTCATTGATAACAGGATCACATCATTAGGAGAATGATGTGATGGACAAAACCCAATCCTAAGCGTAGCACAAGATCGTGTAGTTCGTTTGCTAAAGCTTTTCTAATGTCAAGTATCATTTCCTTAAACCATGAGATTGTGCAACTCCCGGATACCGTAGGAATGCTTTGGGTGTACCAAACATCACAATGTAACTAGGTGGCTATAAAGGTGCACTACAGGTATCTCCGAAAGTGTCTAGTGAGTTGGCACGAATCGAGACTGGGATTTGTCACTCCGTATGATGGAGAGGTACCTCTGGGCCCACTCGGTAATGCATCATCATAATGAGCTCAACGTGACTAAGGAGTTAGCCACGGGATCATGCGTTATGGAACGAGTAAAGAGACTTGCCGGTAACGAGATTGAACGAGGTATGGGGATATCGATGATCAAATCTCGGGCAAGTAAC
The DNA here is from genome assembly GCF_003073215.2 of Triticum urartu. NCBI lineage: Eukaryota > Viridiplantae > Streptophyta > Magnoliopsida > Poales > Poaceae > Triticum > Triticum urartu. The sequence goes on along the minus strand of NC_053027.1, from coordinate 526,866,304 downwards.
ATACGAATAGACAAAGGGAATTGTATACGGGATTGATTGAATCCCCGACATCGTGGTTCATCAGATGAGATCATCGTGGAACATGTGGGAGCCAATATGGGTATCTAGATCCCGCTATTGGTTATTGGCCGGAGAGATGTCTCGGTCATGTCTGCATGGTTCCCGAACCCGTAGGGTCTACACACTTAAGGTTCGGTGACGCTAGAGTTGGTATGTGAAATAGTATGGGGTTACCAAAGGTTGTTCAGAGTCCCGGATGAGATCCCGGACGTGATGAGGAGTTCCGGAATGGTCCGGAGGTGAAGATCGATATATTGGACGAAGGGTATTGGAGTCCAGAATTGTTCGGGGGTACTGGGTGACGACCAGCGTGTCCGAAAGGGGTTTCGGAGGCCCCGACAAGTGTTGGGGGCCTTATGGGCCAAGGGGAGGGGCACATCAGCCCACTAAGGGGCTGAGCGCCCCTCCCACCCCATCTCACATAACTTGGAGAGGTGGGGGCGCCTCCCCTAGGGCAGGTACCCTCCCGGCTTGGGGGGAAATTTTCCTAGGGGTGGGGGCACCCAAACCCATCTAGGGTTTCCCCTGTGGCCGCCGCCCCTCCCTTAGGGAACCCTCGGGCGCCTCCTCCACCCCCTTCCCCCTATATATAGTGAGGGAAAGAGAGGGCAGCCGGACCCTTCCCCTGGTGCAGCCCCTTCCCCTCTCCTACACCTCCTCCTCCTCCATAGCGCTTGGCGAAGCCCTGCCGGAGAACCACCACGCCGTCGTGCTGTCGGAGTTCTCCCTAAACTTCTCCTCTCCCCTTGCTGGATCAAGAAGGAGGAGAAGTCCCCGGGTTGTACGTGTGTTGAATGCGGAGGCGCCGTTGTTCAGCGCTTAGATCGGAATCGACCGTGATCTGAATCGCTCCGTGTACGACTCCACCAACCGCGTTCTTGTAACGCTTCCGCTTAGCGATCTTCAAGGGTATGAAGATGCACTCCCTCTCTCTCGTTGCTAGTATCTCCTAGATTGATCTTGGTGACACGTAGGAAAATTTTGAATTATTGCTACGTTCCCCAACAATGGTATCAGAGCTAGGTCTATGCGTAGATTCTATGCATGAGTAGAACACAAAGCAGTTGTGGGCGATGATTTGTTCAATTTTCTTACCGTTACTAGTCGTATCTTGATCCGGCGGCATTGTGGGATGAAGCGGCCCGGACTGACCTTACATGTACGCTTACGTGAGACCGGTTCCACTGACTGGCATGCACTTGATGCATAAGGTGGCTGGCGGGTGTTTGTCTCTCCCACTTTAGTCGGATCGGATTCGATGAAAAGGGTCCTTATGAAGGGTAAATAGCAATTGGCATATCACCATTGTGGTTTGCGTAGGTAAGAAACGTTCTTGCTAGAAACCATAGCAGCCACATAAAACATGCAACAACAATTAGAGGACGTCTAACTTGTTTTTGCAGGGTATGCTATGTGATGTGATATGGCCAAAAGATGTGATGAATGATATATGTGGTGTATGAGGTTGATCATGTTCTTGTAATAGGAATCATGACTTGCATGTCGATGAGTATGACAACCGGCAGGAGCCATAGGAGTTGTCTTAATTTATTTATGACATGCGTGTCAATGAAAACACCATGTAATTACTTTACTTTATTGCTAACTGTTAGCCATAGTAGTAGAAGTAATAGTTGGCAAGGCAACTTCATGAAGACATGATGATGGAGATCATGGTGTCATGTCGGTGACGATGGTGTTCATGCCGCGCCTCGAAGATGGAGATCAAAAGGCGCAAGATGATATTGGCCATATCATGTCACTTTATGATTTTCATGTGATGTTTGTCATGTTTACATCTTATTTGCTTAGAATGACGGTAGCATAAATAAGATGATCCCTCGCTAAAATTTCTTGAAAGTGTTCCCCCTAATTGTGCACCTTTGCGAAGGTTCGTTGTTTCGAAGCACCACGTGATGTTCGGGTGTGATAGATTATAACGTTCGCATACAACGGGTGTAAGCCAGATTTACACATGCGAAACACTTAGGTTGACTTGACGAGCCTAGCATGTATAGACATGGCCTCAGAACACAAGAGACCGAAAGGTCGAACATGAGTCGTATAGTAGATACGATCAACATGAAGATGTTCACCGATGATGACTAGTCCGTCTCACGTGATGATCGGACACGGCCTAGTTGACTCAGATCATGTATCACTTAGATGACTAGAGGGATGTCAATCTAAGTGGGAGTTCATTAAATAATCAGATGAACTTAATTATCATGAACATAGTCAAAAGGTCTTTGCAAATTACGTCGTAGCTTACACTTTAGTTCTATTGTTTAAGATATGTTCCTAGAGAAAAATTAGTTGAAAGTAGATAGTAGAAATTATGCGGACTGGGTCCGTCAACTGGGGATTATCCTCATTGCTGCGCAAAAGGCTTATGTCCATAATGCACCGCTCGGTGTGCTGAACCTCGAGCGTCGTTTGTAGATGTTGGGAAACATCTGACATACACGTTTTGATGACTATGTGATAGTTCAGTGCGTAATGCTAACGGTTTAGAATTGTGGCACCAAAGGCATTTTTTGAAACGTCGCAGAACATATGAGATGTTCCAAAGATTGAAATTGGGATTTCAGACTAGTGCCCATGTCAAGAGGTATGAGACCTCTGACAAGTTTCTTAAGCCTGCAAACTAAGGGAGAAAAGCTCAATCGTTGAGCATGTGCTCAGATTGTCTGAGTACTACAATCGCTTGAATCGTGTGGGAGTTAATCTTCCAGATGAGATATTGATGGTTCTCCATAGTCACTACCACCAAGCTATTAGAGCTTCGTGATGAACTATAACATATCAGGGATAGATATGATGATCCTTGAGCTATTCACGACACCGCGAAAGTAGAAATCAAATAGGAGCATCAAATTGTTGACGGTTAGTAAAACCACTAGTTTCAAGAAGGGCAAGGGCAAGAAATGGATACTTCATGAAACGGCAAATCAGTTGCTCCTCTAGTGAAGAAACCCAAGGTTGAACCCAAACCCGAGACTAAGTGCTTCTGAAATAAGGGGAACGGTCACTGAATCAGAACTACCCTAGATACTCGATAGATGAGAAGGCTAGCAAGGTCAACAGAAGTATATTGGATATACATTATAATGTGTACTTTACTAGTACTCCTAGTAGCACCAGGGTATTAAAATACCGGTTCAGTTGCTAAGTGTTAGTAACTCGAAATAAAAGGCTATGGAATAAACGGAGACTAGCTGAAGGTGAGATGACGATATGTGTTGGAAGTGTTTCCAAGGTTGATGTGATCAAGCATCGCATGCACCCTCTACCATCGAGATTGGTGTTAAACCTAAATAATTGTTATTTGGTGTTTGCGTTGAGCATAGACATGATTGGATAATGTTTATCGCAATACGGTTATTCATTTAAGGAGAATAATGGTTACTCTGTTTATTTGAATAATACCTTCAATGGTCCTGCACCTAAAATGAATGGTTTATTGAATCTCGATCGTAGTGATACACATGTTCATGCCAAAAGATATAATATAGTAATGATAGTACCACATACTTGTGGCATTGCCATTTGAGTTATGTTGCTATAAAACGCATGAAGAAGCTCCATGTTGATGGATCTTTGAACTAACTCGTTTTTGAAAAGATTGAGACATGCGAACCATGTCCATTGGTGTATATGCATGAAGAAACTCCATACAGATGGATCATTTGGACTCACTTGATTTTGAATCACTTGAGACATGCAAATCATACCACATGGGCAAGATCACTGAAAATCCTCGTACTCAGTGAGATGGAACAAGAAAGCAACTTGTTGGAAGTAATACATTTTGATGTGTGCAGTCCAATGAGTGCTAAGGCACGCAGTGGATATCGTTATGTTCTTACTTCATAGATGATTTGAGTAGATGTTGAGTATATTTACTTGATGAAACACAAGTCTGAATTATTGAAAGGTTTAAGTAATTTCAGAGTGAAGTTGAAGATCGTCGTGACAAGAGGATAAAATGTCTATGATATGATCACAGAGATGAATATCTGAGTTACGAGTTTGGCACACAATTAAGACATTGTGGAAACTGTTTCATAACTAATACCGCCTAGAACACCATAGTGTGATGGTGTGTCTGAACATCATAACTGCATCCTATTGGATATGGTGCATACCATGATATCTCTTATCGAATTACCACTATCGTTTATGGGTTAGGCATTAGAGACAGCCGCATTCACTTTAAATAGGGCACCACACAATTCCATTGAGATGACACCATATGAACTATGGTTTAGAAAAACCTAAGTTGTCATTTCTTAAAAGTTTGGGGCTGCGACGCTTATGTGAAAAAGTTTCAGGCTGATAAGCTCGAACCCAAAGCGGATAAATGCATCTTCATAGAATACCCAAAACAGTTGGGTATACCTCCTATTTCAGATCCGAAAGCAAAAGTGATTGTTTCTAGAAACGGGTCCTTTCTCGAGGAAAAGTTTCTCTCGAAAGAATTGAGTGGGAGGATGATGGAGACTTGATGAGGTTATTGAACCATCACTTCAACTAGTGTGTAGCAGGGCACATGAAGTTGTTCCTGTGGCACCTACACCAATTGAAGTGGAAGCTTATGATAGTGATCATGAAACTTCATATCAAGTCACTACCAAACCTCATAGGTCGACAAGGATGCGTACTACTTCAGAGTGGTACGTAATCCTGTCTTGGAAGTCATGTTGCTAGACAACAATGAACCTACGAGCTATGGAGAAGCGGTGGTGGACTCGGATTCTGACGAATGGCTCGAGGCCATAAAATCCGAGAGAGGCTCCATGTATAAAAACAAAGTATAGACTTTGGAAGAACTACTTGATGGTCGTAAGGCTGTTGGGTGCAGATGGATTTTAAAAGGAAGACGGACAATGATGGTAAGTGTCACCATTAAGAAAGCTCGACTTGTCGTTAAGATGTTTTCCAACAAGTTCAAGGAGTTGACTACGATGAGACTTTCTCACTCGTAGCGATGCTAAGAGTCTGTTGGACTTATGTTAGCAGTTACTACATTATTTATGAAATCTTGTAGATAGGATGTCAAAACATTGTTTCCTCGACGATTTTCGTGAGGAAAGGTTGTATGTGATACAACCAGAAGGTTTTGTCAATCCTGAAAGATGCTAACAAGTATGCAAAGCTCCAGCAATCCTTCTAAGGACTGGAGTAAGCATCTCGGAGATGGAATGTACGCTTCGATGAGATGATCAAAGATTTTGGGTTTATACAAAGTTTATGAGAAACTTGTATTTCCAAAGAAGTGAGTGGGAGCACTATAGAATTTTTGATGAGTATATGTTGTTAACATATTGTTGATCAGAAATGATGTAGAATTTCTGGAAAGCATACAGGGTTATTTGAAAAGTGTTTTTCAATGGAAAACCTGGATTAAGCTACTTGAACATTGAGCATCAAGATCTATAAGGATAGATCAAAAAAGCTTAATAGTACTTTCAAATGAATACATACCGTGACAAGATTTTCAAGCAGTTCAAAATAGATCAGCAAAGAAGGAGTTCTTGGTTGTGTTACAAGGTGTGAGTATTGAGTAAGACTCAAGACCTAACCACGGCAGAAGAGAGAAAAAGGACAAAGGCCGTCCCCTATGCTTTAAATGTAAGCTCTACAGTATGCTATGTGTACCGCACCTGAAGTGTGCCTTGCCATGAGGCAGTCAAGGGGTACAAGAGTGATCCAGGAATGGATCACATGACAGCGGTCGAACTTATCCTTAGTAACTAGTGGACTAAGGAATTTTCACGATTATGGAGGTGGTAAAAGAGTTTGTCGTAAAGGGTTACGTCGATGCAAACTTTGACACTAATCCGGATGACTCTGAGTGGTAAACCGGATTCATATAGTAGAGCAGTTGTTTGGAATAGCTCCAAGTAGCGCGTGGTAGCTGCATCTACAAGATGCATAGAGATTTGTAAAGCACGCATGGATCTAAAAGGTTCAGACCCATTGACTAATAAACCTCTCTCACAAGCGAGATATGAAAAAACCCATGGGTGTTGGATTCATTACAATCACATAGTGAAGTGAACTAGATTATTGACTCTAGTGCAAGTGGGAGACTGCTGGAAACATGCCCTAGAGGCAATAATAAAATGGTTATTATTGTATTTCCTTGTTCATGATAATTGTCTATTGTTCATGCTATAATTGTATTAACTGGAAACCGTAATACATGTGTGAATACATAGAGCACAACATGTCCCTAGTAAGCCTCTAGTTGACTAGCTCGTTGATTAATAGATGGTCATGGTTTCCTGACATCGACATTGGATGTCATTGATAACAGGATCGCATCATTAGGAGAATGATGTGATGGACAAGACCCAATCCTAAGCGTAGCACAAGATCGTGTAGTTCGTTTGCTAAAGCTTTTCTAATGTCAAGTATCATTTCCTTAGACCAAGAGATTGTGCAACTCCCGGATACCGTAGGAATGCTTTGGGTGTACCAAACGTCACAACGTAACTGGGTGGCTACAAAGGTGCACTACAGGTATCTCTGAAAGTGTCTGTTGGGTTGGCACGAATCGAGACTGGAATTTGTCACTCCGTATGACGGAGAGGTATCTCTGGGCCTACTCGGTAATGCATCATCATAATGAGCTCAATGTGACTAAGGAGTTAGCCATGGGATCATGTGTTACGGAATGAGTAAAGAGACTTGCCGGTAACGAGATTGAACGAGGTATGGGGATACCGACGATCGAATATCGGGCAAGTAACATACCGATAGACAAAGGGAATTGTATACGGGATTGATTGAATCCCCGACATCGTGGTTCATTTGATGAGATCATCGTGGAACATGTGTGAGCCAATATGGGTATCCAGATCCCGCTATTGGTTATTGGCCAGAGAGATGTCTCGGTCATGTCTGCATGGTTCCCGAACTCGTAGGGTCTACACACTTAAGGTTCGGTGATGCTAGAGTTGTTATGGCAAATAGTATGGGGTTACCTAAGGTTGTTCGGAGTCCTGGATGAGATCCCAGACGTGACGAGGAGTTCCGGAATGGTTCGGAGGTGAAGATCGATATATCGGACGAAGGGTATTGGAGTCCGGAATTGTTCCGGGGGTACCGGGTGACGACCAACGTGTCCGAAAGGGGTTTCGGAGGCCCCGACAAGCATTGGGGGGCTTATGGGCCAAGGGGAGGGGGCACATCAGCCCACTAAGGGACTGAGCGCCCTTCCCACCCCATCTCACGTAACTTGGAGAGGTGGGGGCGCCTCCCCTAGGGCAGCCACCCCTCCCGGCTTGGGGGGCAAGTTTCCTAGGGGTGGGGGCGCCCAAACCCATCTAGGGTTTCCCCTGTGGCCGCCGCCCCTCCCCTAGGGAACCCTAGGGCGCCTCCTCCACCCCCTTTCCCCCTATATATAGTGAGGGGAAGAGAGGGCAGCCGGACCCTTCCCCTCTCCTCCTCCTCTGTAGCGCTTGGCGAAGCCTTGCCGGAGAACCACGAGCTCCATCACCACCACGCCGTCGTGCTGTCCGAGTTCTCCCTCAACTTCTCCTCTCCCCTTTCTGGATCAAGAAGGAGGAGACGTCCCCGGGCTATATGTGTGTTGAAGGCGGAGGCGCCGTTATTCGGCGCTTAGATCGGAATCGACCGCGATCTGAATCGCTGCATGTACGACTCCACCAACCGAGTTCTTGTAACGCTTCCGCTTAGCGATCTTCAAGGGTAGGAAGATGCACTCCCTCTCTCTTGTTGCTAGTATCTCCTAGATTGATCTTGGTGACACGTAGGAAAATTTTGAATTATTGCTACGTTCCCCAACAGGAGGTGCCCACTCTTGACCTTTCCTCTTGTCTTCATAATTGTCTGTGCAGTTTAACCAAAATAAAATGACATCAGCGCCTTGGCATTTTGGTGACACTGTACAAAAAAATTAACTTATCTCATGAAAGTGAGGTATGTAATCTATAAGCATTAACAGTGCAAAAATCTGAAGGTAGTAACAAGTTTCATCGTTGGTATACTGGCTGTGCAACAACATTAGAATGCCTTAGCTGAAAAATCTTTAATACATCCACAATCAACAGCTAACCCTAAAATAATCCAATGACATTAAATGGCATTGCTTAAATTTATCGGTGGCATTAGACTGAGAGCGGCATTAGTTAAATGTGGCATCACTTTAGCAGTAGCATTGCTTGACTTGACTGCTGGCGTTATACTAACAGCAAAAAAAGTGGAGATAAGAGCATGGGAGGCCCATTCGGACAGTGGGCGCACCAGTACGATGTACCTCCACGGACGCAGAGTGGTGAGGGAGGTATGGTTGCCCAGAGCAACAAATATCCAGGCAGCATATGTGGATTACGTCCCATTTTTGTTCTCTTTAGCCACCTTTTTCCTATGCGAGGACAACAAACCGATCGACCTGGTCATTCTCTATTGCGTTGTCATGCCTTTCTACCCTTCTTCAACCAAGAGACATGAGACTCGTTCCTTAGCTACTGATTTTCCCCTTTTCAACCTGGATGCGGGTTCGATGCCTACTCTCTTGGACACTACAGTCTCCCTTCCTTTCCTTATTCAACCCAGACATGGATTAGTCTGCATGAAGTAGGGTTTCCTTTAATAGTGCAAATTATGGTTTTCCTCTGTGTGGCCAGCAGAGCAGAGGATAGCAAATTGGGAAGATGGTGGAGTGGAAAAAGATCCACATGCAACGACGTGGCAGATGGGGCAATAGAACAAGGTTATTGTTCGAAAAGAGGTAGCATACCCGAGGGTCGGCGAGAAGTGGCTTCGCTCGTGGTCGTCGTCCTCCGCACACACTACGGCAGCGAGCTTGGGGACGGAGGCCATCCCGCGCGGGCGCTAGGTCTGAGAGGACGGCTTTGTCGTCAGTGCGTGACCTCGCTCGCCGACGACGAGTGCGTCAACGCTGCACGTCCTTTTCTTCCCCGGCGGATCTGTGACCACCGGTGAGGAGGGAGAGAGGGGCCGTCTTTTTTAGATCTGGAGAGAGGGTGGTAGTGTGAGAAGCAGGTGGGCAGCCCTTAGCAATAAAGCGCACAAGCTCCTGCCTATGTATCTTTTTTATACTAGTACTGGAGGTGGAGTAGTGGTAGAGTAGTTTATATTTTCTCTGCATACAGTACCAGTTAGTCGTGCTTCAAAACTGATCGGCACGCCATTAAAAAAATAAAGGTCGATAACTAATGCGGCACCTCGGGCCAACGCGGCCAGATCGCATTTTGCACGAGAAATTACACACCATGTTTCGTTGACATGTGGTCCCGTTCCAACATATCAGTGAGACGACGACGAGTAGTAGGAGTATTTCCGAACGGACGTGTAGGCCGAGGCGCCTCTTCGTGAACCGTGGCAAACTCGCAACCGTCCACCGACTCTTCGCCTTTCCCTCTCGATTTGGAACTGCTGTCGCACGCTTTTCCTCTCCCTCCTCCATTTTCTTTCAGCCCTTCACCCTTTCTTCTGCCATTGTTCGATCGTCTTCTCCATGGAGGGAAGATGACTAGCGCCGGCACGACGGAGGCCTCGCCCTGTGCCAGTTGATGCCGCTTGATAATGATACGTATGATGTTAAGATGCCATCGCTTGAGGGCAAGGCTTGGGCGGGCGCAAATGGAGATTGGGTTGTTTACATTGGGTCCAACTGCGAGTGGGAACTTGTGAATGTGTACACTCGTGACCGGGTTCCACTTCCAAAAATCTCAGCAGACTGCCCAGAGGTTGAGCACACCGGTATTGTACGCACGTTCGAATACGATCATGGTGACTGTCTTCTATGGAAGATAGCAATTTGTCGAGTTCCCAACCGCTCTTGGAATTACAACAACTATCAAGTTGTTGCTATCTTCGACAAGCTTGTTGCTGTCCTTCGTGGTTTGACTCGATGGATATTGCTAAAAAATCAGTTTCTGTACACGGATGAGTACTGTGATGCAATTCAATACGAGGGCCTTGTGTTTGCTGCCACCACTCATGGCACTGTTTTTGCATGGGATCCTCATAGTTTCGGTACGTTTGTCTTCCACCGTAATTATAATTGTTTCATCCACATGCATGCGGGTTAGCAAGTTTCCCTTTACTAATTAACCTTCTTCTTGTGTTTCCAAGGTCCTGTGAACATCCCACCACCTATACTTGAAAAATTTTATAACCAAGGGAGAGATGACGATGGTGATGATCACGAGCATGAGGACGAGCAGCGCCCATATACTCTGTGGCGCCTGGCAACTAATTCTGATGGATCACCTCTTCTTGTGTGTATACAGCCCACTGATGATGTTACTGCTGAGGAAGCAGGTGTAGTCTCCCATGGTCGCACTCTCCGGACCTATTCCAACACCCGTTGCCTGGTATTCGGGATGGATACTAGTGTGCTAGCGCCAACTCCTTCTCCCTGGTACAGAATTGATAGTCTTGGAGAAAACTCGCTCTTCCTTGGACAAAACTATCCGATGATGGTGAAAGGCGATCCAACTGCTGTTGACACAACGTTAGCAGTACCATTTATGAGAAGCAACTGTGTCTATACCTCAGACATTTGGGTGGTTCCTTACCCTGGTACTGATATAGTAGGCCGTTTCAGCCTGGATGATCAGTCCTGCGTTGGTTTCCAGATCGACAATCGATGGCCCGTCCCAGAGAATCACTTGTGGTTCAAAGCAAGCATTTCCAACACCGAGGAATGGTTGAGTTGAAGTTTATTTCATTGCTTGTTATTTGTTGTGTGGTGAAAACTTTAGTATTTATAATGTATTCTCGTTGTCGATGTGGGTTGATGACCTGTTGTATGTAATAAAATGATATGCCTGTGATAAACTTACTAAATTTATGAATGGCTTTCGACTCGCTTCTCTGAGTGAGTGGTGCGATGAGGGAAAAAATATTTTCCGAATACATAATTGTACGTGCATTGCAACAGGTTATCGGATGAGGCCAATGAACAATAGTAGTACACTATTTGTACTAGCTTCACATGCTTCACGCGTCGGGCGGGTGTTTTTACTGTAGCCATATGTTAATGTGTTCGCTGTACGTAACCAGCACCTCGAATCCTCGATACTAGTACTATATAGTAGGAGTAAGTAGTAGGAGTAGTAGGGTGGAATGGGGCAGAACAAGCATTCACGTCCAGTTGCATGACACACGCCACCACCACGACATCCATCTGACACCATATTATTTCTTGGAGTCCGTGCTAGAGCAATCTCTTCAACCTCGTCGTTTCTCTAACTTCAGCCATCGCGCGATGGGCGAGGTGGGGGTTTGCCGATAGTCGGTTTACTTAACTGGGGTCCCACTTGTAAGGCCAACTCCAACGCACGACCCCAAATGGACCTCCGTTTTGCACGAACTCCAATGATAATTTTGACTAGAAAAGCAAGACCAAAGAAAACAAGAACCACAAGAATACATTTTACTACTCATGTAAGTTGGATTAGTGCCTTCTTGATGCATTCATTGTTGATCTGGAGAGGCTCGATCTTGCGTGCTTCTTTCTTCTTCGAGTGTAAAGAAGTAGACGTTGCTTCCTCGCATCTAGTCTCATGTCTAGCCTCTATTCTAGTAGGAGTATCAACAAGTGCACTAATCTCATCTCTAGCCTCTGTGCTAGCTAAAAGTGATAGAACATCTACTAAATTGCGCTCTATCAATATATGGATGTACTCTTCTTCCCAATACAAAAACTTGCATCCATTCTACTCCCCCCGTTGCACAATACATGCCTTCTATTTGTCAAAATATATATGTATCTAGACATGTTTTAGTACATAGGTACATCCATTTTTGGACAAATGGAAGTCAAGTATTTTGGAACAGAGGGAGTACACAATAAAATTTTTAAGTTAGCACAACTAGTCTAATCTGAGAGCACAACCGACACGTGGGACATCCAGCATCCAGGTCATGTCATGAAAGAAAATAGAGTGGTAGTTGAAGCCACGAGATGTGCATCTTGGGTTAAACTGTAAATAGAATCTTACTACTCTTGAGTAACTCCAAGAGCGGCCACCAAAGATCTTTATTGGATTTGTTTTTCATCACCAGCACATCGAGGTGAAAGATGTGCAGGTTCAGTGGGTCCTCTTGCGTTTCCACTGACATGTGGGGCCGCATGTGCGCAAACAGACGATGGGCTCCACGCGTCCGCTGGCTGGCTGAGAAGAGAGATAGAGGAGGGCTGAGCATGGACTGCAGGAAATTTGTTCTACGTACCTCGATATAGGCTCGATATAGTGGGGTGGCATGGGCAGCATTCACATCTAGCAGTACGGCACACGCCACCCACACGAGTCCCATCCGACACCAATTTTCTTGGAGTCCATGCTACAACCATCTCTTCTCCCTCCTGTTTTCTCAGCCATCGCGCAGTGGGTGGGGTGGGGGTTTGCCGATAGTCAGTTTGCTCAACTGCGGTCCCACTTTTAAGTGAAAATGCAACACCGCACGCATTCCCGCTTGAGCGGCGTGCCAGACCAACTGTGTGGGGGTGCGACGCGAACACGACAGGCTTTTCCTTTTCAACGCGTAACTTGTCAAATTTGGTTCTGCTCCATGGCGCGACCGATAGATAGAAAATAACGATTTTGCCTAGAGTAATGAGAAGTTTGGTTCTGGCGCCGTTCATGCATGGAGTACGTACGAAAATTATGAAGTTGATGCGAAAGGTAAGATAATTACTGTAGTATCATATACTACTACATGGATTTGATGGGAAGATAAAAATACATACGGATCCATCAACGACATCCTCACGCTCTAGTGCGCCGGGCCACCAACTGACGTGTGAGGAGCAGCGGCGTTGGCGGCGAGCTCAATGTGCTTCTGAATAGTGCCGTCCAAGGTTTCCCTGCGGTCCAAGAAGGCCAGCGTCCTATCGTCCTCCTCTTGCATGTAGTAGTCCTTGTGGATGATTTGCGCGTAGACGTGGGTGATTATGTCGATGGTGTCTTGCTGCGCCAGGCGCTGCGCGGCGAGCGCGACCTCGAGGTGGACATTCTCCGACGCGACGGCGGGCAGTCGCAGGGCCACCAGTGCATCGAAGAGGTTGTCACCATAGTGGCCGTTCAGGGTGGCGGGCATCGTAGAGCCTAGGCGCGTCGACTGGAGGCTTACGTCAAAGTCGTCCGCAAGCTTCTTGACGACGGTGAACTTGTCGAGGAAACCGACGAGGACCTCGTTGAACAAGGAGACGAAGCTGTTGTCCAAGCGGCCCCTCGCACTGGCGGCCTCAAGCAATACTACCTGGAGACGTTCCTTGGTGTCGGGCCGCAGGCCGGCGTCGTGGACCATTTGGCACAGCCGGCTGATGCTCGCGCTCATCGCCTACATGGGTCTACCTTAGCTTCTAGTCAACTGATCTTGCGATTCGAGTGATCACTCTTGCCCTTGGTTAGCGTGCGTAGGTGCGTAGGATTTCGTACTACTCCTCGGCCCTCTACTGCACCTGCCTTTGGCTGTATGATAGGTGGGCTAGCCACCCCTTGGGCCCACGTGTCATTCACCCAAAGGCAGTTGTCGTAAGTCAATGAAGTTGCGTCCCCCTCCGTGCCGGTGCAGTATAGTCATCTCACCGGACCTCTAGTTGGGGCCAAACGAGAGAAGTTTGATGTTTACTGGTTTATTGGTCCCCTTTGCATTTTGCGCCAAGTTTTGACCTTTGATTTAACTAATAAAATGTTAATGCATGTAAACAAAAATGTTGTGTAAGTCACCTTATGAAAACCAAATAATCCCAAAATACTTAGGCATGGTGCATTAACTCCCTCCTTGTTTCTTATTTCGTGACATATCAACCAATGAGAGATGTGGGCCGTGCATGCTTTCAATGACTTGAGACTACCAAACATGACATGCAGTGTTTAGTTCATTGCATGTAATCCTATTAGTACTCTAGTTAGAAAAAACATTAAGTTCTCTCGCCAATAGGAATAAAACACCATGTATTTATTTACAGAGGGAGTAGTACATTTTTTGTGACATGCATTACTAGATATTGCTAGTCAAATACTAAAATCCAGATGGACATGGTAGTACTCCTAAATCCAGAAGGTGGTGCTACTAGTACTAGTAGTAGTACTACCAATGTAGTATTAGGAGTACTAGCATTGTACTACCCGTTGGTCAAATTATTACGTGTTGCTCCTCATAGTGAAGTGACAAGACCCTGCGCCGGAGATGACACCTGAGTATAGGCGCCATGTTCGGCATACCATAGTCAGCCTCACCGTCTGCAGTCACTATCATCATGGCTGTAGAGCTAGCCTGCTTACAACTAGCCCTGTTCGACATAATTTCCCGTGCGTAGATGCCCGTGCATTGCACTGAACACCAAGATTGGGGGTGGATGGCTCCGGCGGAGGCCATCGCGCCAGATTTTTCCACGGCCTTCTAAATGTGGTGGGGAGGAGATAAGGCTGATTGTGAGAGAGAAGGAGTTGTTTGTAAATAGGGAACAAGTGCGGGCATCTTTTTGCAAAAATGGAGAAGCTTGGTTTGTACGCGTTAGACCTAGATCCGACGGCTATTGGTGAAAGATGGGAGGCACAACATCATCACCAACTTAGGACCTGTTTGATTCGCAGGATTTTGAAAACGTAGGAATAGGACACGGCAATATTACAAGTTTCAAACTGATATTACAAATGTTAGGAGTAATGTTGCACCTACGAAGAGGGAATTACTAGGAAGTTTATGTAAGAACTTTTGTTACTTTAGGTGGATGCGGCATTATCGTACAAACTAAAATCCACCGCCCTGACAAGTCACTAATGGGCAAATAAGTTTTCGAGTCTCTGGCCACTTGATGTTTCAAAAACAAATTCAGCTTCTGCGGAGACTTTGTCATTTACGCTTAGACGCTTGCGGTGATCAGCACGCCATTCATTGTTGTGCCAGAGAACGCCAAACCTCATTACCTTGAGCACACTTGCCTCCAGAACAAAGAACCTGGCCAATTTAATCTCAGATGTGCTGCCTCAGTAGTCGATCAAATCAATTTATGTAAGATGGAGATCAAGGCATTCGATGAGATTGTTATAGTGCAAAAGAAGAGAACATATTAGAGCAGCTGGCTGCATAAGATTGCCGTGTCATCAAGAGGTACCAATATCATTCTCTCATACGATAGGGTTGGCTGGCTAGTGATATTTCTCTCTCTCTCTCTCTCTTTCTGTTTCCTCTCATTTAACTAGGAGCACGTGAAGAGCTTGGAAATTTGTTGCCTTCCACTATGTGGCCGATGCCATATTTCGCAAAAGTATGCCACATAATACATATCGATGTCAAATCAAAATTTTTTGGCACCGCTCTTGCGATGTGAGAGAGTTGGCACCGCTGTGCACACAGACCCACATGTATAAACAAATCAATCAAACCAACTACACCAGCCTCTCACTCTCCCAAACAAGTGTTTTTTATTGCCTCGATCCCCTCTCTCTCCCACGCAGTGTTTTTTCATTGCGTGAGTTAATTTGGCACCGGAGCAAAGTAGGTGATCCAGATTGGGGCTCCAGGTGAGCAATGGAGGGGCATCGATGCCAAATGCATCACAAGTGAATTTGGCACATGTTTTGGCCTACATAGCCCACTTTTGTACTCCCTCCGTCCCAAAACTCTTGTCTTAAATTTTTCTAAATACGGATGCATCTAGTTAAATTTTAGTGTTAGATACATCTGTATCCAAACAAATGTAAGACAAGAATTTTGGGACGAAGGGAATACTACCTCGTATTTAGTATAAAATTTTGACCATAGATTTACCTAATAAAATGCCAATGCATGTCACTAAAAATTACACCATTTGAAATTCTGTTCAAATACGAATCCAATGATATAGTTCTTAGTGACATGCATTAACATTTTGTCAGTTAAATCTATGGTGAAATTTTGATACTACAAAATTGGAAGAGTAAACCAGGAGGAGGTAGTACTTGCTCTTAGGGTAACCCTAGAGTTACTGGAGTAGTCTAAGTTACTTTCCACTATGACTAGCCTAGGCTACTATAGTAGTACAGCATAAAAATGATGCAGGTGATCACGTGAGAAAAAATACTAAAAACATTTCTTTCAGTGCAGTGTGTCGATGCAGTTTTGAACACTACACTTGTCATTGTAATTTGGGAAAATTACGAAAAAATTGAGCTACGTTGTGATTACCATTTACTTATAGGAAAGAAGTTTCACCTCGATGAGTAGCTTCTCCGTGCGCAGAAAGCATGTAAGGAATCCAACAACTTGATCCAGATTGGGGCCGATAGATTTTAGTGCTAAGATGTTCACTGTGCGCATGGACTGGGTCAAGCTTGTGGGAATCATTTTCTGGAAGACGGTCGTAAATACATCAAGAAGAAATTAAAAAAATGTGAATTTCAACAAGACGGAGAAGAAGATGAGTGCTATACCTGAACGATTATGGATCCAATAAAGAGTTCGGTGAATTTGGCAGACGAGTACACCAACGCTGTCAATTTCGGCGCGTTAATGACCCTGATTTTTGTTGGACCTTCTAGATCCGATACAAGCAATCTCTCAAGGAAAGGCGCATTCTCAATAACCATAACATGGAACAACTGGAGTGATCTCTTCCCAATTGATGTCTTGTTGCGGGGCCAGCAAGACACATAAATCCATCGGAGATTCATCGAGGCGATGTGGAGGCTAATGAACCCGTGGATCTGCTCAAGACGAAGGTACTCGAGCGCAGTATAGCTGCGGAGCAGGTGCTCCATAGCCTTCTTCGAGATGACAACGTCGAAGAGGTCGAGCTGCTTGAGTTGAGGGAGAAGAAGGGAGAGCGCGGCAATAATCCAGGGAAGCTAGCAGGAGCTGAAGCTGGCACGGCGCAGCGTTGGCGTGAGGCGGAGCGCGGACAGCGGCAGAGAGCAACATCGTCCAGCTTCAAAGCTGAGCTCCTCGTGCTGATCTAGGGCGGGGGATAAGAACCACTCGTCGAACTTGGGTTGGACCTTGCTGTTGGTACTGAACATACGGATGTCAAGGCGTTTGGCTAGCCCAGGGTGCAATGAAAGGATCTTGGAGACTGCGGCCATGCGTTTGCAATCCCCGTCGCAGAGGCAGCTATTGACGGTGAGGTTGAGGGGGATGCAGCGCCAGAGGGGGCGCCACCGCCGGGAGAGCAGGGCGGTCCACACGGCAGATTTTGTGGGGAGGAGGCCAATGATGACGAGCAGCATGTCGTCGGGGAGGCTGCTGATGAAGTC
Organism: Triticum urartu; assembly: GCF_003073215.2. Classification (NCBI taxonomy): domain Eukaryota; kingdom Viridiplantae; phylum Streptophyta; class Magnoliopsida; order Poales; family Poaceae; genus Triticum; species Triticum urartu. The sequence goes on along the minus strand of NC_053027.1, from coordinate 526,849,001 downwards.
CAGGCTCGCTGGATGCAGTTTTGGCTCAAGCCGCCTCCGCTTGTTGGCTGCCTCGCCGTCCATCTCAACCGGCGGTGATGTCGGTGTACACGTGTGCTGGTGTGTGTTGTGTGCTGGGTGTGCGCGAGTGCGTCCTTCTGTGCATGCCGTCACGCAGTGGTGAATTGTGCACGAGTGCGTCCTTCGCGTGCCAGAAGTTTGTCCTCAATGCGCCCTCAATTTACTAGCGTGCGGGGTGCTACCCCGAGTGGTTTCAACTTTGTTTACTTCACCGCGTGTCAGATGGGCCTCTAGTTTACTTATTTTCACCCACTGCCACATGGGCCAGCACACGAAGATACAAAACACGAGCTGACAAGGCAGCGTGTGGATTGGTTGACCGGTCAACTAAACAATATATGGAGCTATACGCTGACACAGTGAGCGTATAATCCATTGGTATAGAGAGTTCGAGTGAGAGGGGAGGCCCGTGAGAGATAGCGGAGAGAGAGAGAAAGAGCTACTCCCTCCGTTCGATAATGTAGTTCCAACATTTTTTTAAGTCAAACTTTTGAAACTTTGACCAAGTTTATAAAGAAATTACTTATATCTACAATACCAAAGATAAATGATAGTATGAAGTAAGTACATGTTGTGATGAATCTAATGATCGTTCCAGATGTAAATGTTTTTCTCCACATATACCTAGTCAAACTTTTCTGAGGTTTGACTTTTCAAAACATCCATATGCTTATGGACGTGACAGAGTCCCTAACTAGAGAGAGAGAGAGAGAGAGTGAAAAAAGTGTGTGTGCGTGTGTGAAAGAGACATGGACAACACACGATAAAAGTAGAGAAAAAGCGTACGTGTCTTATGCAAACATATCAGACATGCATCTTCGACAACGGAGGCAAGGTGAGGATATAGTGTGTGGTTGCTTGGAACCGAGAGAGAAAGACCCCTAGCATGTGGCCAAGAGGGGTCTGACAAACAAGGGAGAGAGGTCGAGAGAGACGTACGGAGAAAATGCATACATGGGGAGGAGAGAGTGTATGTTTTTCATAGAGAGATCCCCTGGAGATCGTGATGGGACTACATGAGTGGGAGATCGAGTGACAAGGTGTGTGCGCGGTAGAAGATGCCCCGAGAGATATCGAGATAGACGTATGGATGGAAGGAGACAATACGTGTGTTCCTAATGGCTAGTAAGAGATAATCATACTTAGGAGGGGGAGTGCTTGCGCCTATGATGGAGTGAGGGATTATGGTACTTAGGGGGGTGCGTGTCACATGGAGAGAGAACAAGGGCGGAGAGTGTTGGATGGGTCTATATGTATAGCGCAAGCGAGACATGTGTATGTGTGAACCAGGGAGATATAAGGTCAGTTTGGCTTGCGTCCTGAGCATCTTTTTCCTAGCCTGGGGTTGTGGCTGGATTTCATGCACGCTTGTTTTGTTGCTACCCTGTGAAAAAGAAACCCGCCTGGCCTGGGTTCCCTTGCAATTTAATTAGCCTGGCTGAACTCCAGACACTGCAAGTAGCATGGCCCAGGCGACCGATTTCGAACGCCTAGCCGTGCCTGGTCGTGTGGCCACGAGGCTAACAGCAACGTGGATGGATATTAGCATTAAATAATTGATGCATGGATTGATTGATGGGACGTTGATGCTTTGCCTGGCCCAGGCATGAACCAAACGCTTCAGCACCACACAAGCCTGGCCAGGCAGAAATATTTTACATCTCACTTCCACATCAGGCAGTACCGGCCATCAAGGCATGAGGGTCAGGTCACGAACCAAACTGACCAATAAAGTTTGAGGGGGATTGAGGAGCCCCGATAAGGCTGAGTGGTGCGTCAGATAGTTGAGAGGGGAAAGAGATATTCCATCCGCTCGATAATGCAGTGCATGTAAAAAATTTAGAAGTCGAACTTTGGTAACTTTGATCAGGTTTACACAAATGTTATTTATATCTACAATACCAAAGATACATCATACAAAACTACATCTCATGGTGAATCTAATGGTATATGTTTGCCGTACTAGATGTAATTCTTTTTCTCCACGTACATGGTCAAACTTTGTGATGTTTGACTTTTCAATAAATCTATATGCTATGGACCGAGGAGAGTGCCTCAGTCAAGACAGATCAAGTGCGTGTGAAGGAGAATGAGTAAGTGTGCAAAAAGAGTATGTGTGTGAAAGAGAAAGTGACAACAAACGATAAATTAGAGAGTGTGTGTGTTTTTTCGTTTCTTATGTGAACATATCACGCATGCATCTCCGAGATGGAAAAGCGAGGCGAGGAGATTCACGAAGATAGCTAGTGTGTGATTGTTTGTAACTGAGAGAGACTGTCGGCGTTCTGGGAACAGGGGTCCCCAGACTTGCCTTCCTGCGGCCTGCGGCGTGGCTCAGGTGGGGGCCCAGCGCGGCCCATCTTCATCAGCCCAAGCTCAAGACCCTCGCGAGGGGCCAAGCCTCGCGGGGCGGATGACAGGAAGCTACCTCCAGAGCGGCCTCATCAAGGCAGGCTCGCGAGGAGGCGGAGAGATCAATGCAAGGGTACCTCACGAGGATCCCATGACGCAAGCCATGACGATCAAGGTCAGGCGGGCGCCGACCTGTGCAGGGTCCTTGTTTCCCCTTTGGTGCAAAGGGGGCAAGCACAGGCCAGGGTATCAGGCAAAGGTTACCATTCTAGTGCAACGAGACCAAGACCAGCCGGACGGCCGGATGGAGGTCACCGTGGAGCCCAAGACGGCGTCATCACTAGTGCTTTTGGTAGCCAAAGACCACCTTTCGTCAGGATAACTTGTACTAGATGTTCCCCTTCAAAATGGCCAATTGTTGGCGCCCTTCCCGCTCAATTATTCAGGGAGAGGCCCAGGGCCTCTATAAATAGAGCTAGCCTCCACAAAGGAGAGGAGGGGGAAAAAGAGAGAAGAAGAGGAACAGAGGGGAAAAACCTAGGAGAGACTAAGTAGAACACACCGCATCAGCTCAAGAACACCCCTCGCGAGGCTGTTCTTCCCTTGTACTGTCCATCATCAGCCCCAGAGGCAATCCACCACACCACACACTAGAGTTGGGTATTACGCCACAACAGTGGCCCGAACCAGTATAAACCTCGTGTCTCTTGTGTTGTTCATCATTTTCATCTTAGTTCGCACGAGAGGATCGGACGTAGATCGGTAGGGGAGAGATCTCCGCGTGCACCCCAGTGTTCAAACCTCAAGGGTCTGCCAGAACCCGAAATCTGACATTTGGCGCGCGCGCCGGGTAGGGGTGCGCCAGAATCTTTCTTCCGCTATTCGCGTGTGATCTTCCATCGTGTCCATGGCTGACGCTCGCCGGGCTCGCGCCGAGAGCCGGGCTGCTCGCGCCACTCGCGTCGCCCAGATGGCGCCCGTCGGCGGCCCCCCTCGTCGTTCCCCGTCGCCCGCCACCAACGCCACCATCGGCCCAGTGGGGAACGAGCCGCAGGCGTCGTCCCAGCATCCTTCGGTGCGGCGGGATGGCCGCACCGCCACCCCGTCGCTGACCCCAGTTGGCTCGTCGTCCCACGCCTGTCGCGCACCCATGAATGTGCACGCCTCATTGCTCTTGGCGCGGGAGCTCCTGCACTATCGCCCTGTCGACGACCTCTACGAGGACTGGCTCGCTCGCATCACCGAGCTCGTCAGTGCCACAGGGGGCTCCCCCTTGCGGTCCCTCTCGCTGCTTCGCCCTCCGTCCCGTGCAGGGGGCGAGGATCAGGAGGCGCCTCCACCGCCTCCTCCCCAAGAAGGTGCCTTGGCTCCAAGGCGCGTAGCCCCAGGGAGGGACCCTCCATGTCCGGCGCCTGCGCATCAAGAAGGGAGCTGCCAAGAGATGCCACGTCCCCGGGAAGGTGCTCGCGCGCTCCTAGCGCCGGCACGCTATCGCGCCCCAGCGCCTCCACGACGAGACCCCGCGCTGCTCCCAGTGGTGGTGCGTGGTGACCCGCAAGAACAAGTCCAGCACCAGCAAAGGGCGCCGGTGGCCACGGAGGGCTGCCTCGCCTTCACCCCGAGCTGCGTGGTGTCACATGGCCAGGCAAGTTCAAGCCTGACCTCCCTCCCCGCTATGATGGCACAGCGGACCCCGCAAAGTTCCTGTAGCTCTACGAGCTGGGCATCGTAGTCGCCAACGGAGACGAAAAGGTCATGGCGAATTGGTTCCCCATGGTGCTCAAGGACGGCGCCCGCACCTGGCTCCTGAACCTGGCTCCCGGCATGATCTCCTCCTAGAGCGAGATGCGCACCCGCTTCATCGCCAACTTCCAGGGCACTCGCGACCAGCCCCCGGCCGTGAGCGACCTGCGCTGCATCAAGCAACAGCCGGGAGAAACCCTGCAGAAGTACATCCAGCGCTTCAACTACGCTCGCCTCAAGATCCCCTAGATAACTGAAGAAGCTATCATCTCATCCTTCTCCGACGGTGTGCGCGACGTCAAGATGAAGGAAGAGCTAGCAATCCATGAAGACCTGTGCACATCCCTGGAGCTGTTCAACTTGGCGACCAAGTGCGCCAGGGCTGAGGAAGGGCGCCTCTCCCTCCTCGAGCTCCCGGCATCCGACCCGGAAGAAAAGAAGCTCAAGGCCAAAGACGTGAAGCGCAAGGGGGCTGCCGTGCTAGCAGCGGAACCGGATACTAAGCGAGGCAGGGATCAGCCTGAGTCATCCAAGGGCAGACGGTACTGTGTGTACCACGACCTCCACACCCACAACACCAACGAATGTCAAGAGCTCAGAGCCGTGTGAGATGGGCGAATCGGCCGATGCCTAGAGCGCAACGACAGGGGCTATGGCCGAGGAGGAGGAAGAGGTGGCGGACGATGGGAAGACCGTGGCCTTCGCCAGCGATGGCGTGACCGCCCTCGCGAGGACTGCTGGCAAGACCAGCCTCGCGAGGGAGGCTGGAGGGACCAACCTCGTGAGGGCCACCCGCACAGCAACGCAGGCCTCCCTCCTCTACCGCCACCACCAAGGAGGAACGAAGACCAACACCAAGACGATGGGGCTAGGGGCTTCCAAGAGCCGCGTGCAATTTCTTGCATCTTGGGTGGCGCCCAGGACCCAGCCTCACAATGCATCTTCAAGCAGTTTGCTCGCGAGGTGAACGCAGTCCTTCCCAAGCTTGAGGCCACGCGCCCTCTCAGGCCGTGCGCGATCACATTCAGTTCCGCAGACCAGCTCAAGTGTGCGGCAACGGCCGGAATCCTCCCGATGCTTTGCTCCCCAGTCATCAACAACGTGCGGGTCACCAGGACCCTCATCGATGGCGGGGCAGGACTCAACGTCCTGTCCGTCGAGATGTTCGACAATCTCCAAGTGCCGTACGACCAGCTTCAGCCGACCAAGCCTTTCTCAGGAGTCACCGATGGTTCCACTGTTCCAATTGGGCAGGTTCGCCTTCCGGTCACCTTTGGGCAACACAACAACTACCGCACCGAGCTCATCGACTTCGACATCGCTCACATCCGCCTGCCGTACAACGCCATCCTCGGGTACCCAGCGCTAGCCAAGTTTATGGCAGTGACTCACCATGGTTACATTGTCCTCAAGATGCCCGGAAGCGGTGGAGTCATCACCGTACCCTGTGAAGAAAGGGACGCAGTGTGCTCGCTTGAGCGTGCGTTCCAAGCCGCAGCAATCGAAGACCCAGATCACGGGAGCGGGAGGCCTCCCATGGCGACCCTCATGAAGAAGAAGACCTCACCTGGCCCGAGCCACAAGGAGGCAGGCACCTCCGGAGGTATCGCGTCAGGATTCGCGCCCGATCAGGGAGCGCCACCCTCTCACGCATAGGAAGGCACGCCCGTCGCCCTCCTCAGGCAGGGCTCGGGGGCTCTCTCTTGCAGAGCCGCCGACCTTGCCAAGGTCGTGGGGGAGGCGCTCGGGCACCACTTGGAGGGGTGCTTTCAAGCACGCTTCCCTCAGGAAGGTACAAGTCAAAGGAGACCAAACTCTTAGGAGTTCATCGCAAGGAACACACATGAGCTACAAGAGTCCAGAGTCATGCGCAACAGCCGCCGCTTACCTGCCGTGGCCCCACAACCAGGCGAGGATGGAGGACTGCGCGTCTGCATCGACATACCAGGGCTCAACTGAGCTGCGTCCCAGGAATGCCTATGGCCTTCGGCCATAGGGCGCTGCAAGGGACCACCTCAAAGCTACGTTCGCATGCCCTTCGGCCTGCTGAGCGCGGTCGCCGCACATCAGCGCATGTTGAGGATCATTCTGGAGGCTGAGGAGGTCAGGCATCGCGCGGTCCTGGCGGAGGTGGCGATGGCCCCTGAAGACCTGCACGTGCCACCGGAGCCTCCCGAGGCCCCTGGGCCTGGGGGCTCATGAGGGCCAACGTCTTCACCGCGCATCGCTCACTTCCTCAGCATCACTTCATCTTCAACAGCACCAGGTGACATCTTTCAGAGTTCTACTTTCAGCTGGGAGCGCCCACAGGGCTGCACCATTCCCAGGCCGCGTGGGTCCGTCCCCGCGGCATGTATCCGTTTTGGTTATGCTCTTTACTTACCTTATTGGGGGCGCCCCTCGGGCTGCATCATCCCCACGTCGCTCGGGCCCGACCCAGCGGCGGTTGCTTTTACCTACGCTTGCTTGAAATTGGATTTCCTCCTATATGCTTAACATACCTGACCTAATCACCTGCTCGATCGACGCCTATTTGAAGAGCCGCTCGCTCTGGCACGGCGTGTGCGCACGGGTCCGTCCCTGCAGCATTGATAAACCTGAGTGGTCGAGGTCTGGCTGCGGCAGCCCTGCACGGCGCCACCTCACCAGGCCCTCAGTGCCCTGACCGCTCCCTCGGAGTGACCATAGGTTGGCCAGCGACCGTAACGACAGGCCTTGTTTCTCCTCCTGATTGGTGTGCAGGACCTACTCCAGGAGCAATGTTGGGGGCATCATGAGCTCTCTCTCCCCCTCTTCGGCACGGACCACTTGCACGTTAAAGGGGGGGGGGTACCTGAGCATCGCGACTCATGGGCTCCTGCTGGCTCTCTAGCCCTCACCCCCTGGCCTTGACCCACGGCATCGCGACCTGTCATACCAGCGGCGGCTGAGCTCGCTCGAGGGACGGGACCCGAGGACGTAGAGCGTTAAGGAAAGTGCGGGGGAGTGGGAAGAAGCTCGCGAGGGCCTAACCCAGCAGTACCTCGGCCACCGTCTCCCGGGCCAGGCGCCTCTCCGAGGAACTACGTCAGACGCACAAGATAAGTCGCGCCCTCGCAAGAGCTAGACCAACGCAGCGCAAAATCCCCGCCCAATGTAACTCTGTGTCACATCCCTAGTTCTGGTTTGCTCTGGGGTAGCTAGTCATGTGTTGCATCATGTTTAAATTGCTTTTAAACTTGAAATGGGGATGATCAAACCCTAGCAGCAAATGGAATTCAAATAGGTTCAACTAAAATAAATTCCAAGAACCCAAAATGGTCTTAGAAAAATGTTCATGATTTTTCTAGATACTGGAAACAGCAACCAGAGGTGATGCACATTTTTCCTAGCCATCTTGGATTTTACCTCAACACATATTGTATTTGATTGGGGCTCCAAAACATTGCTATAAATATTTTGACAGCTCCAAATATTCTGAGAAATATTGAGGGACACTGGATTAATTCAGGGAGTTCCCAAAAAAGTATTTTCAGAATTATATAAAATGATTTGGTGTTAAACTAAATCAAAACAGAGGCAAACAAATAGAAAAACAGAAACAAATAAAGGGAGAGCAAACTTACCTGGCGCTTACCTACAGCCCAGAGGCTCAGCACTATGCAGCCCAGGAGCTGGCCCAGCCCACCACCAGTGCCAGTCGTCTTCAACCCAGCGCCAGAAGGACGCTGGGCGCGTGCTCGTCGCGCGCTGGCCACGCGCTGGGCCACCTCCTGCTACCCGCCGCTGCCTCGATGATGCCACATTTTCCCATAGACCGCCTCGTCCTCTCCCGTGCCTCTCTTCTCCTCTGCTCTCCTCCTCCCGCTGCTGCCGAGCGCCTCGCAGTGCACCGACGACCTCCACTCAGGCCACCGGCCACCCCACGCCTCGCCGACACGCCAAGAAGCTCCGCCTCGTTCCCCTTTTCCTCCTCACCGAGCCACATGGTGCCTGAAGCCCCTGGACGCCGCCAACACCGCCGTTCCCCTCGTCGGTCGCCGTGGATCCTCGCCGTCGATTCGGGAGCTACCAGGCGTCCCCGACCTCGCCCTCGCGCTCGTTGGACTCGCTGTGAGCCTCCGCACCGAACCCCCCTCTCCCCGATGCCGATTTCTTCCTCTAACCGCGGGCTCCGTCGAGCCCGAGAGCTCATCGCCACCGGCCATGTCGCCGCCGTGGCTAGAGCTCGCAAACGCCGCGTATGAGCATGTTTTCGTCCTCAGCGTGTTCCCAGGAACCCAAAACACCTACCCACTCGTCCTCCCATGCACCGTAGCACGCTGTCCATCTTCACCGAACTCCGGCCACCGCGGAAGCGGACACTTCCGTCAATCTAGGTCGTCTCCGGCGACCCCACTAGCACCAGCTGACGCGGACGAGGCTTAGGGTTCCAATGGTGCCATCCGCGCCTCGAACCGTGGCCTGTGCTGCGATTCTGCGCATCGCCGCCGTCTCGGACCTCGTCGGCGGTTAGTCGCCGGCAGGTTTAACCGAGTGGACCAGGGTTTGACCCCCCTAGGTCATTAACATGAGGGCCCGAGGCCCTGCTAATTAGTTTATATGCTAATTAAAATTTAGCTAACCCACTGACTGTGGGCCCTAGCCCTTCTAATTACTTTAGTTAGGATTTAACTAAACCCCGGTTAGCACTGAGTGAATGACAGGTGGGCCACACCTGTCAGGTTTGACTTGGACGGTCCTGTTGACCAGCTAACCTCAGCATGACCTAATGCTGACGCAATATTTCCTTTCTGGAATTTAAATAAATCTTAAATGATTTATTATTTTCAGAAAATGCCCAAAACTTCTAAAAATCATAGAAATTCAACCGTAACTCCAAATGAAATAAATTATATATGAAAAATTATTAGAAAAATTCAAGGAATCCATATGTACCATTTTCATGAATGTTTGAACAAGTTAACCGCACTGAATAGGACAATTCATGATTATGGCATAAATGGTAAATGGTTTTGGAGTTGGAATTTGCTATAGGTTTGAATTCCACTCCAATGAATAAGGCTAACTGTTGCACTAGGTCAATTCAGTACCTTAATATGACATATCATTCATATGTATGTGCATTGCATTGATTGCGGTTCCTTTTGTGTTTGCCGGTGGTTGTTCCCTCTCGGTAGACGTTCGTTCTGACGATGAGTTCGATGACACTGATGAAGAGTTATATCATCTTCAGAAGTGCAATGCAAGAAAAAACCCCTTGGTCATTCCGATACAATCCCACTCTCTCGCTTCTGCTCTCTTTTACTACATTAGGACAACAACGTTTCAACTGTTACATGCTGCGGTAGCTGAACCCCTTTCCTCTGCATGACCTGTCATTGCCACAGTAAATAGATGAAACCCACTAGCATGAGTAGGAATTGTTTGATCCCTGATGTGCCTACTCTTTCATGCTTGTTGTCATGCCTACTACTGCTTAGAGTTGAGTCAGGTCTGATTCATCGGGAATGAATTGGAACGTGGTGAACATGTCCTACCATTGAGAGCTAAGTGTGTGAACACGATTTGGTAAAGGTAGCGGTGAGAGGCCATGTAGGAGTACATGGTGGGTTGTCTCATTGCAGCCGTTCTCAGGAACAGAGTTCTGTGTTTGTGATCCATGAACAGTTACTACCACACATTGGGTTCCGGTAACTCGGCCCCTCTCGGCTTATTAATCAACTCGATCTCTGTCCAGGAGTTGCAACTAGTTTCTGGTGTTTGTAGGTAGTGTTAGTAGTCTACCAAGTGGCACCCGGTACAGGTGGGCTTGGGACAGACTAGGCACAGTGGCACGGAGTACCAAGTGGCACCCGGATGGTGGGCTTGGGAACCCTGCTCACATTGTTTGGGGCCGTGAGCGACACACCAGCCGGATCTCCTTGCGGATGGAACCCGAATAGGCGATAAACCTGGTGAGGGAGTCCTGGATTAGGGGGTGTTCGGATAGCCAGACTATACCTTCATCCGGACTCCTGGACTATGAAGATACAAGATTGAAGACTTCGTCCCGTGTCCGGAAGGGACTTTCCTTGGCGTGGAAGGCAAGCTTGGCGATACTGATATGCAGATCTCCTACCATTGTAACCGACTGTGTGTAACCTTAACCCTCTTTGATGTCTATATAAACTGGAGAGTTTTAGTCCGTAGGACAACATACAGAACAACAATCATACCATAGGCTAGCTTCTAGGGTTTAGCCTCTCTGATCTTGTGGTAGATCTACTCTTGTACTACCCATATCATCAATATTAATCAAGCAGGACGTAGGGTTTTACCTCCATCGAGAGGGCCCAAACCTGGGTAAACTCCGTGTCCCCTGCCTCCTGTTACCATCCGGCCTAGACGCACAGTTCGGGACCCCCTACCCGAGATCCGCCGGTTTTGACACCGACATTGGTGCTTTCATTGAGAGTTCCTCTGTGTCGTCACCGTCAGGCTCGATGGCTCCTACGATCATCAATAGCGATGCAGTCCAGGGTGAGACCTTCCTCCCCGGACAGATCTTCGTCTTCGGCGGCTTCGCACTGCGGGCCAATTCACTTGGCCATCTGGAGCAGATCGAAAGCTACGCCCCTAGCTGTCAGGTCAAATTTGGAAGTTTAAACTACACGGCTGACATCCGCGGGGACTTGATCTTTGACGGATTCGAGCCACTGCCGAGCGCGCCGCACTGTCCCGACGAGCATGATCTAGCTCTGCCGCCGAACAGTGCCCTGGAGGCCGCACCCGCATCAGCTTCGACCCTTAATTCGGAGCCAACTGCGCCGATCGAGGATGGGCGGTTGGACGCCACCTCGGGGGCTGCGATCCTAACGGCGATTGAGCCGAACACCAGCCCCGCACTCCACGAGACTCGTGACTCCAAGGAGCCGGACTCCTCTCCGGACTCCGAACCCTCCGCGCCCCTGCCGATCGAATCCGATTGGGCGCCGATCATGGAGTTTACTGCCACAGACATCTTTCAGCACTCGCCTTTCGGCGACATTCTGAAGACACTAAAGTCTCTCTCTTTATCAGGAGAGCCCTGGCCGGACTACGGTCAGTTGGGGTACGGACGATGAAGAAATTCAAAGCCCACCCACCACCCACTTTGTAGCCACTGTCGACGACTTAACTGACATGCTCGACTTCGACTCCGAAGACATCGACGGTATGGACGCCGATGAAGGAGATGATGAAGAACCAGTGCCTACTAGGCCCTGGAAAGCCACCTCGTCATATGACATATACATGGTGGACACCCCAAAAGAAGGAGATGGCGATGGAACAGCGGAGGATGACCCCTCCAAGAAAAAGCCTAAGCGCCGGCGTCAGCGGCGCCGCTCAAAATCCTGCCAAAACAAATACGGTGATTCCAGCACGGGAGATAATAATACTCCGGAAAGTGCCGAAGAAAACCCCCTCCAGCAAGATTTAGCACAGGAGGATGGAGAAACCAGCCCTCATGAGAGAGCGGCAGACAGAGAGGTCAAGGACGATAATTATATGCCTCCCTCCGAAGACGAGGCAAGCCTCGACGATGACGAATTTGTCGTGCCAGAGGATCCCGTCGAGCAAGAGCGTTTTCAACGCAGGCTTATGGCCACGGCAAGAAGCCTCAAGAAAACACAGCAACAACTTAGAGCTGATCAAGATTTGCTAGTCGACAGATGGACTGAAGTCCTTGCGGCCGAAGAGCATAAACTCGAACGCCCCTCCAAGAGCTACCCAAAGCACAGGTTGCTACCCCGATTAGAGGAGGAAGCACTTGATGCGGCCGACCGGCCACCTCGTGGCCGTGACAGAGAGGCCTCTCGGCCCTCCACTCAAGCCGCACCCCGTACCAAGGCATGGCAAGGCAAGGCAAGGCAAACAAGATCAATCTACGGATCGCGTGGGCGCCCCACGGCTCGAGACGGTAACCGTCACGCCGGCCACAAATTCGGCAGGGCCGAACACAGTAGACAAAGCTCATCGGAGCTACGTCGTGATATAGCCCAGTATAGAGGCGCCGCACACCCACTATGCTTCACAGACGAAATAATGAATCATCAAATCCTCGAGGGTTTCAAACCCGTCAATATCGAATCATATGATGGCACAACAGATCCTGTGGTATGGATCGATGATTATCTCCTTCATATCCACATGGCCCGCGGCGATGATTTCCACGCCATCAAATACCTCCCACTCAAGCTTAAAGGACCAGCTCGGCATTGTCTTAACAGCTTGCCAACAGGATCAATCAGTTGTTGGGAGGACCTGGAGGCCGCATTCCTCGACAATTTCTAGGGCACTTATGTGCGACCCCCAGACGCCGATGACCTAAGTCACGTAATTTAGCAGCCAGAGGAATCGGCCAGGTAATTCTGGAGACGGTTCCTAACAAAGAAAAATCAAATAGTCGACTATCCGGACGCTGAGGCCCTAGAAGCCTTCAAGCACAATATCCGTGATGAATGGCTGGCCTGGCACCTTGGACTGGAAAAGCTGAAGTCTATGGCAGCACTCACGACACTCATGACCTGCTTTTGCGTGGGAGAAGACAGCTGGCTTGCTCGTAGCAACAATATGAGCAAGAACCCTGGTAATTCGGATACCAGGGACAGTAGTGGCAGGTCGCGTCGCAACAAGCAGAAGCGCCGCATTAACGGCGACAATGCTGAGGATATGGCAATTAATGCTGGATTCAGAGGCTCTAAATCCGGTCAGCGGAAAAAGCCATTCAAAAGGAATCCTAGGGGCCCCTCCAGTTTGGACCGAATACTCGACCGCTTGTGCCAGATACATGGCACCCCCGAAAAGCCGGCCAATCACACCAACAGGGATTGTTGGGTGTTCAAGCAAGCAGGCAAGTTAAACGCCGAAAATGAAGACAAGGGGCTGCATAGCAATGACGACGAGGAGCCCCGGCCGCCGAACAACATTGGACAAAAGGGTTTTCCCCCACAAGTGCGGACGGTGAACATGATATACGCAACCCACGTCCCCAAAAGGGAGCGGAAGCGCGCATTAAGGGACGTATATGCGGTAGAGCCAGTCGCCCCAAAGTTCAACCCATGGTCCTCCTGCCCGATCACCTTTGATCGAAGGGACCATCCCACTAGCATCCGTCATGGCGGGTTTGCCGCATTGGTTCTAGATCCAATTATTGACGGATTTCATCTCACTACAGTCCTTATGGACGGCGGCAGCAGCCTGAACCTGCTTTACCAGGATACAGTGCGGAAAATGGGCATAGATCCCTCGAGGATTAAGCCCACCAAAACAACCTCTAAAGGCGTAATACCAGGTGTAGAGGCCAACTGTATAGGCTCAGTCACACTTGAAGTGGTCTTCGGATCTCCGGATAATTTCTGAAGCGAGGAGTTAATCTTCGACATAGTCCCGTTCCGCAGTGGTTATCACGCACTACTCGGGCGAACCGCATTCACCAAGTTCAATGCGGTACTGCACTATGCATACCTTAAGCTCAAGATGCCAGGCCCTCGAGGAGTAATTACGGTCAATGGAAACACCGAACGCTCCCTCCGAATGGAGGAGCACACGGTGGCCCTTGCAGCGGAAGTACAAAGTAGCCTCTCCAGGCAGTTCTCCAGTCCGGCCACTAAACGACCGGACACCTTCAAGCGCACCCGGAGTAACCTACAACAAGACCTCCTGACACGATCCGAGCTAGCGTAGCAATGCGGCCCCAACCCCAACCCTCACAAAAAGGCGACGCCAGTACTTCGCGTACATAACTACGCTCTAGAGATACCATGGGTACAGGGGGAGGGGCACCATCACGGCACGCCCGAAACACGGCTTAAACCGTACCAGGGGCTGCCGATTTTTTTTAATTTTCTCTTACTTTCAGGACTGCATTCTTCGGAAAGCCTGTTCGGCAGTTCAATTGCCGCACAAACGATGCAAGAACCAGGGAAGAAGACAAGCCGCGCCGCATTACGGAACTCCCAGGTGGTCTCTATCACGAGCAGTATACTTGTTTCGCATATCATTCCGCAGCCTGCCCCTGGAGAGGACATGTTAAATAGTCCAACCTTTTGCTTATCGCATTATTTGTATCGTTCTGCTTTGATAACAGCCCTTTTTAATAAACAATGATAGCTTTTGTATATTTGTGCATTACTCTTTTTTCTTTTATATATATATATATATGTTCCTTAACGACATGTTGCACCCGTACACGTTGGTACGGCCAAAATATGCCAGGGGCTTAGGACCCCTCAATATGGTGTGAGAAGTCCGAACACTTTAACAAGTGCGGCACCCCGAACTTATAGCATTATATGCATCGGCTCCGAATCATGTCTTGGGTCAATAGTTGGGTTTGCCCGGCTCCTATGTTTTGGTGCCTTACGTTCCGCTATATTGGCTAACGTAGCACTAGGAGAACCACTGCGATTGTGCCCCAGTTGAGCTGGGTCGAGCACCTTAGTGGACAAAGCTAAAACTGACTGTCATGATGAAGCAAGAGCTGGTCGCTGTTCGAGAGGTTTTTCGAGTCCCTAAAGACTTATGCCGCTTAGAGAGAGGAGTCGGCTCTGTCTGGCCAAGGCATGGATAGCGCCCCGAACTCGGTCTTCGGAATACCAGGGGCTTCGCTGAAATTTAAAATTACAGAATTCTATGGCTAAGTGAGAGTGTTCATGCATTATAGTCTGATTGCCTTGTTCGTTGGGCTGAGCGTCTCCCTCGAAGGACCCAAACATGGGAAAAAGAGCGCTCAGGTTTATCCCCGAACACCCCAGCACTAGCGGCACGAGGGCAGAAGCTGACGACTAGCCATCTCTCAGAATTGATAAACAGCCGCACAGAAGGTAATATTTTAAATTCCAACAACATTGCTTAGCGCATATGAACAAGTTTTCAGCGCACAGGACAAAACGAGCAAGTTTCACTAAAAATTACATCCCTAGAACATTCATCCGCCACAAGACAGGCACCCTTCAGAACATCCTTATAATAATTCTCGGGCTTGCGATGCTCTTTCCCCGGCGGTAGCCCGTCCTTCACAAGCTTCTTAGCATCCAGCTTGCCCCAGTGCACCTTAGCACGGGCAAGGGCCATACGGGCACCTTCAATGCAGACGGAGCGCTTGATGACTTCGAGCCTTGGACAAGCCTCCACCAGCAGCCGCACCAGCCCGAAATAGCTCCCAGGCAGAGCCCCTCCAGGCCACAGCCGAACTATGATGCCCTTCATGGCCTATTCGGCCGCCTTGTGGAGCTCGACCAGTTGCTTCAGCTGGTCGCTCAGGGGCACGGGGTGTCCGGCCTTAGCATACTGAGACCAGAACACCTTCTCTGTCGAGCTGCCCTCCTCGGCTCGATAGAATGCGGCGGCATCGGACACACTCCGGGGAAGATCTGCGAACGCTCCTGGAGAGCTACGGATTCGGGTAAGTAACAAGTAACTCACGTTTATGTGTTTGCTTTGCATAAAGAATGCCTTACCCGCCGCTATCTTCTTCACCTCATCCAACTCCTGGAGGGTCTTCTAGGATTCGGCCTTGGCAGACTTGGCATTTTCAATAGCCACCGCGAGCTCGGACGCTCGCGTCTTTGAGTCAAGCTCCAAACTCTCATGTTTTTCCATGAGAGCCTGGAGCTCTTCCCGTACCTTGCCAACCTCGGCCTCATACTTCTCCCGCTCGGTGCGCTCCGTGGTCGCCCTCTTCTCGACCTCGACCAGCGCTTGCTTAAGGGTCGCCACCTCAGACGTGGCCCCTACAATAGCCACGATAATCCTATCATTTTTTGCAATTGCACCTCTTTATATATATATATTTCAACAAGGTATTTCTTACCTTCATTGTCCTCAAGCTGCTTCTTGGCACGCCCGAGCTCTTGCTCGGACCGCTCGAGGTTCTGCTTTAGCGTGTCCACTTCCGCAGTCAGTGCGGCGAACGCAAGCAGAGAAGCCTGCATACGCATATTGACTCCTTTTTGTTAGACTCCTGCAAATTTTATTTGATCCTCTATTCGGCTTTTCTTCCCAAACGCCAAACAGAGCATCAGGGGCTACTGTCTATGCGGTAATATTATTTACACATTCTTTACTTACCTCAAAGCCTGTTAAAAGGCTAGTACAAGCTTCAGTCAGTCCGCTCTTGGCGGACTGAACCTTCTGGACCACCGCACTCATAATGGTGCGGTGCTCCTCATCGATGGAGGCGCCTTGGAGCGCCTCCAACAGATTGTCCGGCGCCTTCGGTTGGACGGGGGCCACCGGCACGATGGGCTTCCTCCTCTTGGAAGGAGGCCCCCCGCCGGACTCTGGAACCTTTGAAGGTTCCGGAGCGGTGTCCGGCCTAGAGCCGGACTTGGAGCCCTGGGGGTTTCATCCCCTTAATCCTGGAGTCCGGGAGGTCGCCTTGCGGCGCCTCCAGGACCACCTCTTCCCGGCTTGGAACCTGTTGGGACAACACTTCGGTGTCGTCCGTAGGGCGGGGGGAGGAAGCCGTCGGAAGCGAGTTCACATCCGACAAGTCCAGTGAGCTGCATAAACATATTCGACATAAGGGAAAGCTGTGCAATAAACGAATACTATGAATTACTCTGGTATCCGGATACTTATGATTTTGCCAGGGGCTTGGCCCTGGGTGGCCACTCCTCTCCGCCGTCGTCGGTGTCGGTGGAGTAGTCCGGAGGAAGGGTTTTCCCCTTCTTGGACCCTCCGGCCTCCCTAGAGAGGGCGGCCTTCCTTTTCTTCTCTCCTCCCGCTGGAGGGGGAGAGGTCTCTTCTTCTTCCTCCTCATCTTCACGGGAGGAATGCGCCTCGGAACCATCAGATGATGGATCCGACACCTCTTGGCGCCGGGCACTCTTTCGAGTCCCCGTGGCCTTTTTCGCGGCCTTCTTCTCTGGCACCACATAGGGTGCCGGAACCAGTAGCTTTGCCAAGCGAGCGTCCGCTGGGCCTTCGGGCAAAGGAGCCGGATAGTTGATCTGTCCGGACGTCACCTGCCAATCCTGTCAAAGGTAAGGGAGCTTAGATCCCGCATGGAGTCAAACTATGAAAAACTGATACCCTGTAAAAGGAAAAAATAGCTTACCGCATGAGCGTGACGCTGCGTACTGAATCCGCGATCCTCGGTAGCGGATGCGGGGGCCTCGGCGCCCTTGAAGAGCACCTTCCAGGCATCTTCGTATGTCATGTTGAAGAGCCTGCTCAGAGTTTGGTGCCGCACCGGGTCGAACTCCCACAGGTTGAAAGCCCGTTGTTGACACAGGAGGATCAGGTGGATGAGCATAACCTGGACTACGTTGACAAGTTTGAGCTTCTTGTCCACCAGGGTTTGGATGCATGTTTGGAGTCCGGTCAGCTCTCCTTTTTTACCCCACGACAGGCCCGTCTCCTTCCAGGAGGTGAGCCGCGTAGGGGGTCCGGATCGAAACTCGGGGGCTGCGACCCATTCGGGGTCGCACGGCTCGGTGATATAAAACCACCCCGATTGCCACCCCTTCAGGGTCTCCACAAAGGATCCCTCGAGCCATAAGATGTTGGCTATCTTGCCCACCATGGCGCCTCCGCACTCCGCCTGGTTGCCGCGCACCACCTTCGGCTTGACATTGAAAGTCTTGAGCCGTAGGCCGAAATGGGGGCGGATGCGGAGGAAAGCCTCACACACGACGATAAACGCCGAGATGTTGAGGACAAAGTTCGGGGCCAGATCGTGGAAATCTAGGCCATAGTAGAACATGAGCCCCTGGACAAATGGGTGGAGAGGGAAGCCCAGTCCACGGAGGAAATGGGGGAGGAACACACCCTCTCATGGGGCCTAGGGGTGGGGATGAGCTGCCCCTTTTTGGGAAGCCGGTACGCGATGTTGTTAGACAGGTATCCGGCCTTCCTCAACTTTTTGATGTGTCCCTCCGTGACGGAGGAGACCATCCACTTGCCTCCCACTCCGGACATGGCTGGAGAAGGTTGAGGTGGGAGTGCGGACTTGGGCGCTGGAGCTCGAGTGCGCGAGAATGGATAGGCAAAGGAGGAAGAAGGCGTAGGTGAAAAGGTGGATCCTTATCCCCTTATATGGATGGACGCAACTACGTGTCCCCACCAGCCTGGTAAAACTCGCTTATCTCCAAGCGCCGTAATCAATGGCGCGGTTGGGTTACCCACGCCCGTATTGATGAGAATCCCGGAATAAGGGGACAGGATCTCTGCTTTAACAAGACGTGCCAAGGAAACCGCCTCGCATGACGCCCTGAGGTGGGATAATGAAACGACTCAGATAAAGGCTTGGCCATGGTGTGTCATACTACGGAATACATCAGCAGATTAGATTTGTGTAAATATTATTCTCACTATGGCAATATGTGGAAACTTATTTTGCAGAGCCGGACACTATCTTTGTGTTCAAAATCTTATATGAAGTACTTGGAGGAGGAACCCGCCTTGCAATGCCGAAGACAATCTGCGCGCCGGACTCGTCATCATTGAAGCCTGGTTCAGGGGCTACTGAGGGAGTCCTGGATTAGGGGGTGTTCGGATAGCCAGACTATACCTTCAGCCGGACTCCTGGACTATGAAGATACAAGATTGAAGACTTCGTCCCGTGTCCGGAAGGGACTTTCCTTGGCGTCGAAGGCAAGCTTGGCGATACGGATATGCAGATCTCCTACCATTGTAACCGACTTTGTGTAACCCTAACCCTCTCCGGTGTCTATATAAACCGGAGAGTTTTAGTCCATAGGACAACATACAGAACAACAATCATACCATAGGCTAGCTTCTAGGGTTTAGCCTCTCTGATCTCGTGGTAGATCTACTCTTGTACTACCCATATCATCAATATTAATCAAGCAGGACGTAGGGTTTTACCTCCATCGAGAGGGCCCGAACATTGGTAAAACTTCGTGTCCCCTGCCTCCTGTTACCATCCGGCCTAGACGCACAGTTCGGGACCCCCTACCCGAGATCCGCTGGTTTTGACACCGACACCTGGACTAGAGACTTGTTGGTTAGTCAGGTCGTGGCCGACTCCCTCGCCCGGCTTCCGCTTGAAGGTTGCCGAGGTACATGACGTGTACAGGGTGATAAGTGGAGAGAGCGTGTGTGAAGAAGTACACCCCTGCAGGGTTATCATTATGTATTTGAATAGCCGGATTCCTCGGATATGGAAACTTGGACCCCTTGCATAGTTCATAGACAAGTGAAAGTGGATACTCTAAAATGCGCAAGATAAGTTTGAGTGCTATGGATGGCGTTCTCGCAGGGAGACGGGAGCGGATCCATAGTGGTGTACTGGTATGGTGAATTTGTGGACTCGTGTGCGCCACCTCAAAAGAGTTACTTGCAGTCGTAGTTCAGGTTAGCCACTGAGTCAAAGCTGGCTTGCTACAGTCAAACTCCACCACCCCTTTGTTGATACCGATGCATATGTAGCTAGTTCTGATGTAAGTCTTGCTGGGTACATTTGTACTCACGTTTGCTTAATTTATGTTTTTGTAGAGAGACTTTAGTCTCGCTAGTAGTTCCGCCTGGACTTCGACGTTTAGCTTGTTATCTCAGCTACGATCTTGTGCCCTCGGCAGGATCTGGTAGATAGTCAGGCTTCTCAGCCTTTTTCATTTATAGATGTCTGTACTCAGACATGTTAAGCTTCCGCATGTGCTTTGTTCGTATGCTATGATTGTTGGGTCATGAGACCCATGTTTGTAATATCTCGCTCCTCGGAGCCTAATGAATAAATTCTCTGAGTCATAGAGTCTTGTTGTGATGCCATGTTGTATTGCACATATTGAGCATATTGTGTGTATGATTGAAATGCTTGGTATGTGTGGGATCCGACAACCTAGTTGTTTATCCTTGGTAGCCTCTCTTATGGGGAAATGTAGTCTTGTGCTTCCATGAGCCATAGTAGTCCGCTACAGCCCGGTTCACCGAAGTCCTGCTAGCCCAGCACTACTGCTCCGAAACACTTGACTGGCGGGCATGTGATTCACTTCGTTCCTGTGTCTGTCCCTTCGGGGAAATGTCATGCGGTGACATCCGGAGTCCTGCCTAGCCTGCTATAGCCCGGTTCACCGGAGTCCTGTTAGCCCAGTGCTACAGCCCGGAATCACACACTGCTGACCGACATGCTCGATGTTGATTCATGTATGCCTGTCCCCGTAAGTTAGTGCCACTTTGGGTTCACGACTAGTCATGTCGGCCCGGGTTCTATGTCATATGGATGCTAGCGACACTATCATATACGTGAGCCAAAAGGTGCAAACGGTCCCAGGCCATGGTAAGGCGACACCCGTGGGGATACCATGCGTGAGGCCACAAAGTGATATGAGGTGTTACAGGCTAGATCGGTGTGACTTAGAATCGGGGTCCTGATAGCTTTGGTATCAGAGCCTGACTACCTATAGGATTACCAAGCCAACCTGGTCAAAGTCGTGTCTAGAAATGCTTTCGTTATATAAGGCATTGATTGTGGAAGGGGACGTAAGGCTCTTTTTACTCCTTATCCTCATGACCGTCTGATCTGAGTCATCTTATCTTTTCTACGGGGTTAAGAACTAGGCTTCTCTTCTACCTCTCAGGATGACGTGTTACTAAACCGTAGTTGCCTAGGATTGTTGAGTTCAAGCCTCAGTTCAGTTCCTACTACTTCCATATGTTCATAGCTGGCCTCAGAACCTTGATATGGTGATGTTGAGTGGTTATGCCACCATTTTTGCAAGATGTCTCAAATCTTTTGAGCATTTACAGCCGTTATGTTGTCCGAGTCGTCCCAGGTTTCTAAATAGACTGATGCATTTGCGAATCTCTTCATCCCGTTTCTGATGTCCTTTTGGGCCAGATTAAGCACACTAATCGGTCTGTTGAGGTACTCCATTGCCTTGACATATATGTTGGAGCTAGTATTATGACCCTAGGTGTCTTCGAGAACCACTCAGTAATCTAGCAATGTTTCGTGTTCCCAGTGTGATGATTATGGCCACCATTCTCGAAAGCATCTCGTGATGTTATTTAGTTAGTAGGTATTCTACTCCTGGGTTTTGAACCCGAGATTCACCCTACTTCATGTTGATTAGTATTTGCTAGTTCCCTTAAGATATTAGCAACCTTGTGATAGTCCTCGAGGTCTGTGGTATATCGTTCTTCCAATACCATCAGCCAATATGGCAGAAGCTATTTGAACCAAAAGATCACAATCAGAGTACTCTTGAGGAGTTCTCCATTCATAATTGTGACTCTACCAGTCCTACCTCTCTGCATGGGTTATCCGAAAGAAACATGTTGAACTTGGTTCGACATACTAATCTATGCATCCACAACTCAGAAAGATATATGTTCTTTGAGTTGTCCCCCTTCAGTTATATTCTGACCTTCTTCTATCAGTTGATAGCCAAGAGTATGTGTGCATTTGTGTTCATCGATGCCTATTATTCTTGTGGTCCGTCAAGCCATTCTATTCCAGAATGACTAGGAGAAATAAACTCCAGTACCTCATCCATTTCTAGGATTGAGTCAAAGCAATTGTATTTCGCAGATCAAATGCAATCAAGCTATTGGTCTGTTCTACCCTAAAGTATTATCCACTTTATGTCACGAATGTCATGGGAATTGCACCTTCCGTTATGAATTCTTGACGTAGTGATACTTCTCGCCATCATTATTCATTCCTCGGTGTCGTGTTGTCGCAACCAGAATACCGACAAGTGAATCGTGATGTGTGAAATCAATACTCCTAGCAACCCTTTGCTTGGTAGTTAATGGACATTAATATCATTCTTAGTGTGCTGATTATTGAATCATCACCCTAAGGTTGATCGTGCTACCTAGTCCTTATTTCCTGGTGCACCCTTCGATCAACGGGTTAGGGTTTTGCCAAACCCTTGCTCTTTTGATCATATCGTCTTGCCCTGAAGAGCAAGATTGTTCTCGAGCTTAGAGTCATATCGGTGGTTTGTGATTTTTCGGATATCTTCACGAAAGTATTACCAGGTTGTCACCTGACCGCTATGTGGAGTTCGTGATCAAGTTGGTTTCTTGCAAACCAGCCATTCTCCAAGAATCCGTGTTGGATACCCCTGAGCTAGTTGGTTAAGCTAAACAACAACTTGGAGAGTTGGAAGATAAAAGCTTTGCTGAATTTAGTTCATTCTGAAGGGATATCTTTGCGTTTGTGTGTGTGTTGAAGAAAGGTGATTTCTTCATCGATTGGTCCTCTGATCAGTTGTTGAATCTATTGTCTTGCCAAAACTTTGATTTGGGCGTGGGCTATCCTCAAATCAAATCAGAACCAACGATGATCGTAATGTTGTCTTGCTCATGGTTTTTCCTCGAGCATACACTGTTATATCTTTTGTTCTGACCAATGCTATCACTTCGTTCACATAATTGTGGAATTCCATCTATATGGAAATCCCGATGACTTGTTGTTGAGCCCATCAGCAACATTTTATATCCTCCATGATTCATGTTGAACATCCAGCTAGTGTTGGAAACTTATATAAGCATTATCTTCATGTTCCGTTCATGAAGCATATGTTGGATGAAAGTAGCGACTTCCTCTAAGTTCACGTGCAATTGATGCAAGTTTTCGTCATGAATTCGAGAAAGTTTGCTTTGCTTCCTCTGGAATCATCCCAAGTCAGTCATGCATATATGCGAAGTATTCTGTGGTTTGGAGACTTGCAACCTTCATTCTATATGTATCCCTAGCACACCAAGACACTGATTGAATTGTTCAAGGATAATAAGTTCTAAGTGCTAGTCCTGAAGGTACCAAATGGATTTGTACAAGATTCCATTATCCTCAATGATGGTTCCCAACCAGAACTCAGTAGTGTTTTATTGTAAGACTACTCTATGGTCATGCTTGTCTTGGACAACATGTTCACATGTGTGTAGCAGAACCAGCTCATGTTTTGGAGCTTACTACCATAGTCCATTTCCCGAGAAACTCGCAACGCCATCTTGTCGATTTGTGTTGCAAACTTTCATTCTCCTTTCTAGACTTGATGAGTCTGGATTATCCTGACACCAACCAGATCTGAATCTCAGGCAGATATGATGGTTGGCACATTTCTCAAGAACTATAATATTGGTCTCTCTGTAACCCGGTAAAGTGGATGTTCTGGCCAACACACCCACCCAGAAGACTTATTATTCTAGTATCTTGATTGAGAAAGTTGGCCACCTCCCCATAAGGATCTCATAGGATTTATCCCAGTAGTTGTTCCTTATGGATTCTTGTGTTCCCGAAGTCCGACCCTTTACTTGATGTTCTAGATACCAACCATATCAATAAATGGGTTATCCTAGCACATCAAGGAAAACATTTGAAGCGGAGTGCTAAATGTCTCTGGGTCGATCATCCAGATTTGCTTCTTGGCATTGCTATGGAAAAATCTGAGAAAGTGATGTCCTCCTTTGCATCTGCATCCTTCATCACCGTTCATCATGGTAGTATGATGTGTTTCCAGGATCCTCGGCACAGATGTTGGTAAAACATTGATGAATACGGAAATGCTCAAGTTCTTGAGAGCATGCTCAGTCACTGGGTTATATCCTCGGTATCAATTGGAATGTGCCTTCCATTGCCGAGTTGTCCTATAACTCTAGTTTCCTCTCCAAAGTGAGTATGCCATTCTTTCGAACTCATTCAAACGATCAATTGTGATTTTCCTTAGGCTGGTATAGAGAGTTTCAATGATCTCTGAATCAAAAGTAATTCTTTTGCCACTTAAGGGATAATTCTGCGAGTCATCCTTCTCTAGGGTGTCTCGTTATGGTATCATGGCAATTATCTCCTCACTACCTTGAATACCATGCACCATCCTACTCCAGCATGGAATTATCGCCTACCAATTTGATCCTTTGTCAAATGTTTCTCTTCCAACATCTCTGATGTGTGTTTTGCGTCTTAGCTCAAGGGATGTTTCTACGTCTCATTCCGTGAGTTGATCTTGTGTTCATTAAGATCGATGATCCATTCTTGTGAGGTTGTCTTGCTCTCTTGTCGCCATGTTGGATGAAGTTCTCAAAGGAAAGGATGTCAAGATCAAAGATGTTGAACGAATCAACATTCTTATGAAGTGCAACCTGGATCGTGAAGTTTGTGTTAGCTTTGTGCCTCCCTGTCTTCTTACCTCACATCTTGAATCTCGGGGCGAGATTCTTGTTTAGTGGGGGCGAGTTGTCACATCCCTAGTTCTGGTTTGCTCTGGGGTAGCTAGTCATGTGTTGCATCATGTTTAAATTGCTTTTAAACTTGAAATGGGGATGATCAAACCGTAGCAGCAAATGGAATTCAAATAGGTTCAACTAAAATAAATTCCAAGAACACAAAATGCTCTTAGAAAAATGTTCATGATTTTTGTAGATACTGGAAACAGCAACCAGAGGTGATGCACATTTTTCCTAGCCATCTTGGATTTTACCTCAACACATATTGTATTTGATTGGGGCTCCAAAACATTGCTATAAATATTTTGACAGCTCCAAATATTCTGAGAAATATTGAGGGACACTGGATTAATTCAGAGAGTTCCCAAAAAAAGTATCTTCAGAATTATATAAAATGATTTGGTGTTAAACTAAATCAAAACAGAGGCAAACAAATAGAAAAACAGAAACAAATAAAGGGAGAGCAAACTTACCTGGTGCTTACCTACAGCCCAGAGGCTCAGCACTATGCAGCCCAGGAGCTGGCCCAGCCCACCACCAGTGCCAGTCGTCTTCAACCCAGTGCCAGAAGGACGCTGGGCGCGTGCTCGTCGCGTGCTGGCCACGCGCCGGGCCACCTCCTGCTACCCGTCGCTGCCTCGACGCCCTGTACGATGCCACGTTTTCCCATGGACCGCCTCGTCCTCTCCCGTGCCTCTCTTCTCCTCTGCTCTCCTCCTCCCGCTGCTGCCGAGCGCCTCGTAGCGCGCCGACGACCTCCACTGCGGCCACCGGCCACCCCACGCCTCGCCGACACGCCAAGAATCTCCGCCTCGTTCCCCTTTTCCTCCTCACCGAGCCACATGGTGCATGAAGCCCCTGGATGCTGCCAACACCGCCGTTCCCCTCGTCGGTCACCGTGGATCCTCGCTGTCGATTCGGGAGCTACCAGGCGTCCCCGACCTCGCCCTCGCGCTCGTTGGACTCGCTGTGAGCCTCCGCACTGAACCCCCCTCCCCCCCGATGCCGATTTCTTCCTCTAACCACGAGTTCCGTCGAGCCCGAGAGCTCATCGCTGCCGGCCATGTCGCCGCCGTGGCTAGAGCCTGCAAACGTCGTGTCTGAGCATGTTTTTGTCCTCAGCGCGTTCCTAGGAACCCAGAACACCTACCCACTCGTCCACCCGTGCACCGTAGCACGCTGTCCATCTTCACTGAACTTCGGCCACCGCGGAAGCGGACACCGCCGTTGATCTAGGTCGTCTCCGGCGACCCCACTAGCACCAGCCGACGCGAACGAGGCTCATGGTTCCAACGGTGCCATCCGCGCCTCGAACCGTGGCCTGTGTTGCGATTCCGTGCATCGCCGCCGTCTCAGACCTCGCCGGCAGTTAGTCGCCGGCAGGTTTGACCGAGTGGACCAGGGTTTGACCCCCCCTAGGTCATTAACATGAGGGCCCAAGGCCCTGCTAATTAGTTTAGATGCTAATTAAAATTTAGCTAACCCAGTGACTCACTGACTGTGGGCCCCAGCCCTTCTAATTACTTTAGTTAGGATTTAACTAAACCCTGGTTAGCACTGAGTCAATGACAGGTGGGCCACACCTGTCAGGTTTGACCTGGACAGTCCTGTTGACCATCTGACGTCAGCATGACCTAATGCTGACGCAATATTTCCTTTCTGGAATTTAAATAAATCTTAAATGATTTATTATTTTCAGAAAATGCCCAAAACTTCTAAAAATCATAGAAATTCAACCGTAACTCCAAATGAAATAAATTATATATGAAAAATTATCAGAAAAATTCAAGGAATCCATATGTACCATTTTCATGAATGTTTGAACAAGTTAACCTCACTGAATAGGACAATTGATGATTATGGAATAAATGGTAAATGGTTTTGGAGTTGGAATTTGCTATAGGTTTGAATTCCACTCCAATGAATATGGCTAACTGTTGCACTAGGTCAATTCAGTACCTTAATATGACATATCATTCATATGTATGTGCATTGCATTGATTGCAGTTCCTTTTGTGTTTGCCGGTGGTTGTTCCCTCTCGGTAGACGTTCGTTCCGACGACTAGTTTGATGACACTTATGAAGAGTTATAGCATCTTTAGAAGTGCAATGCAAGCAAAAACCCCTTGGTCATTCCGATACAATCCCACTCTCTCGGTTCTGCTCTCTTTTACTGCATTAGGACAACAACGTTTCAACTGTTACATGCTGCGGTAGCTGAACCCCTTTCCTCTGCATGACCTGTCATTGCCACAGTAAATAGATGAAACCCACTAGCATGAGTAGGAATTGTTTGAGCCCCGATGTGCCTACTCTTTCATGCTTGTTGTCATGCCTACTACTGCTTACAGTTGAGTCAGGTCTGATTCATCAGGAATGAATTGGAACGTGGTGACATGTCCTACCGTTGAGAGCTAAGTGTGTGAACACGATTTGGTAAAGGTAGCGGTGAGAGGCCATGTAGGAGTACATGGTGGGTTGTCTCATTGCAGCCGTTCTCAGGAACTGAGTTCTGTGTTTGTGATCCATGAATAGTTACTACCACACATTGGGTTCCGGTAACTCGGCCCCTCTTGGCTTATTAATCAACTCGATCTCTGTCTAGGAGTTGTAACTAGTTTCAGGTGTTTGTAGGTAGTGTTAGTAGTCTACCAAGTGGCACCCGGTACAGGTGGGCTTGGGACAAACTAGGCACAGTGGCACGGTGTACCAAGTGCAACCCAGATGGTGGGCTTGGGAACCTTGCTCACATCGTTTGGGGCCGTGAGCGACACCCCGGCCGGATCTCCTTGCGGATGGAACCCGAATAGGCGATAAACCTGGACTAGAGACTTGTTGGTTAGTCAGGTCGTGGCTGACTCCCTCGCCCGGCTTCTGCTTGAAGGTTGCCGAGGTACATGACGTGTACAGGGCGATAAGTGGCAAGAGCGTGTGTGAAGAAGTACAGCCCTGCAGGGTTATCATTATCTATTCGAATAGCCGGATTCCTCGGATATGGAAACTTGGACGCCTTGCATAGTTCATAGACAAGTGAAAGTGGATACTCTAAAATGCGCAAGATAAGTGTGAGTGCTATGGATGGCGTTCTCGCAGGGAGACGGGAGCGGATCCATAGTGGTGTATTGGTATGGTAAATTTGTGGACTCGTGTGCGCCACCTCAAAAGAGTTACTTGCAGTCGTAGTTCAGGTTAGCCACTGAGTCAAAGCTGGCTTGCTACAGTCAAACTCCACCACCCCTTTGTTGATATCGATGCATATGTAGCTAGTTCTGATGTAAGTCTTGCTGGGTACATTTGTACTCATGTTTGATTAATTTATGTTTTTGTAGAGAGACTTCAGTCTCGCTAGTAGTTCCGCTTGGACTTCGACGTTTAGCTTGTTACTCAGCTCCGATCTTGTGCCCTCGGCAGGATCTGGTAGATAGTCAGGCTTCTCAGCCTTTTTCATTTATAGATGTCTGTACTCAGACATGTTAAGCTTCTGCATGTGCTTTGATTGTATGCTATGATTGTTGGGTCATGAGACCCATGTTTGTAATATCTCGCTCCTTGGAGTCTAATGAATAAATACTCTGAGTCGTAGAGTTATGTTGTGATGCCATGTTGTATTGCACATATTGAGCATATTGTGTGTATGATTGAAATGCTTGGTATGTGTGGGATCCGACAACCTAGTTGTTTGTCCTTGGTAGCCTCTCTTATGGGGAAATGTAGTCTTGTTCTTCCATGAGCCATAGTAGTCCGCTACAGCCCGGTTCACCGGAGTCCTGCTAGCCCAGCACTACTGCTCCGAAAGACTTGACTGGCCGGCATGTGATTCACTTCGTTCCTGTGTCTGTCCCTTCGGGGAAATGTCACGCGGTGACATCCGGAGTCCTGCCTAGCCTGCTACAGCCCGGTTCACCAGAGTCCTGTTAGCCCAGTGCTACAGCCCGGAATCACACGCTGCTGACCGACATGCTCGATGTTGATTCATGTATGCATGTCCCCGTAAGTTAGTGCCACTTTGGGTTCACGACTAGTCATGTTGGCCCGGGTTCTCTGTCATATGGATGCTAGCGACACTATCATATATGTGAGCCAAAAGGCGCAAATGGTCCCAGGCCATGGTAAGGCGACACCCGTGGGGATACCGTGCGTGAGGCCGCAAAGTGATATGAGGTGTTACAGGCTAGACCGGTGTGACTTAGAATCGGGGTCCTGACACTCTGTCACGGCGACGCTACCTTCCTTTCTCGCCAAGCAAGGATTGCTTGAGCGCTAAAGGGGACCTCCCAAGCATCGTGACTCAGGGGCTCTTACCGGACCTCGGGCCGCTCACCTCCTGGCCTTGACCACAGCATCGCGACCTGGCATACCAGTGACGGCTGAAGCTTGCCTGGGGACTGGGACCTGTCAGCATAGAGCGCCAAGTCCTCGTGAGGATAGAAAGGGGGAGCTTAGCCGGATCAGAACGGACACCTCACGCCAATTCATATTAAGGATATAGTATTTACAAAAGGCACGGCAAACGCCTTACATACCTCCATGGGGTGTTGCTTTAATTCCTCGCAGGGAACAAAAGGTGATAACCCTAAGGGACGCTACTTGCTAGCACCTCCCCAAGCGACGCCATCATCAATAGTGGGCTGCCTAGTGACGGCGCCAATCCTGTCCAGATCAGTGGCATCGGCGGCCCGATTCAGCTGCCCCACTCCGAGCGCGGTGCGAGCTCGGAGGCTCGTAGCTGTCGTCGCTCTTCTCCGGGGTCGCGAGGAGTTCGGGGGAGCTGCTGAAGCCCTCAGTCCCTCCGTTGCTGCCTGAGGAGCTGTAGGAGGACCAACAGGCGGGGTTGGTCCTCGCCAGTTCGTCACCACTGCCGCTTCCCTTAGGGCAGCATTCCAGTCAGTGTCCTTCTGCATCAAAGACCTTGAAGAACATCAAGGAGGCGCCGTCGTATTCAAGATGGATCACCAAGGAGCCGTCCGCGCGACAGACCCGAGCAATCTCACCCCAGCCCCGGGTCATGAAGACCTTGCCCGGAGTGATGACCGCGACCTCCGCTCCAGTTGCAGGGGTGCCATAGGCGGCGTGCTGCAGCCAGAGCTCCAGGGCCCCGCTCGGCGGCATCTCGGAGGCGAAGGAGGGAGGAAGGTGGATCCACATAGTTGGAGGCATGGCAGCGTGGAGCACAAGCTCGCGAGAGGAGTGCTCCATGTGGACTCCAGGGGGGACGACGCGCACCACTATGACTCGCCGGCGTCGACGGCGACGCTGTCGGTGTTGCTCGGCACCCTCCCCCTGGGGCCTACGACGCGGGCATACATGGGCAGCGGAACCCCAGGCGGTGGCCGCTCGTACCACGGCCTCGACACCTCCTGCCAGGCGCCTTCGTCCCGGTGAAAGAGGATTGGCCGCTTCTTCGGCGGGAGGGGGTCAGGACCCTCTCTGGGGGCCTTTCCCTTCTCCTCAGCTGAAAACCGGCGGATCGGTGCCATTCGTGCAAGAGGAAGCAAGGATGAGGAAGAAGAAGAAGAGGAGTAACGGAAAGGGGTGAACTGGCGGAGCTCACGCAGCCCCGTACTTATAGCCGGGGAAGGCCAACCACCGAGCAGCATGACCTCAGGTAATCATGACCCGTATCTCTGCATGCAGGAACTTGTCAAGTCGTCCGGTTGCCGAGGCGTCGTGGGAAGTGCAGACGCCGACGTCCGATCAACCGCCATGCGGCGCCTAAGGCCGCAGGCTGTTAGGGCCCGCGGCGCCTCGTGCTTACCCCTTTGCTTCTCTGCTAAGCCAAGCCCGCGTGCGCCTTGGGCCCGGGGGCTACTGTCGGTGTTCTGGGAATGGGGGTCCCCAAACTTGCCTGCCTGCGGCCTGCGGCATGGCTCAGGTGGGGGCCCAGCACGGCCCATCTTCATCAGCCCAAGCTCAAGAACCTCGCGAGGGGCCAAGCCTCGCGGGGCGGACGACAGGAAGCTTCCTCCAGAGCGGCCTCATCAGGCAGGCTCGCGAGGAGGCGGAGAGATCAATGCAAGGGTACCTCGCGAGGATCCCATGATGCAAGCCATGACGATCAAGGCCAGGCGGGCGCCAGGCGGGCGCCGGCCTGCGCAGGGTCCTTGTTTCCCCTTTGGTGCAAAGGGGGCAAGCACAGGCCAGGGTATCAGGCAAAGGTTACCATTCCGGTGCAACGATACCAAGACCAGCCGGACGGCCGGACGGAGGTCACCGTGGAGCCCAAGACGGCGTCATCACCAGTGCTTTTGGCAACCGAAGACCACCTTTGGTCAGGATAACATGTACTAGATGTTCCCCTTCAAAATGGCCAATTGTTGGCACCCTTCCCGCTCAATTATTCGGGGAGAGGCCCAGGGCCTCTATAAATAGAGCTAGCCTCCACAAAGGAGAGGTGGGGGAAAAAGAGAGAAGAAGAGGAAGAGAGGGGAAAAACCCAGGAGAGACTAAGTAGAACACACCGCATAAGCTCAAGAACACCCCTCACGAGGCTGTTCTTCCCTTGTACTGTCCATCATCAGCCCCAGAGGCAATCCACCACACCACACACTGGAGTAGGGTGTTACACCACAACGGTGGCCCGAACCAGTATAAACCTCGTGTCTCCTGTGTTGTTCATCATTTTCAGCTTAGTTCGCGCGAGAGGATCGGACGTAGATCGCTAGGGGAGAGATCTTCGTGCGCACCCCAGTGTTCGAACCTCAAGGGTCTGCCGGAACCCGAAATCCGACAGAGACACCCCTGTAGCACATGTCCAATAGAGGTCTGGCCAACAAGGAACAAAGGTCGAGAGGGACACATGGATGGCATGGACGCATGGGGAGGGAGAGAGGGTGTGTTTGTGATAGAGAGACCCCGTCGAGATCGTGAGGGGACTATATGGGTGGGAGATCGAGGGGGTGCGTGCGCGATAGAAAGATGCCCCGAGAGAAATCGAGATAGACCATGCACATGTTTGTGATGGAGACTAAGATTAGCTAGTCATATACATATAGGGGGGACTGTGTGTGCCTACAATTGAGTGAGAGACCATCATACTTGGCTAGTTGGGCATGAGATTGTGTGTGTGCGCGTGTGAGATGGAGAGAGAACAAGGGGGAGAGATAGAGTTTTAGATGGGCCTATCGAGTGTGAGTGAGATATGCATGTGTATGTGTGACACAGGTGGATGGAGAGTTTGAGAGAGGGGGGAAGAGCTTCGAGATGACATAGTGGTGCGTGAGAGAGTTACGGGCAAAGAGCCAAGGAATTTGTGTGCGTACGATGAGTACACCCAAGATATCTAGCTTGGACTAGCTAGAGTATCATACATAGTGTGCGAGAGAGACCTATAGATGGTGTATATATGCATGCGAACTAGAAAGACCCCCCCACACACACACGCAAAGAGAGAGAGAGAGAGACAGAGAGAGACAGAGAGAGAGAGAGAGAGAGAGACAGAGAGAGAGAGATGGAGAGAAAGGGAGAGGGACTAACAAGGTTTTTGTGTCGGATGCGTGCGACAGAATTGAAGATTGTCGGCGAGAGAGAGAGACAGAGAACAAGAGTCCGGGAGAGGGGGAGGTCGCGTTTTATGCATCAAAGACTGATATAAACCATGTTTCGATATAAACTTGCATTCAAATATTTAAATTGGAGAACATGTTGTCTGCAATCCACACATGAATTGTCTGCAATCCACACATGAATGGATATATGTGTATATCAAACAAGTTCATTAATTTGACTTTCAACATGTTCATGGAGTACTATAATACTGTACAACATGCTACTCGATTGAGGTGTTCAATTTTGGATTTAGTTCACTATTTTGACCTACTGAACGAGCTATTTCATTGAATCGAGATATTTCATATTGGGTTTGATTCGCATTTTTGAGTGGGTCAACTATTTGTCATATAGTAAATCGCTAGCAACGAGCATGTAAAAACACATTACTCCCGAGCATCATCTCTCCATCTAAAAAAGAAGTGGCAAGCTAATATTTCAAAATTTGATCCGAATCGACTTGGTAAGGTAGACGTGGATGCTCGTTCTCCCAAAATTTGAACGAACCGTTCAACATCCTCTCTGCTCGGTGGAATTCGCCCGAGCAAATAAATGGGAGATGCGAAATTACCGTCCTATGTGGGACACGTATCAATTGGCCCATTGTACATCGAGGGTAGGTTCGTAACTTCATCCAAGCGCGCCTTCTCCTCGGCTGAAATGACATGTGCCGAATAATTCATAAACCATGGTCGGCAAAACACACTCTCCTCGCCCGAAATAGCTCGCGCCCACTATTTCAAAACACGCTCTCCACGCCCGAAATCGCTCGCGCCCACTATAGTTCAAAACACGCCCTGCTCGCTCGAAATCGCCCCCGCCCACTATTTGGGGAGAAGCAAATTTACTCTACTATCCCCGACCCTCAGTACATAGACCCAAGCCGAGAAGCCTATAGGCAAGGGTAGAATTGTAACTCCCCCTCACATTTCAGACAAATGCGTCCGTAAGACATGGTTCCACTCCACTCCCAATCCCCCCCCCATTCATAGCTCGTGGGCGCCAAATCACCTTCTCCCCGGGAAGCTCCCTTGTCCCGAGCCGTGAAACCTCAGCCCCACCTCCATTGCGCCCCCCACCGCACCAATTTCACAGCCGCCCTCCTCCCTAATGCTGGAGACGCTGTCCATTTGCCGTCATGCACTGGGCCATGTGCCTCTTACTCCGTGCTGCTGGTGCTACCTCGACGGCGGCCGCGTGAACTATACCGGAGCTGATTCACCCCTGTCGTTGTTCGCGGTGCCAGAGCGGCTCCAACTTCGGATCCGTCCAGAGTCCTGGTGCTGCTTCCGCGTAGCCATCGACCGTCGCGACATCGCTCTTTCACTGCCGCCGGTCGCCACCGCAACCGTGCCGGCCTCACCGACTCGGCAGCTGGACCTGCCTACTTCACCATGCCACCAGATAGGCCGCACCCTCATCTCAAATCACTTTATTTAGGCGTCAGTTGTCTGAATTTTTATTCTGGGCCAATCGATTCCCAATGGGAAGCAGCACCCCTCGAGGCGGCGGAGCTCCTAGGCTGCCGGTTGGCTGGTGTCTAACGTAAGGGTGCGGGGCCGCAAGTTCGCCGCGGAAGTAGCGCTTAGATGGCTATCTTTTAGAGTTGCGTGGGTTGAAGGTACTGCCGCCGCCGGATCTGGATGACGGGGAGTCTTTGTGGATTGTCCCGGGGGCGGCACAACAACGGCAGTGCGGTGGGGCGGGGAGCGGGGTTTTGGCCGGGGCCACGGACGGCGGAGGCAGGCTGCTCTGCCGTTGGTAGCTGGCTCTTCGGGGAAGATTCCGAACAGTGTCAGCTG
The DNA here is from genome assembly GCF_003073215.2 of Triticum urartu. Lineage (NCBI taxonomy): Eukaryota > Viridiplantae > Streptophyta > Magnoliopsida > Poales > Poaceae > Triticum > Triticum urartu. Next base: position 526,815,357 of record NC_053027.1, on the reverse strand, counting down.
GGAGGCACAAGACGGCCAGCCATCCGGCGTAGATCGGACAGTACCAAAATAAAATAAAATCGTGTGACCCCAATTTAGTCTTCAGTCAACAGACGCGTGACCACTCTCGTACCTTGCTGTTGATCTCTTAGTGTATTTCTTCAGATCAAAGAGATATGTCGTTCTTAACATTATGCGTTATCTGCATCTTTAGACACACCGTCTTCCGACTCACCGTAGCTGCTCCAACAAGGGAAGCATACACCAGAAGGGAGCTATAGTCCCCACTCAACAGTTCCTTGCATCGAATGCGCATGCCCGACATGGACAACCACAACAACTGCAGGGCCATCGACAAGTCAGCAGATGATGCTCACTCCTATGGATGGCAGCCAGATAGGTTGTACCCTCATCTTACTTGTGTGCAACATTTATGGCTTTGTTATTCATCTAAGCATGGAAAATAGATCATCACATTTCACTGTATATTCATGCTGATCTCTTACGGGTCTTGTTCAGGAGTTAACGTTGTTCCATAGTTTAGCTAAGATACTTGTTCTTTAGGTAACGCTGTTCCATAGTTATCATCCATCAGCCAATGCTATCCCACAGGCTGGTGATTATAATATTATACCACTTCTAGTATTACCTATGTTGTTCTTTAATACTTTTGTGTGCCATCTAGTTAATCTTGAGTACAAATGATACATATTCTATAGCTTTCATCTGTGTTCTTCCTTTAGTTTATGATACATGTTGCTGCTAGTTAACCCCAGTCCTACTATTTATGTCGTCTCCTACATGCACTCATTACATAAATCTAACTATTAGTTGTCTTCCATGCATGTCGGATATAATTGCACACACTGATATATCCACAAGAACCTCACGGAGCAATGTAAAGGCCAATAAACTTGATGTCAATGATACCCAATATGATGGAACATGTAAAGGCAGTTCTTCAGAAGACTTGCAGAAAGATGATGAATCCTCTTCACCCCAAAAGGTCCTTGATCTAACTTGGCCTGTGATATGGGTACAACATGCATATAATGTCCTGGAGTGTATCTACTCTGTTGCAATGCCATGTGCTTAGCATGCTGATCATGCATGTAAATATGTCATGCCTTCCTGTTTTTCAGTACCTATTCCATTCATGATAACATATTTCAAATTCAAGTACTGTCATTCTACTCTATCGCAATGCCATCTGCTTAATTTGGACATCATGCTTCTGAATATCTTATGCATTGTTATTCATCAGTATGTACTTCATCTGTCTACCATACCATTTTTTTACATTTAAGTGATGTTCTAGTGCTCTGTTGCAATGCCATCTTATTTTCCCAATCATACACGTGTATGTTGCCTTAGTTATTTCTGTACGTATTCCGCTAGCATACAGTTTTATATTCAACTAGTGTTTTTTGCTGTGTTGTCCTGTCGTATCCCTAGCTCTTACACCATACTCCCTCTGTCCAGATTACATGTTGCCGAAATGGATAAAAAAGGATGTATCTAGAACTGAAATACGCCTAGACCCATCCATTTTTTCCAGATGGAGGGAATACATATCAATATGTCATGCCTTTCTATTCTTCAGTACCTATTCCATCTCTCTGTTGTCGCATGTTTTATAATTAAAGCACCATTCTTCTATACAAGGCATGCAAGGGGAAGACAACTATGTTAGAATCTAAAGGGTTACAAACAAGGCCTTTGCAAAAGATCCAAACGCCAGGAGATAATAAACCAACTCCAGTTTTTATAGATACTGCTCCAACACAGAGAAACCCAACTCCTACTGATAATAAGCAGATTCCAGTGGCCAAAGAACTAGTCCGCTCCAGTCCAGCAAAAATATGTCAACTCAATTCTAAGAAGCATGTGAGTATCCTTGCATCATGAAATTTTATAGCATGCTGATCATATTTTCTACATGTTTCTTGCCCATCTCTCTTTTAGAAAATAAGCTTAACAGATAGAAGAATTTCTGCAATGGTATCGTTTATGAGGAAAGATTCTTGCAGGAATTCTCTGTGCTCCAATGTATATCACTATATTTTTACATCAGCATGTATTTTGTTAATCGGCGTGAATCCAACCTTTATCTGATCTAAATTTCGTTGTAGCAAAATGTATGATTAAAGGCCACAATGTTGATTTTTGCAACGAAAACTGCCTGGTAGTTTTGCATCCTGAGCTGCATGAGTGTACTATCTCATATCAGTGGTTTTGAATACTTTGGTTCCGCAGTGGGGTTTTTAGTGTTTTTTTACCGTGTTGTCCTGTCGTATCCCTAGCTCTTACATCATACTCCCTCCGTCCGGATTAAATGTCACAGAAATGGATAAAACTGGATGTATCTAGAACTGAAATACGCCTAGACCCATCCATTTATTTCTGGATGGAGGGAATACATGTCAATATGTCATGCCTTTCTATTCTTCAGTACCTATTCCATCTCTGCTATAGCATGTTTTATAACTGAATCACCATTCTTCTATATAAGGCATGCAAGGGGAAGACAGCTATGTTAGAATCTGAAGGGTTACAAACCAGGTCTTTGCAAAAGATCCAAACGCCAGGAGATAATAAACCTACTCCATTTTTCATAGATACTGCTCCAGCACAGAGAAACCCAACTCCCACTGATAATAAGCAGATTCCAGTGGCCAAAGAACTAGTCCGCTCCAGTCCAGCAAAAGAATGTCAACTCCATTCTAAGAAGCGTGTGCGTATCCTCGCATCATGAAATTTTATAGCACTCTGATCATATTTTTTACATGTTTCTTACACATCTCTCTTTTAGAAAATAAGGTTAAACAATACAAGACTTCCTCCATTGGGATCGTATTCAAGGAAAATATCTTGCGGGGATTCTCTATGCTCCAATGCTGATGTAAGTACCTGTCGTGGAATTGTCACGGCAGATGTCCTTAGTGTCAGGACTTAGTCGCGAGGCCAATGCATCTATGTGGTAGCTTGAGAGGGGTTGAGAGGGACGAGAGACGCGATGTTTTACCCAGGTTCGGCCCCTCACGGTGGAGGTAAAAGCCTACATCCTGCCTCATTGATATTGATGATGATGATCACAGTTACAAGAGTGCTCTAACTCGAGAGCTATTGTCTAAACCTAACTTGTCCAACTTGTGGAACTAGTCCCTCTTCTCCCTTTTGGGGAGCCCTGCCCCTCCTTATATATGTTGGAGGGGCGGGTTACATGTAGAGTCCTATTAGGATTAGGACTAGTCTATCTCTAATACAAACTGGATACAAGTCCAGGTCTTAACTCCTTGTAAGATAAATGTTCCTCATGCCTTTCCTCTTAAACCGGCCCACCATTAACCTAAACCGGCCTGCTGGTCCTTGGGCCTTGTCATGCATCTCGAATACGCACCGGTGAAGGAAATATGCCCTAGAGGCAATAATAAAGTTATTATTTATTTCCTTATGTCATGATAAATGTTTATTATTCATGCTAGAATTGTATTAACCGGAAACATAATACATGTGTGAATACATAGACAAACAGAGTGTCACTAGTATGCCTCTACTTGACTAGCTCGTTAATCAAAGATGGTTATGTTTCCTAACCATGAACAACGAGTTGTTATTTGATTAACGGGATCACTTCATTAGGTGAATGATCTGATTGACATGACCCATTCCTTTAGCTTAGCACCCGATCGTTTAGTATGTTGCTATTGCTTTCTTCATGACTTATACATGTTCCTATGACTATGAGATTATGCAACTCCCGTTTGCCGGAGGAACACTTTGTGTGCTACCAAACGTCACAATGTAAATGGGTGATTATAAAGGTGCTCTACAGGTGTCTCCAAAGGTACATGTTGGGTTGGCGTATTTCGAGATTAGGATTTGTCACTCCGATTGTCGGAGAGGTATCTCTGGGCCCTCTCGGTAATGCACATCACATAAGCCTTGCAAGAATTGCAACTAATGAGTTAGTTGCAAGATGATGTATTACGAAACGAGTAAGAGACTTGCCGGTAACGAGATTGAACTAGGTATTGAGATACCGACGATCGAATCTCGGGCAAGTAACATACCGATGACAAAGGGAACAACGTATGTTGTTATGCGGTCTGACCGATAAAGATCTTTGTAGAATATGTAGGAGCCAATATGAGCATCCAGGTTCCGCTATTGGTTATTGACCGGAGACATGTCTCGGTCATGTCTACATTGTTCTCGAATCCGTAGGGTCCGCACGCTTAAGGTTTCGATGATAGTTATATTATGAGTTTATGAGTTTTGATGTACCGAAGTTAGTTCGGAGTCCCGGATGTGATCACGGACATGACGAGGACTCTCAAAATGGTCGAGACATAAAGATTGATATATTGGACAGCTATATTCGGACACCGGAAGTGTTCCGGGTGATTTCGGAGAAAACCGGAGAGCCGGAGGGTTACCGGAACCCCCCCGGGAGAAGTAATGGGCCATATGGGCCTTAGTGGAGAGAGAGAGGGGCAGCCAAAGGTGGGCCGCGCGCCTCCTCCCCCCTGGTCCGAATTGGACTAGGAGAGGGGGGCGGCGCCCCCCTTTCCCTCTCCCTCCCCACTTCTTTCCCCCTCCTAGTAGGAGTCCTACTCCTACTAGGAGGAGGACTCCTCCTTGGCGCGTCATAGAGGGCCGGCCGGCCTCCTCCCCTTGATCCTTTATATACGGGGGCAGGGGGCACCCCTAGACAGACAAGTTGATCCACGTGATCATATTCTTAGCCGTGTGCGGTGCCCCCTTCCACCATAATCCTCGATAATATTGTAGCGGTGCTTAGGCGAAGCCCTGCGACGGTAGTACATCAAGATCGTCACCACGCTGTCGTGCTGACGGAACTCTTCCTCGACACTTTGCTGGATCGGAGTCCGGGGATCGTCATTGAGCTAAAGTGTGCTAAAACTCGGAGGTGTCGTAGTTTCGGTGCTTGATCGGTCGGGCCGTGAAGACATACGACTACATCAACCGCGTTGTGCTAACGCTTCCGCTGTCGGTCTACAAGGGTACGTAGATCACACTCTCCCCTTTCGTTGCTATGCATCACCATGATCTTGCGTGTGCGTAGGAAAATCTTTGAAATTACTACGTTACCCAACAACCGGGTCACCAATGAATCTTCAGGCTCGTGAATCGTCATACCAGTGAACCGCCAGACACGTAAACCGCCAGACACGTAAACCGCCAGACACGTAAACCGCCAATCCTCTGGCGGTTTACCAATGAAACGCCTAGTCCGGCCGGGTTATACTTCCGGCCGGTTTACGCCGCGGGGTCTATCCCCGACATTAGCCCCCAAGTTTAGCTTGGATTTATCCATGGTAAACTTATGCTGCAAAATAAACACAAGAACAATTTTGACAGGTTGTGCTCCGGGTTAAGAATTCTTGTAAACCGGTACCTGATCACCCTTAAGTCCTTGTTATTTCCTCCTTCTGGGAAGTCCGGGTCAACAGACCAGCTTCATAATCAATTTTCCGACATTGGTTTGTCACAGAAATATTGTGAAGAATAACTCCTTTGATTCAGCTCCCAAAGCGCCGGTTTAAGAAATATGGGTCTTGAAATACTTATCTGATATTCAGCCGGTTTGAAGATGTAAAACTTACCGGTTTGAGAATGTTAAACTGTGCCGGTTTAAGACTTGAACTTGCCGGTTTATCATAACCGGTTTACAAATATTGACGGCACCGGGTCATAATTGTTGTCGACACCGGGTCATGTAACTGATCTTCCTGAATTGCTCAAAACTGATAAAATGAAGATGTTCATCCTTTATATGCATAATACCTGTAGCCCCCAAGTCTTAAGAGGAGAACATGGTGATAACTTAAGACTTGCTCCAATAAGTGTTTCAACCTTGAAGAAATCCGGTTTGTTCATCTAAAAACTGAATACTCCATATATGTAGCCCCCAAGTGCCGGGTTGTCATGCTTGCAGCAACCTGGGACTTGTAATTGCTTATAAAAACTTCAATCAGTGTAACCCCCAAGGGCCGGGTCATTATGCAATAATGAGCAGGAACTTTGTAAATATAATTATGTAGGTTTTAGCAGTGATGTGTAACCCCCAAGGGTCGGCTCATTATAATATGATGAGTCGGGTCTTCAATAAGACTAGTAAAAATGACTTTGCATTAGCCCCCAAGTGTCATGGTGCATGTTGCAGCGATATGAGACTTGCATGTAATCTCAATTTGAATAATGTAGCCCCCAAGTGCCGGGTTGTAAGCCTGCAGCGACTCGGGACTATTCCTTCCATTGTAGAATAAATCATATCCTTTGATAAAATAATAGCCATTGCGCTAAAGCGACATTGAAAACTCAATAATACTGGTTATTAATAACCATAAAAATCCAGCCATGTTGGCTATTCAAGATAATATAATTCGGTGAAAACCTTATTCATTCAATATCATAATGAAAATTCAGCCAAGTTTGGCTATTTGAATAATATAACCCAATGATTTATAAGCGCATGATTCCAATGGCGCAATCCAAATATATATATACTGGCGACTTACAGTCCAAAGCCAGGCCGGTTTAACAAACCTGTTTCTGCATACAACAAGTTTAAAGTGTCCTGGCGGTTTACCGTCGGACGGGTCATAATGCCCAACATATAACCCGGGTTTATAACCAAGGCTGCACTTAAGAATAAAAATATGAAATAGATCATACCTGTGACATTGAATCACATCATTGGTTTACCAACTTTTTTTAGTAAGGGTGACAACCCAAATCTTGAGTATGATAACTCCCGTCATATTTTGCCGGTTTGTAATAAAACCATGCCGGTTTGTAATAAACACTGGATAATCATGCTGGCAACTTATAGTCAACGCCGACCGGGCTAAGAAAACTCCGGTTTATAATTGAATTTGTACTAACAATTGATAGTTGAAAGCTTGTGCCGGGTTAAGAATCACCAGACTGATTTGATGACTGATAGTCATGCTGAGTCAATAGACACCGGTTCAACATAAAACTTATCAAAAGAGAAAAAATTTGACAAAGGCAAATAAAACCGTGTAGTCGAGGCTTTTCAAGGGCTGCCATGACCAAATTCGAGTTTTTTCATGGGCTGCCAGGCCGCTGAGTTAAACCATTTTGGCAAATCCTTTTAAGATGGCCCTCCAACTAACCAATCATCATTTTAACTTTGACAAGTTCAGGGTCTCAATGAGAGTAACTGTCAAACGTTCGAAGGGTCGTGCCAGGATTACCTGGATAGGAGTGGCTTACTTGATGAAGGCAGGTTAACCCGGGGTTTTAGGTGAATACGCCAAGCTTCCAAGCCGTGGGTCGATACCCAACTACAAGGGTCCTTTCAAACTCTTTGGTATTTGACGCAAAGAGCCCCCAAGTAACTTTGTAAGCTGTGCTCAATGGGTGCCTATGTTTGAGTTGTGCGTAGCAACAAGACTCTCTTTGGCCCCTTGGGTGTGAAGCTCCCAAGCTTTGCTGTGGCGTGATAGCCGCATCAAGAGGGTAGTAATGCTATGTTCTCTTTGGTGAATACACCTATGTTTGAACAGGAAGCCCCCAAGTTTTGTTGTGGCATGATAGCTGCATCAAGAAAGTAGTAACGCTATGTTCTCTTTGGTGAATACACCTATGTTTGAACAGAAAGCCCCCAAGTAATCATATGAAGATGAACCCATAAGGCAGGATACCCATGTTTGAACCACGTGTCCGGGCAGCAGGTCCTCTTGGGCAACCTTTAACTTTTTGCAAGAGATAAATTCTTCTTGAACCGGAAATTCTTAAACCGGATATTGAGAGCTTCAAAGCTTTGTGGGAGACATCTTTCCCTTGAACCGGATTTTAAACCAGCATTCTTTATTTTGAACCGGCAATTTTCTGACGGCCTTTCAATTTTCATCAATATGGTGGTATCCGTCGGAACCGGGTTATCATTCCCTCCAATGACCCGGAGTTCCTGAGTCATGTCATTGTAGCCCCCGAGTCTCAAGGCGACTTGAGGAGTTGGCTTGAGATTCTTCATAATTAACAGTGATATAGACCGGTTTGAATCCTGCATGGGACAACTTGCAAACCGGAGTAATTGCTCTTTTAAAGAAAGCAATATATAATGTATAAAAATATGCTGGATGGATTTCACCTGATGCGTCAGGTCAGCACTTATCACCGTGGAGTTGATGATCATCGTGGTGAAACTGAAAACAATTGCGGCTGAGTCGGCCGCGGGTGCTGACAGATTTTTCGGCCATGGCGTTTTAAACCGGTGTGGATGGGAGAATCGGCTGCGGCGTTGTAAACCGGTGAGGTCGCGAGAGACGGCCATGACGCTGTAAGCCGGTGCGGTTGTTCGTTGAATAACGACGACCACCTGGGCCAAAAGATGTTGGCGTGCCTTCATCTCCACGGTATAATATCACCTTTTGTCGCCCTGCATAAACAATATTGCAGACCAAGGCAAAGATAAACTTTTTTTTGACAAAAACAACATGTGCTAATAAATCAAATTTGGATGGATATCACCTGATTCGCCTAGACAACAGATGAGTCGGCCGTGGCATTGTAAGCCGGTGCGGACGCGTGAACCGGTGCCGATGCGTGAACCGCCGTGAGGGCAGATGGACGAGTCGTCCATGGCATGGTAAAGCGGCGCGGACGGCGAGTCAAATGTGATGTTTGTTTAACCGGTGTAGACGCACGAATCGGCCGCAGGCGCGGACGGATGTAATCCAAACATCGGGGCGGCAACTTGCACGTGTATCCGTTGAGCATCATAGCACGGACAAAAACCAGTGCAAAAGTGATGTTGACGCGCCCCCTTAGGCGACACCTTTTTGTAATGATCCTGCGAAAATATTACAAGACCAAGTAATTGTTCCCTGATGAAAAATAATATGTGTTAATAAAATAGAGTCAGATGGATATGACCTGATTTCTTCGGAGGACCGATGGTCTGTATATACAGCGTCCATGATTTATTTTTTCAACACATGTGCTGTCCACCCTGACTTTTCTTCAAACCAGTCTCCCTTATCCCTTTGCAGGAGCAACGACCGGTGGAGGTGACGTAAGGCGGCCGTCGGTAGCAGCGCGAGGCCGAGGCAAGCAGTGACGACGGTTTGAACTGGTGGAGGCAAGCTGTAGCAGCGACTTGATGCCGACGGCCGCAGCCAGTGATGCTAGATCATAAGGGCACATCGCCGGCAGGTACTTGGTAGAGGTGAAGACAGCTGTAGCAGACGAAAACACTGGAGGCCGTCCGTCAGCATGGGAGTGCCAGATGCGGACGCGGCGACGCTGAAGGCCGGCTGTAAACGCGGAGGTGCTGGATGTGGACGCGACGATGCTGGATGTCGTCCGTGGACGCGGCGTCTCCATCTTCAAGTTTTTTGGCCACTGTGTAGACAGAGGAAGCTTGGAGATAAGGCAGCTTAGGCCGGGGAGCGTCGGTGGCTCTGCAGACCCGTGGTAATAGATTGAGGCCGGCGGAGGCGGTTTTCAGTCTAAATCGCCATACGCATGCACGCAGAGGCGAGCCGAATGATTGTGCACACACACGCACGCGGGGTAGCAGCAGAGACGAACCGGATGGCCGTGCACTAGAGATTAGACCTGTTGACTTGCCAGTCCGATCCGGTGTGGCAATCCTTTGCCTAATGACGTACGCTCATGCGAAGCCGCTTTAACAAATATTATTTCTTCTATGGATAGGTTGCTTCCTCCAAATATGAGCTTTAACATGAATAGTACTCAAGTACTTGATGGATACCTTACGTGAATATCAACAATGAAGTAGTATTGCCTTCAAGCGAATAGTAGCATGACCGAAGTAGTACTTCAAACAATAGCAGCAGACTTTTAGCAGATCAATTTTCGAAACTGCCTCGGGACTTGATCATTGCCTCCTCACGTGTATGCTGATACGGATTGACTTGACCCGGCGTCTGATAGCTATAGGAAAGTTTTTGTCGGCCTCAGCGATACGCGCCTGTAACAGCCAAAATTAAAATCCTACTCGGATTCGACGGATCGCACACGAACATTGAATTTTTCGGCTCTGCCGAAGATCATCTCACGGCGGATTACCCTAGACGCTTTCCATGCCGGCGCTTTTTCTTATCTAACATATCGCGAGCTTCTTGATGTTGACGGATCGTGTTGCGTTGCTGGCGACGCAAAGAACATCAAACCCTAATTATTTTCATCTCAATCTAGTAAACTTGCACTTGATGCAGATCCTTCCAAACCGGCTCATCTTCATCCGGTAAATTGCAAACTTCTCGAGACCTGAAAGAAATCCCTTCAAGAACTCAACACCATCGTGCGCGGGCCCCACGGTGGGTGCCAACTGTCGTGGAATTGTCACGGCAGATGTCCTTAGTGTCAGGACTTAGTCGCGAGGCCAACGCATCTATGTGGTAGCTTGAGAGGGGTTGAGCGGGACGAGAGACACGATGTTTTACCTAGGTTCAGCCCCTCACGGTGGAGGTAAAAGCCTACATCCTTTCTCATTGATATTGATGATGATGATCACGGTTACAAGAGTGCTCTAACTCGAGAGCTATTGTCTAAACCTAACTTGTCCAACTTGTGGAACTTGTCCCTCTTCTCCCTTTTGGGGAGCCTTGCCCCTCCTTATATATGTTGGAGGGGCGGGTTACATGTAGAGTCCTATTAGGATTAGGACTAGTCTATCTCTAATACAAACCGGATACAAGTCTAGGTCTTAACTCCTTGTAAGATAAATGTTCCTCATGCCTTTCCTCTTAAACCGGCCCACCATTAACCTAAACCGGCCTGCTGCTCCTTGGGCCTTGTCATGCATCTGGAATACGCGCCGGGTCACCAATGAATCTTCAGGCTCGTGAATCGTCATACCAGTGAACTGCCAGACACGTAAACCGCGAGACACGTAAACCGCCAATCCTCTGGCGGTTTACCAATGAAATGCCTAGTCCGGCCGGGTTATACTTCCGGCCGGTTTACACTGCGGGGTATATCCCCGACAGTACCTGTTGTATATCACTATATTTTTACATCAGCATGTATTTTGTTAATCAGCGTGAATCTAACCTTTATCTGATCTAAAATTAGTTGTAGCAAAATGTTAAAGGCGCCAATGTTGATTTTTGTAAGGAAAACTGTCTGGTAGTTTTGCATACTGAGCTGCATGAATGTACTATCTCATATCACGCACATTACTGAATTGTACTGCTTCTCTGGTTGCCCATATATTCATTGTGTCAATGTTCCTTTCGTATTACCTTACCTGGCTGATGATAGTTGTGCCATATTGTGTTAATTTGGTGTAGGCTAGTTTCCCTGTTGTGTCAATGTTGCTTTCCTATTATCTGACTTGGCCAATGATAGCAATGCTAGTGTGTTAATTTTGTGCAGGCTGCTGAAGATAAGAAGACAAACTCTGAAAACAGCAAGGCAACCCCATTGTTTCTTTCCAGTAAATCTAGGCCAGGTAATATGGCAATAACTCATGATTAATCTGTTTGGTTCCCGTCCTAATTTATGTTATGATGCAGTGGTTGAGACACTCTCCACTATCAATAATACAAGCCTGCCAAAATCGCCATCTGAATCTGTTCAGTATCCTCTGTCTCGAATGCAATGGAATAAATGTATGTTTGTGAACCAATTAATGGTTGAAGCAATGATGGAAATGGTGGATGAATCAGAGGTGCAGAGTCATGCGACACAACAAATGATCAATGTTTTCAGAGACAGTGTAGCAAAGCAGCAAGAACTTGCCCACATGCTTATGGGCGTCATCTGTGCTGAGGTTGCAGATTGTGACATTGTAGATGGTTAGGTTCTGCTCATTTATTTGCACAGGCATCAATCTTTGATTGCCCAGTGGATGTAATTTCTTGTAATATATGCTGGATGTGCAACGTTATTCCCTGTATGTCGTACCTTTGCTTGATCGGTTTTGGTCCTATGCATAATTGCTCATCGTAATGGGCTCAAATTATCTAATTTGGTCTAAAGACATGAACGAACTTTAGTGGGCCCATTAAGTTAATGGGCCATTACTAGGCCGAAAGTTAATGGTCGGCCCTCTTACCTCCCGGGTCGTTAATAGGTCGTTACTAAGTTTGGGCTACATATGGCCCAACTATACTGTAGGCCTTTAGCAGGCCGAAAGAGACAGCGGGCTTGTACTAGACCATGAAGAGCATGGGCCGCTAAGAGGCCGAAAGTCAGGTCATATTGTAAACAGCCCAACTGTGTTGTGGGCCTTTAGCAGGCCGAAAGAGAAACCGGGCTGGTATTGGACCATGAAGGGCATGGGCCGTTAAAAGGCCAAACCTAAGGTCCGACTACAAATGGCCCAACTCATTTATGGTCCGTTAACAGGCCGAAAGGCACACAGGGCTGGGAATTGGCCCAACACTTAAATGGGTCGCCAAAAGGCCAAAACTCAGGTCCGACTACAAATGGCCCAACTGATTTATGGGCGGTCAACAGGCTGAAAGTGACACCGGGCCAGAAATTGGCCCAACACTTAAATGGGCCGCTAAAAGGCCGAAACTCAGGTCCGACTACAAATGGCCCATCGGATTTATGGGCCGTCAACATGCTGAAAGACACACCGGGCTAGAAATTATCCCAACATTTAAATGGGTCGCTAAAAGGCCGAAAGATGTACATCCTGAAAATTGGCCGATATTGAGCCCAAATATATAGCGGGCTGTTAACGGGCTCGAACTGATGATGGGCTGCAATGGCGTCAAATCTTTAACGAGTCATTGACGGGCCGAATTGGCACATCTCGTATGGGCCGTGGGCTTAAATGGACCTGACACCAGTAGGCCTTATATAGGCCGGCCTGCTAATTTTTACTGGGCCTGCCTTTTTCACCGGAATGGGCCACTGTTGGGTCATGCCACGTGTCGACCTATCATAGGCGCCTCCTGTCCAACGAGTGGATGACATCTGTCCCAACGGTGAGGCAACACGTGTTTCCTTCGGCAAATCAGAATTTTACACGTGGAAATTTCCTGTTGGTCAGGGCTATTAAGGGGTAATCGGATCCAAAATCCGACCCGATAGCTTAACGGCATTTCGTTACGATGGATGCCACGTGTCGGTCACCCTTGACGTAAGCACTTCTGTGACGCGCGATTTATCGTCATGGAAGTGGACACTTCTGTCATGATAATTTTGGCAATGCCATGGAACACTTCTACGACAGCACAGGTATGACTATCTTGATTCTGTCATAAAATTGTCATGGATGTACATGCATGACAAAAAACGCGACCTACTGTGACAAACACGTATCATCACGGAAGTGTATTTTTTTTGTAGTGCTACTCGTGAGGACAACCCTACTTTTTCTGTATCAATGAGTGTGGGTGAGGGCACTGTAAATTGGAACTACCATGGGATAAATTAAACCACATGTATAATAGACTCATATACCAAGCATGTATTAATGAGGATAAGGCAGCATTAACACAATGCAGATAAGGATGCATTAATACATAATATGATTAAATGGCAAGAATTTATTGTGGAGATTATAGCAAGCCTTTGTACAAAGAGGCATTTATTTACCACAAAACTATAGGAGGAAAGAAATAAATTTACTCCAAGTTTTTCTTCTGTATTAAGATCCAAGACTGCTAGCTTTCCCTCAATATAAACACAAGCACCTAGGCAAAGAACATGAATTCGGCAAAATCAACGAACAACATTAGCAGAAAAGGAATAGCTAACTATCTCCCATGGTCGATATGCGAAACTACACATAGGCCCTATGCTTGGTAGCTCTTGTAGCCATGGCCACCACTGTCTTCTCATGTCATGCAGCAGGGCATTATGTAGGTATGGTTTTCTTATTTCTTTCACAATCTCTTCACTCGTATTTGGATACACAAACATATATTTTCATGGTGGGTTATATGTGTTGATTGAGGTATCTCTATTGTGATTTGTGCACAGATACTGACTTGTGTACAACTATGGACAATTGTTCACCACCAGACCGAGCTAGTGGCAACATTGCGTGCAAAGCTAACTATGTTAACCAAGATTATGATAAGGATAAGAGCAGTTGCATGGAAGGCAGTAGTAGCACATGTTGCTGCCGAAAGAACTGAGAAGTACCATGAAATGAGTTTATATATGTACTAGAAATATTGCCTGGAGGTGAATGCTTATATTGTTTGTGTGAAACTTGATTCAGTTCATACAAATAAATTAATAATAAACTATTGATAATTGTAGATTTAGTATCTATTTTGCATTGCGTCGCTAAAATCATTTTAACGCCACGACACACAAAAATAAATCATTATTATCACGTCAAATAATGAGAAATTAATCAAGAAGATTGGAATTCTCACACCACTATGGAACAAGAAATAGAATATCCCTGATTATAGTGGTTATAGGGAACATGCCATATATAGGGTGGATCTATTCTAACAAGACCCCTGGCCCACTCCTCCCATGATCTCCCCCCCCCCCCCCCCGGCACGGTCGGCCCCAAGCCCCACTCCCCACAGACCCTTGCAGCCGCACCCCAAATCCCCACCATCTTCTTTGTCTCTCGCAGTCCACCCATGCTCCCAGCTACTTATCGCCCCATGTCACCAAAGCCACCAGATCCGGCCCCTCTCCCCCCACCGCCCCACCCCACCTTCAGGATTTTATCACGCTTATGTGATTTTTAACAATGCTGGCAATGAGCGCATAAGTTTCTGTTTTTCAGCAAGATCAAATCAGTGATATACCAAAGTATCCCAAAGGCTTTATTTGGCACAAACACTAATTAAAAACACAAAACAAAATTACTATAGAGGTAATAATGTGTATTTTATTCGTGAACAGAAGCAAAATAAAAAAAACAAAAATAAAATTGGGTTGCCTCCCAACAAGCGCTATTGTTTAACGCCCCAAGCTAGGCATATTGCAATAGATCTAGGTATGTTCATCTTTGGTATGCAATCCATAAGTAGCTCTCATAATACACTCATATGGAAACTTAATTTTCTTTCTTAGAAAGTGTTTGCCTAATGGAAATTGAAATCTAATGTTTCCTTCTTTCATATCAATAATTGCACCAATTGTTCTAAGGAAAGGTCTACCAAGAATAATAGGACATGTAGGATTTCAATCTATATCAAGAACAATGAAATCTACGGGCACATAATTCCTATTTGCAACAATAAGAACATCATTAATCCTTCCTATAGGTTTTTAATAGTGGAATCCGCTAGATGCAAATTTAAAAAACAATAATCAAATTCACGGAAACCTAACGCACCACATAGAGTTTTTGGAATGGTGGAAATGCTAGCACCCAAATCGCACAAAGCATGGCACTCATAATTTGTAATTTCAACTTAACAGTAGGTTCCCACTCATCATAAAGCTTTCTAGGGATAGAAACTTTCAGCTCAAGTTTTTCTTCAAAAGATTTCATCATGGCATCAACAATATGTTCAGTGAATGCTTTATTTTGATTATGAGCATGAGGAGAATTCATCATGGATTGCAACAAGGAAATACAATCTATCAAAGAACAATTATCATAATTAAATTCCTTTAAATACAAAAGAGCGGATTCATTGCTACTTAAAGTTTTGACCACTCCAATCCCAGTTTTATCAAATTTTGCATCAAGATCTATAAACTTCAAATCATTGGGATGCCTTCTAGCTAAAGTTGACTCATCTCCAGTCCCATCTTTATCAAGATTTATATTAGAAAACAAAGATTCAATAGGAGTCACATCAATCACTTTAAGATCTTCATCATTATTCAAATACTCCGGTTTAGCGACCATCTTATTTACTAAAGTAGCATGTTTATCATAAATTTTGCCTACTAAATTTTCAATCAGAAAACTAAGATTTCAAACCATAAAATTCCTTAGACATGTCATCAAGATCTTTATTAATATACCCCATCATAGTTTTTTGTTCTTTAAGCTCATTTCTAAAGAAATCGTTATACTCATATTGTAAAGTCATCAAACTTTTAGCATTACTTTCAATCCCTTCCAACTTCCTAAAATAAGGATCAAAGCTTTTGGGTTGAGACGTATGGGAATTCTAGCAAAGAAAAAGCAAACGAAAAGACGAGCAAAAGAAGGGAGAATAAAAAAGGCAAATATTTTTGTGTTTTCTTAAAATTGTTTTAGAAGTGGGGGGAGGAAAACGAGAGGCAAATGGCAAATAATGTAATGCAAGAGATGAGAGTTTATGATGGGTACTTGGTAGGCTTGATGTCCAACCTCCCCAGCAACGGCGCCAGAAATTCTTCATGCTACTTCTTGAGCTTGCGTTGGTTTTTCCCATGAAGAGGAAAGGGTGAGGCAACAAAGTAGAGAAAAGTATTTCCTTCAGTTAGAGAACCAAGGTATGAATCCAGTAGGAGGTACAAGCAATTCTCCAATGTATGCACCTCCACAAAAAATCAAACACTTGAACCCAACGAGATAAAGGGGTTTTCAATCCCTTCATGATCAATTGCAATGGTGAGATCTGATAGAGATGGATATAAAAGATTACTAAAACGTAAAAAAACTGCAGCAAGGTATTTTTGGGTTTTTTGGTTTATAGATCCGAAAATATATGATGGAAAATAGACCCCGGGGGCCATAGGTTTCACTAGAGGCTTCTCTCTTGAAAGAAAACATACCATGGGTGAACAAATTACTATCGAGCAATTGATAGAAAAGCGCAAAGTTATGACGATATCCAAGGCGATTATGCATATAGGCATCACGTCCGTGTCAAGTAGACCAACTCCTGCCTGCATCTACTACTATTACTCCACACATCGGCCGCTATCAAACATGCATCTAGAGTATTAAGTTCATAAAGAACGGAGTAACGCCTTAAGTAAGATGACATGATGTAGAGGAATAAACTCAAGCAATATTATGATAACCCTATTTTTTATCCTTGACGGCAACAATACAATACATGCCTTGCTACCCATACTATGTCACCGGGTGACGACACCGCAAGACTGAACCCAAAACTAAGCACCTCTCCCATTGCAAGAAAAACCAATCTAGTTGGCCAAACAAAACCGATAATTCGAAGAGAAATACAAAGATACCAAATCAAGCATATAAGAATTCAGAGAAGATTCAAATAATATTCATAGATATTCTGATCATAAATCCTTAATTTATGGGATGTTGACAAACACACCGGAAAAGAATATTTCATCAGATAGAACTCCAAGAACATCGAGGAGAACTTGGTATTGAAGATCATAGAGAGAGAAGAAGCCATCTAGCTACTAGCTCTGGACCCGTAGGTCTAAGGTAAACTACTCACGCATCATCGGAAGGGCAATAGGGTTGATGTAGATGCCCTCCGTGATCAAATCCCCCTCCGGCAGATTGCCGGAAAAGGCCCCAAGATGTGTCTCACGGGAATAGAGGCTTGCGGCGGTGGAAAAGTATTTTCGTGGATGCCTTTGATGGTTTGGGAATATTTTTAAATTTATAGGCGAAGATTAGGGTTAGATGAGCTTCAAGGGACCCACAAGGTAGGGGCGCCCCCCCTGGGGCGCGCCCTGCACCCTTGCCGCCGCCTCACGACTCTCCTGCCTTGGTCTCCAAGTCCTACGTGTGTCTTCTAATCCAAGAAAAATCATCGTAAAGTTTTATTCCGTTTCGGCTCCGTTTGATATTCCTTTTCTGTAAAACTAAAAAACAAGGAAAAAAATAGAAACTAGCACTGGGCTCTGGGTTAATAAGTTAGTCCCAAAAATAATATAACATAGCATATTAATGCATATAAAACATCCAAAACATATAATATAATAGCATGGAACAATAAAAAATTATAGATATGTCAGAGACGTATCGGCCTCCCACCATCAGCCCAATATCACGTCCCTTCTCAAGCAACCTTTTCCAGTTCCCCCTTCTCCAGTGGATCCTGACGCGTGTGCAAGCTATCATAGATCCTAGGCTGCCTCCAAAAATGCGTCAACGGCCAACATGCCTCCAGCACCACTATGCAGGCGGGAGTCAGGAACTGTCGGGGGAGTTACCCGTGGCTAGACCAGGATCTGAGGATAAGTCATCTCTAGAGTTAAGTCATTTCTAGTGTTAAGTCAGCTAGTTACAATCATGACCCAACTACAATCTTGACCCGACCAGAATCTTAACCTGGCTACAATCTTGACCCGGCCTGCTACAGGACCTGGACTTAGATGAAATTCCACCAAGGAGTCCAAATACAAGATGGAAACGCCAGACCTGGAAGACATGGAGGATTTAGAGGATTTAGAGTAGGACTTCGACCGTGGGTATAACACAGAATCTCTTGTAACCTCATGGACTCAACTATGATATAAAGCGAGTCCCAGGGTCATGAGAAGCACGGGTATCTAGATAGACAAGTATCGAGAGAGATGTTTTCATAGGTCTCGAGACAGATGCATGTTTTGACAGCTCTCGAGACAGAGGTAGCAAAATAGTGCCCTTGTAATCAAGACCATGACAATCAATAGCAATCAAGTAGGATGTAGGCTTTCACCTCCACCATGAGGGGTCGAACCTCGGTAAAATCGAGTCTTATCAGGTTGCGATCAAAACCATCCAAGTTTCCTTCTAGCAGTGATGGCTTCACAACTTAGTCTTCTCACACGGACATTTGCCATGGCAAAACCACAACAGGAACTCCACCTCCACTTCGGCAGGTTCATGTTGGATTTGCAGGCGATTCGGTTACTTCTCCCGTATTGTTCGGCTTGGATTGACGAGCGCCCCATCCTGCTGACCTCCATCCCCTTTTTTCTGGTGCAGCTCGACAGCGCGCCATGTGCAGTTCGCTCATCATCACCGCACGCCCATGCAGTACGACTCGATGAGCTGCCCTCCTCCCCTTGCAGTCAAGGCATCCCGGACATGCAGTGTGAAGGGAAACCCAACTGCAGTACGTGCGTCACCTTTTCCCAAAAACTTAATTTTGTTATAGTTCGCTATTTTAATTTGGGCAATGTTTAGTACAATGTGCTTCTTATTTTGCTTCCAGCTCCATTTGCGTGAAGATGACATTCATGTGGTATGCGGTTTGTACATGCTGGTGGAGCGGGGGCTTGAGATGTGGTTCAGTGTGTGTCTCTATGCAGTTGATGGGCACGCTGAGAGACAACAACAAACAACGGCTTGGTTTGTAGCAAGCTCTATGTTCAACACCATTGTAGTTCGAATCCCGACATGACATAGTGCACTTCCCGGCGCTAAGACATCTAGTTGGGTGCATGGTGTTCGGCCACAATGGCAGTGAGGATGGTGACGAGTAGTCACATCCAAGGCGTGTCCAAAAGGACCGGACTGTAATATTGATTATTTGTTTTAGGTCCATTTTACATTACACACCCGTGAGAAAAAAAGAAGCATTGCAGTTCATTTTCTTCCCGTCTATATAAAATACTAAAGGTGAAAAAATAGAAATGATCCCCATAGTACATAATCATGAAAAACAATTGCAGTTCCTAAGTTTGAGCATGAATTCCATATATATTTGTATTTTTTATTATAAAAAGACAAAAAGAACTAATGAGGTTCATTTAGATTCCATGCCAACTAATAGAAAACACAAGTGTAGTTCGTTTGCCACAACTATGTGGTTCGCTCCTATAAAACAAGACAAAAGAATGTGGGAAACCACCATGGTTCATTGCTCATTCTTCAAAATTCGGTTGTCGTATGCAGTAGAAAAATAATCCAAACTTGGTGGGATGCAGCCCGTATTGACAAAAAAAAGATTACTTGGGATGCGGCTCATTGTAAACATCTTCTGTAGTTCACTTTGTAAAACGGGAAAAAAGAAAAACATTGTGAGAAGTTCACCTCCTTTCAGATGTAGTTTACTAGTTTATGCCCCGTGGTACACTTTCAAGAGTGATGTTGTTCACTTGTGTCCAATGTGAAATGCAAAAATATTAGGAAAACCACAAAAATAATAATTTGGTTCACTTCTCAATGCAGTGCGATTCGCTCGCTCAGTCCATGCTGTCCACTTGGTAGGTCCACGCGCTTAAAATGATAAGTATGAAAAAGACAACTAAAACTCACGCGGTTAAAAAATTGCAGCGAAAACCAGAATGAAAAATCACAAAATTTGAAATACATAGTTTTCGTGTTTTGGTAAATTTTGAAACTGCTCTTAGACCGTAAAGAATTAGAGAGAGTATTATTTATTAAAAAGTTGTGCCTCAATGATATATTTCCAACAACATATGATTTGCATAATTCCGACAAGCCGTTCGGAAAAAACACAAAAATACGCTCGCTACCACTCATCGGGGGCCGCACCATTTTTGACACTGCTTTTAAACCGTGACGAATATAGAAAAGTGTTCAATGTGGCACAGTTGCGCCTAATCTATAGCTTTCCAATGGTATCTTACACACCTCCTTCCAACGAATGGTTTAACATCGCAAGCTGTACCCAAAAAGGGCATGCAATTTTTTCTGCTAATATTGCAGTGTAGTTATTTTAGCCTCCGGAGGAGGTTTAAAAGTTTATGGAGATAACATCAACTAGAAGGAAATATTTCTTAAACTTTACTACACCACTTGCCCTGCCACGCTCAATGTCCACTCGGGACTGCATAAAAACTAGTAAGAAAATCATCACATTCCATTAACTGTGCCGCCTGCGGTCTGGCTGGACACTTGGCAACCTCCTGTTGGAGGAAGAGGGAGGCGGGGGTCCTAGTTTGGCAACCCAAATCAACCCAGCCTACCGCTCCGCATTCCACCTCCCCTGTTTCCTCCCCTTCGAGCTCTCCCCCACCTGCAACAATGGCCAACTACCCTGTGAATGTCGTCCCCTACATCCCCACAGGGATGACGATCGAGTTGGGGCCTCAGGATAGAGTGGTTCGCGGCGACATGGCGGTGCATCCGGTGCCTCCCCTCAACCATGATTTCCTTGCCATTGCCGAGGTCAACAGACATGTTCCACACCATCAGAAAGCAGCTCTAAGGGAGGTAATCACTGGCCTGCTGCATGAATCACATTTCTTCCCTTCTGAAGTAGATGGTCACCCCCTGGGCATTGCTATCTTTGGGTTTGCCAATCCTCTAGTACGAGATAATGTTGTGGGAACAACCTT
Source organism: Triticum urartu (assembly GCF_003073215.2). NCBI lineage: Eukaryota > Viridiplantae > Streptophyta > Magnoliopsida > Poales > Poaceae > Triticum > Triticum urartu. The sequence goes on along the minus strand of NC_053027.1, from coordinate 526,794,255 downwards.
TGAGATTGATGCTGAGGTTGAAGGAGATATGAACACTATCGTTTCTTTTGTGCCACATGATGAAGCTTTGAATATGAGGCTCACCACCTATGGCCCCGCAGTTTGGATCTTGTATGTAGGCTTCCCCTATGATTACCAGACTTACCATTACCTGCATAGATCTGTGGACAGCTTCGGTAGTCTGATTCATTGGCGTAATCCTAGAGGTGACAGAAAATTTGTTCTGGTCCGTGTTAAAGTCATTAACCTTCGCCTTGTCCCAAAGAGTTTAGTAATCCGTCAGTTGGGAGGCGATAGGCACTGTTGGACTATTTGCGTCACCATGCTGCGTAGCAATGACTGGAACGCGCACCTACCTGAAGTTCCACCTGCAGGAGAAGATCCTCCCCCTGATAATGGCATTCCACATCCATTGTACGGTGATGAACTTACTGTTGAGCAATTGTACCAGATGCAGCTCAATAACTGGATTGCACAGTAGGGGGCTGCCAACAATGCTGCTGCTGCAAACAATGTTGAAGGTCCTCAGAATGTGGAAGTGGAATTCCAACCAAACTGGGGGGAATGGCCTCCTTCGCCTCTGCACACTCCCCCGGCTTTGTATAACTTTCAGGAATGGTTAGCCAATGAAGGATTGCAGGTTAATGATGGTATCCTCCCGTCTAATAACTTCCAGGACAGCCCTGCTGCAGCCTGGAACGACTCCATTTCCATCCAGAGCAGCTCGGCCACTAGTTCTGACTCTGAGACTATGGTGCTTGTCCCAGTCACCATTCTACATGCCTTACAGCGCAGCAGCTCCATGGTCTTCAGTCCTGCTCCCTCTCAGGAGTTGGTGGTCAGTAACAGACCCGCTGAGATTTTCTCTGGCCGTCCAATGGCTCTGCAACACCTTCAGCTAAACATTCAGGTTTCAAATGCTGGCATCAATATCAGCTTCGCTGCGGATTCTAAAATGCTCAGCTCAATGCATCTGAATGAGCCTCTGTCATATGTGCCTATTACAAATTTCTTGTCTAGCAGGATCATGCCCACATTGGCCACCTTTGGGCCCTGGGCACATGGTTATGGTATTAATCCTGCAAGTCTGAATATTGAGTTAGTGGTGACCAACACTGAAGATGGACAGTTAGAGGCTTCTGCTACTGTCACCTCCTTTGATGCTGCAGGTACTTATGGCACTTCCACGCACCTTTGGTCTCTTGCTGATACTGAATCTCCAAATGTTCAGGCCAACACTGTCACTATTACTGAGCTCAATGATGATCTGGTGGCACCTTCTGATGATTTAGCGCTGACTGGTTCAGATTTGGTGCCTGGGGCCTCCTCTGCTGGAGTGTCTAAGGGCAAGCATGGTAAAAACAAAGCCCCAATCTCTGTCATGCAGGTTCGCCGCAGCAACCGCTCGAACAAATACAACGGCTTTAAGGTGCCTCTCATCTCTGATAGCAAGGCCAAGACCTCCAAAGTTAAGCCAAGAGTGATCCCAAATATGGCCTCTGCAGTTGTCATAACTGAATTATCTGACGACCACGATGCTGAAGTGCCCCCACCACTGTCTATCCAGGAGATACAGCAGATTGGATCCACTCGGTGTGCCATTCCCCCTGAAGAACTCACTGAAGAGGTGCTTCTCGCTGATCAGGAGGGTGGCCCATCCAATGCTTAATTTCATCTTATTTCTTATCTAGCTTTTAAATGGTACTTCTTTCGAACTAGAATGTGCTTTGTTGGAACGTCAGGGGCCTGAACTCCGACCCTAAGCTTTTGGCCTTATTGAATGTTGTTTCCTCTAGTGGCTGTGCCGTGATTTGCTTGCAAGAAACCAAAAAGCCCTCTTTTGATAATATGTTCCTTAAGTCTTGCTGTCCTAAAAGATTTGATAAATATGCCTATATTCCCTCTCAAGGAGCCTCTGGAGGTATTGCAACCATTTGGAACAGCTCTATTTTCACAGGTACGGTACTTATAGAGGAAGAATTCGCTCTAGTAACTAAATTCAAATCCACGCAATCGGCCCAAGAATGGACCCTAGTGAACATTTATGGACCCTGTCAAGGCGATCTCAGAGTGGATTACACAAATTGGCTTCTAAACTTAAACATTCCTTCTTCTGAAGATTGGCTCCTAATGGGCGATTTTAATTACATACGAAGAACTTCTAATCGCAATAAACCAGGTGGTAACATTAATGACATGATCACATTCAATGACTTTATACGGTCTCATGGGCTTATTGAACTACCAATTAAGGGTAGGGCGTACACATGGAGTAACATGCAACAACAACCTTTACTTGAACAATTGGATTGGTTTCTAACTTCCACTAATTGGACTATCACATATCCAAAGACTTTGGTAAAACCCCTCGGCAAGCTAGTCTCTGATCACATTCCCTGTGTAGTGACCATTGAAACTACTATTCCAAAAAGTAACTTATTCAGGTTCGAATCCTTCTGGGTGCAACACCCGGGGTTTATGGAGCTGGTCTCAGAGGTTTGGAATAGACCAGTTAACTCTACAAATGCTGCCACTGTGCTCTGCCACGAATTTAAAATGCTAAGATATGAACTCAAGCACTGGAGTAAAAGGATATCTAAACTTAGCATTGCAATCGAAAATTCAAACTCCACTCTGGCAGATCTAGATGCTCGAGAAAATAAAAGGGTTTTGACAATTCCAGAATGCAACTTTAGGACAATCCTTAAAAAACACATTCTTCGTCTGTTAAACTATCAGCAGCAATACTGGAAGAAAAGATGCACAATTCGATGGGTTCAGTTTGGTGATGAGGACCCTAAATTTCTCAAAGCCCTTGCTTCTGAAAGGTATAGAAGGAATAATATAACCAATCTTCGCCACGACAATGGCACATCTGTGGAAGACCATGCTCGTAAAGAGGCCCTTATTTACCATACATACAAGAACAGGCTGGGCTCCTCTCGAGGCTACTCTATGAAATTTGATCTCCCTAATATCATCAAACGATCAGATGACTTGGACCTGCTTACTGCTCCTTTCTCCAAACAAGAAATCGATGATGTTGTGAAATAAATGCCAGCTGATAGAGCTCCGGGCCCCGATGGATTCACGGGTCACTTCATTAAGTCTTGCTGGCACATAATCAAGGAAGATTTCTACAATCTTTGTGAACAGTTTCATGAAGGGACCATCAACCTGGAAAGTATAAATGAGGATTTCATCACACTAATTCCAAAAGTCCCCTCGCCTGAGACCCTCAATGACTTTTGGCCTATCACATTACTCAATTGCTGTCTCAAAATAATCACCAAACTTTTGGCCAATCGACTACAAAAGATCATCCTCAAGCTGGTTCATCACAATCAATACGGTTTCATCAAGCGAAGAACTATACAAGACTGCCTTTCTTCGGCATTCGAGTACATCCATCAATGCCAAGTGTCCAAGAAGGAAATAATTATACTCAAACTTGATTTCGCCAAGGCATTCAGCACAATTGAACATGGTGCTATGCTTGAGATTATGAGGCATATGGGATTCAATGACAAGTGGCTTTCATGGATCAGTTCTATCTTTTCTTCTGGTAAATCCTCTGTGCTTCTAAGTGGTGTTCCAGGCAGACAATTCCACTGCAAAAGTGGTGTTCGGCAAGGAGACCCCTTGTCCCCACTCCTTTTTGTTATTGAAGCTGATCTCCTTCAAGCTGCAATTAATGACGCCTTCTAACAAGGAAAGATTCGCCTGCCCTTTGAAAGACAACGACAGCTTGATTACCCTGTTATTCAATATGCGGATGACACAATAATTATCATGCTAGCATGTCCAGCTCAAGCACATACTATGAAAGGGATCCTTAATGATTTCGCCACTTCCATTGGTCTTAAGATAAATTTCCATAAGTCCACACTCATACCGATGAACTGTGACGATACCCTTACAAATGAACTTGCTGACATCTTTGAATGCAAAGTTGGCACAATGCCTTTCACTTACCTAGGTCTTCCCTTGGGGACTGGTAAACCCTCTGTCCAAGATCTAATGCTGATGGTATGCTCTGTGGAAAGAAGATTATCCTCTACTCTCTCCATGATGTCGTATGGGGCCAAACTTTCACTGCTAAACACAGTCATCACCTCGCTCATCATCTTTGCTCTATGCACACTCAAATTTCCTCCAAAAATCTTGGAACTACTGGATAAGCTTCGACGGAGATGTCTTTGGACAAAAAAGACGGAGCAGGGGGAGAAATGCAACTCTTTGGTTGCCTGGGACAGGATTTGTCGCCCAAAAGAAAGTGGAGGCCTCGGGATCATCAATTTAAAACTTCAAAGTGATGCTCTTCTCCTGAAATATTTGCACAAATTCTATAGTCAGCATGATCTCCCCTGGGTTGATCTCGTTTGGTCCACA